>NC_142097.1:1955250-2292333 GCF_054644295.1 Miniopterus natalensis
TTGGGGATTTGCTAGGTTTTGTTTTTGACTTTTTAATTGCTGTAGCTATCTCTTTGCTTTGTATCAGTCTGAGGGGTAAACTTATAGTCTTATTTGTGTTTGTTTTTTTGAGCCTGCATCTTTCCTTGGGTATAAACAGTGTCTTTCTAGTTTCCTCTGTATTGTGGTTACCTTGAATGTGCTATTCTTCAATGTCTGCCTCCCAAAATGAGGAAAAGAGAAAAATGAAAGAGAAAAAACACACCAGGTTCTTTAAATCCTGAGAAATCACTTCAGCCAGAGAGGTAGAGGTGCAACAATATGTGGAGGAACAATAACAATAGCCACTGCCTCCGCACCTTTGTGGTCAGAAGCAGCAATCAGTGATAGGAGAACAGATTTCCAATATTGGAAGGACATGGACCTTTTTGCCCACTGTGGCTCCTGCAATCTGTGTAACAAGTGGTTCCAGGAACACACGCACAGCTGCCTGCCATGGTAGTGAGGAGTGGGAAATAGATGCTACTCTTCTGCTAAGAGCTGTAATTGACAAAGATTAACCACCTTTTTCTATCTAAGCCTTCTCCCGGAAGTTACAATCTTCAATAGACTCCAGAGTTCCAAGACAGTTACATGAAGCAGAGTCTTCCAATGCAATTTTTGTCTCAGTGGGAAGACAGATTTCTGGTGCTTGCTACCCCATCAAATTTCCAAAATCCTCTTCGTTGACAATTCAATTGTAATGTGCCTTGTTGTGGGTCTCTGAATTTTTTATACTTGTAGATCCTTGAGATTTTTGAATATGTAGATTTGTGATTTCATCACACTTGGGAAGTGTTTGGTCTTAATTTCTTCAAATATTTTTTGCCCCTGCTTTCTCTTAATGCATATATTGGTGCCTTTGTTTATGTCCCATACACCCTTTTGGTTCTGTTCATTTTTCATTATTTTTCTCTGTTTTTCAGACTGCATAATTTTAAATATCATATCTTTAAATTTGCTGATTCTTTCTCCTGCCTGCTCAAATCTGTCATTGAACTTTCTAATGAATTGTTTAATTTTAGCTATTGTTCTTTCCAGCTCTAGCATTTCTATATACTTCCTTTAAAAAATATATGTTCTTTTAAAATTGATTTTTAATGAGAAAAGAGGGAGAGGGAGAGAGAGGGAGAGGAACACTGATGTGAGAGAGAAATATTGATCAGTTGCCTCCTGTACACACCCCAACATGTGTGCCTTGACCAGGAATCCCACTGGTGACATTTCTGTGCACAGGACGACAATCAACTGAGCCACACTGGCCAGGGTGGCTATCCTTCCTTTTTATAATTTATATCTTTTTATTAATATTCTCCTAGATTTCTTTAGTTCTTTGAGCATATGTAAGGCAGTTGATTTAAAGTATTTGCCTAATAAGTCAAACATCTGGACTTTGTCAGGGATGGTTTCTGTTATTTACTTTTTCTTCCTGTGGATGGACCATACTTTTTGTTTCTTTACACTTCTTGTAATTTTTGTTAAAAACTAGATATTTTGAATACTATAATGTGGTAACCCTGAAAATCAGATTCTGCCCACTCCCCAGGGTTTGCTGTTGTTAATTGTTGATTTGTTTTCTTGATAACTTTTCCAAACTATTTTCACAAAGACTGTATTCCTTGTCATTGTGCCATCACTAAATTTTATGTTCTGTTGTCTCAGTGAGCAGAGATTTCCATAAATACTTGGAGCAAAAACAAAAACAAAAACCTAACAAAAAAGAAAAAAAAAACCCTCTCCTAGTCTTTGCAGATTGATCTAAAGTGGGGTGCTTTTACAACCTTTAGCCAGGTCACCTGGAACCCTACCTTAGCCTTCACCTTCTGCTTGTGCAGAGCCTAAGGATCATTTAGAGTTGCAATCCCAGTGTCCTCTGAGATCTTTTCTGTGTATGCATCTGGCCCTGTGCATGCATGCTCGCTGCAGCCCAAATAACCTGGTATATGCTTCAGTCCTTCAAAGCTCTTATTCCACTCAATATCTTTCTCCTCAGCCTCCTTTCTCCTAAGCCTTTCAGTTCATCTGCTGCAATCCCTGTCCACTGTGCCTTGCCCTAGATGGCTATGGGTATTCTGTCTTTAAATGCTTTTGACAGTCACTACCTAGAAAGTTGAAGTAGTCTGAGGTAAGCAAAACCAAGACAGATCTCTGGTCCAGTACTTCAGGAAACTCCTGTTGGTCAAAATATACAAACACAGGTATTTAGAACAAAGTCGACCCCTAGAACCAGTAAGTCACACCAGGAGCATGGGCTGCCATCCCCATAACCACCACCATGCTGGGAAATGGGGGCTGATAGATGGGAAGTAGAAACACCACAATCCTTTCTTATTGAAGGGTAATAGTTTTTCTTCACTAAGCAGTCCCTTGGTTGTTATAGCTCTTGATTAAATTCTAGTGTACCCAAAAAAGTTGATTCTGTCAGTTTTTGCCAGCTTAATTGTTACTTCGGCAGAAGGACTGGCCCTCTGAACTCTCTACACCTCCATTTCTGTTGCTATCTTGATCTCTTCCTCTGTTTTTCAAGACTTTCTTTTTATTCATTATGTGTTTTCCCCCCACTATCTCCGATGATGAACAGAGATTTAAAAACATCTGTAGTCCTGCCAGGTGTGGCTCAGCGGTTGAGCGTCGGCCTAGGATCCAGGTGATTGGGGTTCGATTCCCGGTCAGGGCACATGCCCGGGTTGCGGGCTCGATCCCCAGTAGGGGGCGTGCAGGAGGCAGTTGATCAATGACTCTCTCATCATTGATGTTTCTCTTTCTCTCCTTCTCCTTTCCTCTCTCTGAAATCGATAAAGATATAAAATAAAATAAAATAAAATAAAATAAAATAAAATAAAATAAAATAAAATAAAATAAAATATAAAATAAAATAAAAACATCTGAAGAGAAAGGACATATTATCTTCTTGAGAATGATTTCCTTGAAATTTATTTCCATATGAGGAAATTCCAGGCCAAAGAAATGGAACAGTTGTGTACATCTTATTCAATAGTATCAATTGCTTTAGAAAGGTGGGCCTGACTTACCATCCCACCCACACCTCCGATCTTTGTCTTTCTCTTCAATCTGTCAGCAACCAATTTATTTAAATATTTTTCTCATACCTATTCTTTACTGAGTGTCTAATATGTGCCAAATGCTTTTATCTGCTATTTCTTTTTAAAAATTTTTCCCAGCTGGAACATTTATTAGCATTAAACACAAGACCCTTCTTCCCTGCCCCACCCACAAAGTCTTAGGCCCCCGAAATGAAGTCCCTCTGCCCCATTTCTGAAGCAAGCTCTCAGGCTTTGGCAGCCTGAGTTGCCCCAGGACTGCCGAATCTTCTGGCTCAGCATCTCCACGACAGCCCGTCTCATGGCATGCTTCTCCTGCACAGGGGGCTGGATTTCCCCCATTTGCTTGCTGAGGAAGTCCATTTTCCTGTTGAAGAAGTCCTTGGCATCCTCCGCTGACTAGAAGTTCAGAGGTGAATGAGGCGCTAAGAGGAGACCCCATGCTGCCTCTAAATCTTCTCCTAAACTTCCTCTCCCTGCTCAGAGGGACACCTACATGGTTCCTCCCACTCACCTTCTCTACAACATCTGCTATTCCTTAACGCATCTTTTCAAAGTGAGTGTTTTCACTTACAAATGAAATTCAAGTCACTTGAGGTCACACAGCAAAAGGAAGAAAAGGGCTGACTGGACAGAACATTCCTAGAGTTTCTATGAGCCCTGTGGCTCCTACACTGGGTGATGACCTGTATCACCTCAGGAATATAATATATATATATAATATTGAATCTCTGTGTGTGTGTGTGTATATATATATATATATATATATATATATATATATATATATATACACAGAGATCCAAATTAAACCTCAGAAGGAAGGCTCCCAGATGACGCGTCAGTGGCGATGTCGTATTTTGATATCCCCAAATTCCAACATAAAAGCAACGCAGCCATGGCAGCACACCGAACCCCCACAGACTGTCCATAGCGTGACTAGGTGGCAGAACACACACCGTCATGTAGGTACAAGGACTCAGGGAGCAGGGTGCCTATGATCACTTCCTGCAGAATCTCTCAGAACTTTTTTGGAGGATTAATGAGAGCCCCAAAGTTGTTAAAAATCCTTCCTACCAAGGGATTTTATCTTCCCTTGAATTCAAGTGGACCCTGTGACTGCTTTGACCATTAGAACATGAAGAAAGTGTTTTAGCAGGGTAGGAAGAAGCTCAGAAAATCCCTGGGCAAGTGGAACTGGGAAACTAAGACAAGAAAATGAGACAAGGTCAAACAGTTTGGGCAGCTTGCAGCCAGCTTGTGAATCACAAGACCTTATCTTCCCCAACCAAGGACACATGGAAGCAAATGGTCAATACCTCTCCTCCCTAAGCAGAGAAGACATACAGTAAATCACCCTGGCCTGGGAACAAAGGTTCAATTAATGCCATTTGTGCCAGCTAAACCCAAGGACAGATGAAGTTGTGGAACAAATAACAAAAATCCCATTAAAGCCAGAAAGACCTAAGATAAAACAGTAAAACAGAACAAAGAATTATCCAAAACTCCCCTATATGCTCCTCTTAATGCATCAGCATATTTTAAAATGTACCTGGAAAGCCAATGAATATTCTGCTAACACTCTCCTCTAAGATTCTCGCCTGCAGAGAAAAAAATTGGAAGAAAAGCCCTCAGGACAAAGACTCAATGAGGGCTCATTCTAGAGCCCACTTATGCCCCTTCCTGGGCATGAGGTTTTTATTTCTTCCTAACCTGTAAGAGTCCCCATGAGACTTGCAGCCAGGGGAGCGGTGGGCAGTGGCAGCTCAACTTGGGCTCACCCCTGTCTCTAATACCCCCTTTTTCTCTGACTTCCCAGTGAGCTAAAGCAGCCCCATCTTGGCTCACTTCTTTCCTATAACATTTCTAGAGAGTCAAAGCAGAGCACCGCCTAGGCTCTCCCCTGTTATTTCTTCTACCCTAATTTCTTCCTTTCTTTAATTGTCCCTAGCATTAATAAATATACTCTCATACTCATCTGGACTTGTGTTGTGGAATCTTTCCTACACGAAGTCAAGGACCCACACGCTACAGGCCAGCCTGAGGCAGACCTGCTCCAGGCCGGGCCCTGTCCGGTAACAGTGTTAATGTGTCAATTTCTGGGCTCAGGCCTTAAGAGCCTTGCAGCTTCCACTTCCTGTCTCTTACACTCATTCTGGGAAAAGCTAGATGCCAATGTCAGACTAAACCTGAGCAAACCCAGCTTAGCCGTGTTGAAAGGCTGCATGAAGAGAGGTCAAGTCCTAATCAATCCCCAGTGGTTTTAGTCATCCAGGCTAGGCAAGCCAAGGTGAGCAGAGTTTGGAAAATTCCAGCCCAGCCACCGTCTAACTGTAACCACATAAGAGACTCCATAGGAGAACGGCCCAGCTGACACTGGTCAAGTCACATAGACATGATACATAGTATAAAATTGTTGTTTTGTGTCCCTACCTTTTGTGCAGGTTTGCTACGTAGTAACAGATAACTACAACTACCAAGGACCAACAGCATCAGCATCACCTGGAGATTGTTTACAATCCAGATTCTCCATGCCAGACCCTCAGAATTGGAACCTGAACTACAGCCTGATCAGGCATTATTTGTGTATTTTTAAATGTTTAAAATGAAAAAGGAAACCAAAACAAAACTTAAAATATGTTTTAAAAATATCACCATGCATTATTTGTGTATTTTAAAAATGTTTGAAATGAAAATGAGAGGAAGCTGGGCTGTAGTAACTTACTGCATTCAGGGCCTGGTCCTCCCTGGAGCTGGTCTGGAAGCACCCACGGGGGCCTGATTCTAGGAGAAAACTCAGACTGAACACCCAGGGGGGCCACAGTGAGCAGCAGGCGTGATCTAACAGGCTCCCTGGAACCCCTCCTCCCTATCACAGTCACACCAAGCCGGCAGCAGGCGCTAGAGTGAGCACCAGCTCCAAGCATGGAAAATGGCAAGCGTTTCCTGAAAACTTTTGTTGGGCGTGGTACTGGGTTGAATAGTGTCATTCCTCCTGTTAGGGGGATTTGCCAAGTGAGAGACGTACAAGGCTTGTTGAGAGTTAAAAACAGATTTGTTGAAAACCACCTGGGTGCAGGTAGGGTGAGGCTCAACGGGCAGTCAACCCCCCCCCCCCCCCGCCCCGGGGGTGGAGATTTTTTTTTATTGGGCTTGTTGGATGGGAGAAGGAGTGGGGAGTGGGGAGCTGGGTAAGGAATCAATCTTGTTTGTTCTTTCTGTGTCCTTTCGGTCGTTCCTGGAGTCAGGCACAGGTGTTCTCACCGGTCATTTGGCAGGGTCTTGTGATCACTTTGTGGTTTTTAGGTTGCCAACTTTCTGCTTCTGTGACTGCTCCTACCAAGATGGGAGTTTTGGACTCAGGTTGCCAAGGACTAGGGTTCCCAGGAACTTTATATCCCCCACCCCTATTCATGTCTACCTAGAACCTCAAAATGTAACTGTATTTGGAAACGGTGTCTTTGCTGGTCTACTTAGTTAAGATAAAGTCATACTGGAGCAGGGTGAGCCTTAAATCCAATCTCACCGGTCTTCTTAGAAGAAGAGAAGAGACAGAGACACAAACACAAACATGCCCAGTGACGACAAGGCACAGACTGAAGTGGTGCAGCTCTAAGCCCAGGAAAACCAAGGGCAGCCAGGGCCAGAAGCAAGGAAGGACCTCCCCTTAGGGGCTTCAGCGCGGGAAGGGCCCTGCCCGCACCTCGATTCCTGACTCCGTACCTCCAGACTGTGGGAGAATAAATTTCTGCCGTTTTCAGGGCCTGCCCCCTCCCAGTCTGTGTTACTTTGTATGGCAGCCCAGGAAGCTGATACAAGCACTTACTATGTGCCTGACTCTGCCACACCCTGGGGACACAGTAGTGAAGAGAGCCAAGACCCTTGTCCTTCAGAGCTCTCAGTCCAGTAGGGAAGACAGACTTGTACCAAAGTCCAGGAGGTTCTGGAGGTAATCTAGGGGTAAAGGGGAGATCCCTAACCCAGTCTCTGGTCAGGAAAGTTCTCCTAGAGGGGGAGATGCCCAAGAAGACCTGGAAAACTGACCTCTTCTTTGGAGGGACATTTTTTCCTAGGTGATGGACAAGCCGAGGTTCTTTCTCTGTCACCCCCACCCCATTTGCCATTAAAGCTTCAGAAACTCTCAACTCTTCCTGGGTCACCTCACAGGCCATACTGTTCTGTGCCTTCCTTGAATCACAGAAATTGGGTTACATGTCTGTCTCCCTCTGGGCTGCAAGAACCAGTTCATACTGATTTTAAAAAATCACTCATGTTGCTTAGCAAAGTGCCTAAAGCCAAGTAGGTGCTTAAAGACTATTGGGAAAAATGAGGCTAAAAACAAACCTAAACTGGGCATGAGAGAGCTTTTGGAGTGATGGAAATGTTCTAAAATTGATTCATGGTAGCAGTAACTCTGTACATTTGCTAAAAATCATTGAATTGTACATATAAACAGGTGAATTTTACAGTACATAAATTATACCTCAATAAAGCTGTTTTAAATACACAAACCAGCCTGGCCGGCATGGCTCAGCAGTTGAGAATCGACCTATGACCCAGGAGATCGGGTTCAATTCCTGGTCAGGGCACAGGCCTGGGTTGCGGGCTCGACCCCCAGCAGGGTGCTTGTGGGAGGCACTGATCAATGACGGCTCTCATCATTGAAGTTTCTGTCTCTGTCGCCCTCTCCCTTCCTCTCTCTGTAATCAATAAAAATACATTAAAAAAACACACCACACCATACAGATGAAATCTAACCTACTTTAAGTGGCTAAAATGGAAAAGACAGAAAGTGCCCAGGGCCGCCGGAATGACAGTGAACCACCCCGGGGCTGTCACTGGGCTCAGTCTCCTTGGAAGGGCTGGGTGGCGCGTTAACACCAACCGGGGCGCGCGGCCTGGGGCCCAGCAACCCCATCCGCAAGTGTACGCCCAACAAAACCGCGCGCGCGCGTGTAAATGGATGTGTGTGTGTATAAATGTGTGTGTGTATAAATGGATGTGTGTGTATAAATGGATATGTGTGTGTATAAATGTGTGTGTGTATAAATGGATGTGTGTGTATAAATGGATGTGTGTGTATAAATGGATGTGTGTATAAATGTGTGTGTGTATAAATGGATGTGTGTTTATAAATGTGTGTGTGTATAAATGTGTGTGTGTATAAATGTGTGTGTGTATAAATGTGTGTGTGTATAAATGGATGTGTGTATAAATGTGTGTGTATAAATGTGTGTGTGTATAAATGTGTGTGTGTATAAATGGATGTGTGTATAAATGGGTGTGTGTGTATAAATGTGTGTGTGTATAAATGTGTGTGTGTATAAATGTGTGTGTGTATAAATGGATGTGTGTGTATAAATGGATGTGTGTATAAATGGGTGTGTGTATAAATGTGTGTGTGTATAAATGGATGTGTGTGTATAAATGTGTGTGTGTATAAATGTGTGTGTGTATAAATGGATGTGTGTATAACTGTGTGTGTGTATAACTGTGTGTGTGTATAAATGTGTGTGTGTATAAATGGGTGTGTGTATAAATGGATGTGTGTGTATAAATGGGTGTGTGTATAAATGGATGTGTGTGTATAAATGTGTGTGTGTATAAATGTGTGTGTGTATAAATGTGTGTGTGTATAAATGGGTGTGTGTATAAATGTGTGTGTGTATAAATGGATGTGTGTGTATAAATGGATGTGTGTATAAATGGGTGTGTGTATAAATGTGTGTGTGTATAAATGGATGTGTGTGTATAAATGGGTGTGTGTATAAATGTGTGTGTGTATAAATGTGTGTGTGTATAAATGTGTGTGTGTATAAATGGATGTGTGTATAAATGGGTGTGTGTGTATAAATGGGTGTGTGTATAAATGGGTGTGTGTATAAATGGGTGTGTGTATAAATGGATGTGTGTGTATAAATGGATGTGTGTGTGTATAAATGGATGTGTGTGTATAAATGGATGTGTGTATAAATGGATGTGTGTATAAATGGGTGTGTGTGTGTATAAATGGGTGTGTGTGTGTATAAATGGGTGTGTGTATAAATGGGTGTGTGTATAAATGGGTGTGTGTGTGTATAAATGGATGTGTGTGTATAAATGGATGTGTGTATAAATGTGTGTGTGTATAAATGTGTGTGTGTATAAATGTGTGTGTGTGTATAAATGGATGTGTGTATAAATGGATGTGTGTATAAATGGGTGTGTGTATAAATGTGTGTGTGTGTATAAATGGATGTGTGTGTGTATAAATGTGTGTGTGTATAAATGTGTGTGTGTATAGATGTGTGTGTGTATAAATGGGTGTGTGTGTGTGCATATGCACACCCACCGAAAGACAGGCCCAGGCCGCAGCACGCAGCCCTCGCGGCCCTGGACCTGCGGCTGCCCAGCGCGCACCGACAGCGCCGGCTGCGGGCCTGCAGATCCGCGAGGACCGCGCTCATTCGGAAACGCAGCCCGCGCGGCGCCGCGGCTCCCACGCGCCACTGAGACGGCGGCGCCCAGGCGGCCGGGGGCCCGGGTAGGCGGCGGACAGGCTGCGGCGGGCGGTGCCCTCGCCGGGCAGGGGCTGGGGGGCGAAGCCCAGGCTGCGGCGGGCGGTGCCCTCGCCGGGCAGGGGCTGGGGGCGGCGGACAGGCTGCGGCGGGCAGTGCCCTCGGCGGGCGGTGCCCTCGCCGGGCAGGGGCTGGGGGGCGGCCGCGGCGCTCCTCGCTCTGTCTCTGAAGACGGGTGCTGGGGTTTCCAGTTTGTGAAAATTCGTTGAACTGAACACTGAAGACACACTTTTCCGTGTATGTCACACTTCACTAAAAAGCTAGCGAAACGGAACAAATCCCGGCCCCTGGAGGCCGGTTTCTTGCCTCTCCTTCGTCACCTGTCACCTGGCGGTCACTCTGCGAGCGGTTAGCGCCCAGCCGGCGCCAGCGCTTCCCCGGGCCCCGGGGGGTGGGGGGCCCAGCGCTCTCCAGGGGCCCCGGGGGGTGGGGGGGCCCAGCGCTCTCCAGGGGCCCCGGGGGGTGGGGGGCCCAGCGCTCTCCAGGGGCCCCGGGGGGTGGGGGGCCCAGCGCTTCCCCGGGCCCCGGGGGGTGGGGGGCCCAGCGCTCTCCAGGGGCCCGGGGGGGGGGGGCCCAGCGCTCTCCAGGGGCCCCGGGGGGTGGGGGGCCCATCGCTCGCCAGGGGCCCGGGGGGGTGGGGGGCCCAGCGCTCTCCAGGGGCCCGGGGGGGGGGGGGCCCAGCGCTCTCCAGGGGCCCGGGGGGTGGGGGGCCCATCGCTCGCCAGGGGCCCGGGGGGTGGGGGGCCCAGCGCTCGCCAGGGGCCCCGGGGGGTGGGGGGCCCATCGCTCGCCAGGGGCCCGGGGGGTGGGGGGCCCAGCGCTCGCCAGGGGCCCGGGGGGTGGGGGGCCCAGCGCTCGCCAGGGGCCCGGGGGGTGGGGGGGCCCAGCGCTCTCCAGGGGCCCCGGGGGGTGGGGGGCCCAGCGCTCGCCAGGGGCCCCGGGGGGTGGGGGGCCCAGCGCTCGCCAGGGGCCCGGGGGGTGGGGGGCCCAGCGCTCGCCAGGGCCCCGGGGGGGTGGGGGGCCCAGCGCTCTCCAGGGGCCCCGGGGGGTGGGGGGCCCAGCGCTCGCCAGGGCCCCGGGGGGTGGGGGGCCCAGCGCTCTCCAGGGGCCCCGGGGGGTGGGGGGCCCAGCGCTCGCCAGGGGCCCGGGGGGTGGGGGGCCCAGCGCTCTCCAGGGGCCCGGGGGGTGGGGGGCCCAGCGCTCTCCAGGGGCCCCGGGGGGTGGGGGGCCCAGCGCTCGCCAGGGCCCCGGGGGGTGGGGAGGCTGCCCCCTGACGCTTCCACCCAGTGCTCAGGCATCACTTTGGAGCCTGAGGACGAAAACGCCCCGGCACCACATAAACTCGGGTGCTCTCTGAAGCGAGTTAGGACCAGCTCACCGAGCAGGTCACCGCCTCCGTGTTCTCACCTCTCACGGAAACTCTGAACCCCAACCTCCAGAGTCCAGCTACCCCCGGTTCCTGCTCCTCGGCTTGGCCCTCAGCCCACGCGGTGCCCACCGCCTGGAGCCCGTCACTCTGAGGCCAATGGGCGCTCACATTCCCTGGCTTGGCGACTGGTTCAAGGGTGGGCATGTGACTAAGCCTGGACAGTCCGAGTCAGCCCTGGGACGTTTGGGGAGAACGCTAGGCAAAGGCTGCTGATTGCCCTCCAGAAGCTGCTGGCCACCCTCTCACCCCCTTGCCAAGGGGACCAACACTGAGGAAGACCAGCCAAGCGCAGCGAGGCATGGAGGCCTGGTCTCATCCTTCGATCTCTGGGCCAAAACTTATCTGAAATAGAATCTAGGACTATTTAGTTATATGGGAAAAGTTTTTCTTCCTTCATTCTCCCTCCCCACCCCCACTCATGCTCTCTCTGTTTCTGTTTAAGGCAATTTCTGTTGGTTTATTTCTGTGTCCTTCAACCAACAGAGCTAAACAGAGAGTGTGATGGCTTGTGCTTGGGAAGAATTAGCGCTTGGATTGGGGGAGAGACGGGTCTATGGTCAGGAGATCAGGGGTGAGGGCCACATGAAACAGGAGGTATCTCTTCTGTGACTCGATAGCAGGGCTTTAACCAGGCAGAGCTAACGGGCCAGTGAACCACATCAGAAATAAAAGCAAGAGGTGAATTCCTCCATTTCAGGTCCCCCACCCTGGTGTCCTGTATGAAAAACCTCAATCACAGACGCGCTGGAGAACACTTTCACGCTCATTCACTTTCTCGTTAACTAGATCCATCATTGTTAGCATTTTGTCTTATTTATTTATTTTGTTAAACTGCTTCAAAAGTAGTTGCAGACACCACGACTAGAGGAAAAGCTTTCACAGCCGAAATGTGAATCCTTCCTCCAGCTTAAAGAATTTGATTTTTGTTCTGAATTTAGATGGGCTTCTTGAAGGACCTACTGTATGCTGTTAAAATGACCCCAAAATATCCCTGATCCTGCTGTACTTGGTTGTCAGGGTTACTCCAGGTATAACTTGCAATTTATGGACTGTAGCTCTCCTGAAGAAAGTAGACACCTTTACAAGCTACTTGACTAGCAGGGGACCCCAGAACCAGTTGTTGGTTTACAAACCAGTCCCTGTACATGAAGGTCAGGGAGAGATCAAAGAAAGAGGCAGACCATTACGGATTGGTAGGAGGCAGGTATAATACGCAAGGGAACTTACAAATGAGGCTTGTCTTGGGTGCAATAGGATGAGTAGCTCTCCATACCTACCCACCAGAATCTTAAAAGTTTAGATAGAAGCTTTAACTGGGTTCAGTCACGTATTCAGTCCAGGCGGTCTCAACGCCACCTTACTCTCTCAAGGCTGCCTTCTTGGAACAGCTCCCACTGTGGGAATGGTGGGTAGAATGTACATTCTAAGGACAGGGAAGGGGTGAGATGTCTCCAATTACTGGGGTCCAACATGAGGGTGAACTGGTGGTCATGTCCTCTCAATGACCTCCTGCAATCTTTGTGACCAGCTCTTATAATCTTACATGCACACGACCTTCCACAATGTGCCCTGGGTGGTCAGCAAGGGGTTTCATTAGCATGGAGGTAGCTTGTTTATGGTAGTTATGTGGCTGTATTGGAGGCAGATACCACAGCAATAATATATGCACTTGTAGGAGGAAACACAGATTAAGACAATAATTCCCAAAATAAACAATTTTTTCACCAAGAGCCCCGTGATTTGAACCACTGATTTATTAGGTATTTTATTAATATCCTGGGGGTGGATATTAATAAAGTACTCAAGGTATTCACTTGTGTCCTCATGCAATTTAATAAAGGTGATATATTAGGAGACTCATCAGGTCTGAACACACAACATCCTGTTTGGATAATGGCATAGGTGCCTCCTTGCAAGGCAGTAATAATATCCAAGCCCATCCTATTTTGGAGAACAGCTTTTCTTATTAGATACAGTTTAGTGTTCATTAAGGACAAGCGTTGCTGGCTAATATTTAAGGCTTGCAGGTGAATTTAGTCAGGCTTTCTACGTGTGCTATGTCCTCCGGGCCAATGAAGGGGCAGAGACATCAGTCAAATGATCATACCAGTGGAACACAGAACATGCTCATCTGGCTTGAAGGAGAGGGGGCTGGCAAACTTAGGACTTGACCTGCTTGTGCATACCATACATGTAGGCTGGCGGAGGCAGCACTGTCAGGCCTGAGGAGATGGACTGGAGTGGAGTAGGCCAGACTGGACCCCCCTTCTTTCCTCTCTCAGTGGTGCATGTTGTATTCCAGGTAGAGTGGGTGTTATACAGGTTTCAACAGGTCCAGCTTGCAGCAGGACAACAGATCCCAGTGGAGACTCAGAGTTTCCCTCACCCAGGGGTGCGAAGTAACTGCGCCATCCTGGTGGAACAGCTCACTGCAAATTGCATAGATAATGCCTTACCGGGTGTGCTGGGGCTTGGTGTTCTCCCAGCAGAGCACGCTGACCCCCTGTGAGAGCTGGGGCATCCGTGGCCGGCCCGCCGTAACAGTCATTTGTTTCCCTTCGTTGCCACGTGTGCTCTGCGCAGCTTCTCAAGCAAACACATTAAAATAGTTGGTGTTTTCAGGGTGTCCCGTACTCACACAGCAGCCTACAAGCATCTAACATAGGAGCCACCCTTCCCTACGGAGAGGCTGATGGTCAACCTGGGATTTCCCTGGAGGATGACTCTTTCCCAAGGCTCATTTCTTCAGGCTCTTGGCTGGCTAGCCAATTGCTGGTTCACAAACTGAACCCTGTACGCTGAAAGCAAGGACAGACCAAAGAAAGAGGCCGGGCCACTCCAGATTGGTGAGCGGCAGGTTCGGTAAGCAACGGAACTTACGTATGTGGTTTGTCTTGGGTGCCACAAGAGGGGAGATCTCTACCCCTGCCCTCCAGAATCTGGAAAGTTTATATAGAGGCCTACACTGGAATCAGTCATGTATACTGTCTCAACAACACCTTCCTCTCTCAAGTCTCCTTCCTTGGAACAGCTATAGGAATGGTGGGTGGAATGTACATCCAAGGACAGGGGAGGCGGTGAGGAGCCTCCAACTGCCTGGGTTCAGCTTGATGGTTACCCTGTGGTCCTGTCCTCCAATGACCTCCTCCAACATCAGTGACTTCCCTTTGCTGAGGTCACCTGCCACTAGAACACACCCCGTGGGCAGTGACGAAGGACATGGAAATCTGTATGTGAGGGTTCGAGTTCTCTATTAAGCTACTGCTGTCTTCCTGTTCCATGTCTTCTCTAAGTACCTTAGGTGCTGGATGAGCCATTATATATTGTGAGTTTCATTGTCAGTCCTAACCTGAATCCCGCTCCTGTAATTTTGTGGTAACTTTTCGCCTCTAAATACTTAAGCATGCATCTCCTAAAAATAAAGGTGTTCTATATAACCAAAAAGACATCACCACATGTAAGAAAAATTAAAATTCTATAATATCATCTCACATGCAGTCCATTTTCGAGTTTCCTCAACTGTCCCCAAAATATTCTATATAGCTGGTGTTTAAAAACAAGGATGCAGTGCCTGAGCTGATTTGGCTGAGTGGTTAGAGTGTCAGCCTGAGGACTGCAGGGCCCCGGGTTTGATTCTGGCCAAGGACATGTACCTCGGTTGCAGGCTTGATCCCCGGTCCCTGTAGGGACAGGTGCTGGAGACGACCAATCAATGTCTCTCTCTCCCTCTCCTTTCCTGTCTCTGAAATCAATAAAGATATATTAAAAAAAAAAAAAAAGTCTGGCTCATTATGTAATATAAAGTTTTTCTTAACCCGCATTATTAGAACCTAAGTAATTTTACTATACATTTGTAATTCTAAGAGGAAAATATGAAGAATCAAATGTAAATAAGATTACGCTTAGACCCCCGTTTGATTAATGTATAAAATATGAATAATAGATATCAATATGAGAATATGAAGATATCTATATGAATTATAAGAATGATGTAATTGAACTAATCAGTTTCGCTAAAGTGCATGGAAAATGGCTCTGATAAGCCCTGGCCAGTTTGGCTCTGTGGTTAGAGCATCGGCAGGCGGACTGGAGGGTCCCGGGTTCTATTCCAGCCAGGAGCACCTGTGGGCTCCGTCCCTGGCCCTGGGGGGGCCTGTGTGGGAGGCAACCAATCTATCCTCGGGGGAGGATTAAGGGAAAAAATGGCTCTGATAAGACAACAAACCTTTGAGTGAATGTGTAATAAATTAGAGTTGCCTCAAGGCAGAAAGAAAAAATAACTATCGTTTTCCATGAGACTTTACTGGGGAAGGAGTTCTGTTGGATGGGCAGTAGGAGACAAAATAAAACACAAAAGTGATGATAAAAGATTATTTTGTACAGTCTGAGTTGTAAACACTCTTGATGAAAATGTTCCTCAAGCAATGTACTTTAAGGTTCAAAAGCTATTTCAAGATGTTTAGCTCTGGCCAGTTAGCTCAGTTGGCTGGAGCATTGTGTCAATACGCCGAGGCTGCAGGGAAGACCCCCGGTCAGGGCACATACAGGAATCAACTAATGATGCAAAAATAGGTAGAACAACCAACCGGTGTCTCTCTCTTTCTCTCACTCCCTTCCTCTCTCTCTCTAAAATAAAGAAATAAAATTTAAAAAAGATGTTTAATAGAATGTCATTTGATTCATGCTCTTTCAAAACTGTTTAACAGGAAAAAAAAACATCTGTTAACCTTTGTTTGGCCAACTACAAATTTCATTGTTACCTACTAATTAAAGCAAAATTTACATGATGGGGGGAAAAGCCCGGAAACCCTGACCATGCACTTGGCCGTCGTAAAGAATGGATGAAGGGAAATGGTCACTCTTGCCCATCTGGGGAGAGTGTAGACTGGGACACAATTTCTAAAAGGGTATACCCTTTGACCAAATAAGTTTACTCCTAGAAATTTAATGTGAGAAAATACTTGAGCAAAAGTGCAAAGACGTGTTGTGTAGATTAGTAAAAGTGTTCAGAATTAAAGATTGGTTAAACATGTCATAATAATAGAAAGTGGTTGGCAACTGAATACCTGGTAATAACTCATTTGGCCCTCATGACAATCCTATGAGTTAGATGCTGTGATCATTTCCATCTTATAGGTGAGCAAGCAGGTGTGGGGAGGAAAAATACTTTGCTTGAGGCCACATGGCCGGTGAGGAAAGGAAGAGAAACCTGGACATAGGTTTTCTGGTTCCTCAAGTCCGCAGTCTTTAGTCCAGGGCACAATGAACACCAATGACATTGACCTAAGTTCATTAATATGGATCTACGTCTGCAAGAAATTAAGTAAAGAAAGGAGCTTAAAAAAATGTCAAGAGTGGTTATGTCTCCATGGTGAGATAACGGCAAATGTCTTTTAAATTTTGTCTGTTTATTTTTTACAACATGTAAACGTTAACAATTACAAAAGACAACGAGGCTCTCTTCATTTTGGGGGGAAGCAGAAAAAGGGTAAGATCCAGAGCACGAGGGAAAGGGCTCTGTGACGGGGCCTCCCAGGTCCCCTCGCCTAGTGACCAGGCCCCGGACCTCTGCAGCTTCCCGCGGCCACACAAGCTGCCATTCTCCCGGGCTCGGGGGAAAACCAAAGCCTTATTTACTTATTCCTGATGGCCAGAGATGTGAGGGTGGCGAGCAGCTGCCAAGCAGCTTCCTCTGGTGCCCTCTTACTCATGGAAGCCGCAGAAAGCTTATTCCCCACCCTAGATTCCCATATGGCTGCTAACCTTACTGCCCATTTTTTTAAGTGAAAGAATCTGTCCCTGGTCATTTCTGCAATGAGGAGACAGAATTCAGACCCTGGTCTTAGTGAATGACAGTCGAGTGCCTGCATTTTCATTTGAACAATCATTTGAAGGGGAAGTCTGTATTTTTGGTTCTATCCTGATGGAAAAACTTCCATAAAACTATAGCAAAGATTCTTTTCCTTCCTTTAAAAAAATGTTAGCGGGAAAAGTCTTGGACCTGGGCATCATGACTCATATTCTATGTGTAGCAGTTTGGCCCTTGCATATGGTCAATGGTGAGGTGCAGGCAAGCTGAGCACTCCGGTAATATGCGAAGACTCTGTAAATCTGCAAACGGGCAAGGGGTTATCTAGCTCAGCAATGGACTAGCCAAAAACGGCACTGGAGTGGAACTAACCACAGGCCTCAAATCCTGGTTCTGCTCCTTTCTTGCTGATTACCCATAGCTGTGTAACAAGAAATCGCCACATTCAGTGTCTTAAAACAAAAATTTATTTTTATCTCTCAATCTTCTGTGATTTGACTGGGCTCAGCTGGGTGGTTCTCACCTGGAGTCTCTCGTACACTTGCAGTCAGGTGGTGGCTGGGCGGCAGTTACTGGTGGGTTGCCAGGGCTGGGTGTCCACCATGCTTATTTCCATGGCCTAAATCCCGAGGGTAAAAAAAAAAGGGACATGATGAGACATCAGCTTACAATGGATTTTAAAAGAGTCTGGAAAATGGAAGGTGGTTGGAGAAGTGGTATCTGATATAACAGAGAGAGAAAACTATAAGCTGAGTGCCTTCAGACAGGGGATACCAGTGAGAAACCAACCATTTCCGGCAAAACCCTGGAGCAGTGATATGCAGGAGCCAGCTCATACTGACTCAGAGAGCCAATTTATAAAATTTCAGAAACATTGTCTTTGTGTGGTGCAAATACCATACAGGCATACCTCGGAGATATTACGGTTAGGCTCCAGGCCACCGCAATAAAGTATTACAATAAAGCGAGTCACATGAATTTTTTTCCCCCCAGTGCAGTTATGTTTACACTATTCATGATCTGTTAAGTGTGCAAGAAAGTTATGTTTAAAAAACAATGTATATACCTTAATTTAAAAATACATATTGCTAAAAATAAAATGCTATTCATCATCTGAACCTTCAGTGAGTCATAATCTTTTTGTTATTTTTGCTGGTGGAGGGTCTTTCCTTAGTGTTGATGGCTGCTGACTGATCAGAGTGGTGTTTGCTGAAGGTTGTGGCAACATTTTAAAATTAGACAATTTTAAAATGGCTCTTCCTTTCATGAATGATTTCTCTGAAGCACACAGTGCTGTTTGATAGCATTTTACCCCCAGTAGAACTTCTTTCAAAATTGAAGTCAATTCTCCCAACTCTGCCGCTGCTGTATCAACCAAGTTTGTATAATATTCTAAGTCCTTTGTTATAATTTCAACAATCTCCACAGCATCTTCACCAGGAGTAGATTCCATCTCAAGAAACCACCTTCTTTGCTCATCCGCAAGAAGCAACTCCTTTAAATAAGTCCGTTAAAGTTTTATCACGAGATGGCAGCAATTCAGCCACGTCCTCAGGCTCCACTTCTAATTCTCGTCCTCTTGCTGTTTCCACCACATGTGCAGTCACTTCCTCCACTGAAGTCTTGAACCCCTCCGGGTCATCCATGAGGGCTGGGATCACCTCCCAAACTCCTGCTAAGTTGATAATTTTGGCGCCTTTCCATGCATCACAAATGTTCTTATTGTGAACACAATAAAAAGTATTTTCATTGATTTTTTTTAGAGAGAGAGGAAGGGAGAGGGAGAGAAAGAGAGAAACATGGATGTGATAGAGAAACATCTATCAGCTGCCTCCTGCATGCATCCTGACCAGGAATTGAACTAGCAATCTTTCAGCGCACAGGACGACACCCAACCAACTTAGCCACACTGGTCAGGGCACAAATGCTCTTAATGCATCTAGACTGGTGAATCCTTTCCAAAAAGTTTTCAACTTACTTTGCCCAGATCCATCAGAGAAATAGCTGTCTATAATCTTACAAAATGTATTTCCTTTTTTTAAATAAAATTTTTAATTGATTTTAGAGAGAGAGGGGAAGGGAGAGGGAGAGAAAGAGAGAAATATCAATGTGAGAGAGAAACATCCATCAGCTGCCTCCTGCACAACCCCCACTGGGGATCAAGTCTGAAACCCAGGCATGTGCCCTGACCAGGAATGAAGCCACCTTTTGGTGCACAGGGCAACACTGATCCAACTGAGCCACACAGGTCAGGGCGCAAAATGTAGTTCTTAAATAATAAAACTTGAAAGTCAAAATTACTTCCTGATCCAAGGGCTGAGTGCTGTGTTAGCAGTCATGGAAACAACACTAATCTCATGGTACATCTCATGAGAGCTCTTGGGGGACCAGGTGCCTTGCCAGTGAGCAGTAATATTTTGAAAGGAGTCTTTTCTTCTGAGCAGTAGGTCCCAGTGGACTTAAAATATTCAGTAAACCATACTGTAAACAGATGTGCTGTCAGTCAGGTTTTGCTGTTCCATTTATAGACAGAGTAGATTTAGTATAATTCTTAAGAGCCCTAGGGTTTTTGAAATGGAAAACGAGCATTGGATTTTAGCTCAGCCACACAGAAGTTGTATGATCAGTCTGTTTCGACGCCAGGATCCACTAGGAGACAGTGATGTTGGGCACGGAAATTGAAGAGGGATTCACCCTGAAGGTCTGGGGACTGTCCTGGTCTTGCTAGGTGGATGAAGTGCAGTGTTTTTTTTTTCTGGCTGCAAAATTCAAAATGGGGCTCAAGCTATTTGTTTCATCAGCACGAGAGAAGGCAGACTGAGTGGCGAGGCTCTTGTTGAACTTGAATCCGAAGATGAAGTCAAACTGGTCCTGAAAAAAGACAGAGACACTACAGGACACAGATATGTTGCAGTATTCAAGTCAAGCAACATTGGGTTGGATTGGATGTTGAAGCATACGGTCCAAATAGTCCTGACACAGCCAATGATGGCTTGTATGGCTTAGAGGACTCCCTTTTGGACGTAGCAAGGAAGAAACTGTTCATTTCTTCTCAGGGTTGGAAATCGTGCCAAATGGGATAATGTTGCTGGTGGACTTCCAGGGGAGGGATAAGGGGGAGGCCTTTGTGCATTTGCTTCACAGGAAATAGCTGAAAGGACACTAAAAAACACAAGGAAAGAATAGAGCACAAGTATATCGAAAACTTTAAGAGCAGTCGAGCTGAAGTTAGAACTCGCTATGATCCACCACGAAAACTTATGGCCATGCAGCAGCCAGGTGCCTATGGCAGACCTGGGACTGGCAGAGGGTATAACAGCATTGGCAGGGGAGCCGGCTTTGGAAGGATGAGGCGTGGTGCTTGTGGTGGAGGTTACGGAGGCCATGATGATTATAATGGCTATAACGGTGGCTATGGTTTTGGGTCAGATAGATTTGGAAGAGACCTCAACTACTGTTTTTCAGGAATGTCTGACCACAGATGTGGGATGGTGGCAGAGCACAAAGGGACACTGTGTACCCATGTGGGGATTACCCTATAGAGCTACTGAGACTGACATTTATATATTTTTTTCACTGCTCAACCCTGGAGAAATTGAAATTGGCCCTGATGGCAGAGTAACTGGTGAAGCAGATGTCGAGTCTGCAACTCATGAAGATGCTGTGGCAGCTACGTCAAAAGACAAAGCAAATATGCAACACAGATATGTAGAACTCCTCTTGAATTCCACAGCAGGAGCAAGCGATGCTGCTTATGGTAGCCAAATGATGGGAGGCATGGGCTTGTCAAACCAGTCCAGTTATGGTGGCCCAACCAGCCAGCAGCTGAGTGGTGGTTATGGAGGCAGTTACGGCAGCCAGAGCGGCATGAGTGGATATGACCAAGTTTTACAGGAAAATTCCAGTGATTTTCAATAAAACATTGCCTAGGCAGGCAAGGAGCAGTGAACAGCAGCTACTACAGCAGTGGAAGCTTTGCATCTATGGGAGTGAATGGAATGGAAGGGATGCCTAGCATGTCTAGTATGAGTGGCGGGTGGGGAATGTAACTGAACCTTATCACTGACTCTTGGTCAATTAATTTAAAGAAAAAATAAAACTTAACAGTTTTGCAACACCAACTTGTGATTTATGCTTATTTTATGTGGAAATGAGGATTGAATTAAAGATTTAAGGTTCAGTATTTTTGAACACAAATATCTAGGATTGACAACTAAGTTGAATAAACTATAACTATTAAACAATTTTTAGCTTTTCTCAAGTTAATTCTATTGTAAGATGTATTTAAGCAGTAAGTATATTTAGGTTAAAGCAGTTGAATTATGTTAAATATTGCGCTTACACCACATTACATTGAACACGGTTTGGAAGCATGTTGAAAGACATGCCTTTTTTTTTTTTTGGCAAAACTCAATATAGGAGCTGTTTCCACAATTAAAAGTGAAACATATGGCATGTTTGTTAATTCTAGTGTCATTTAATAACTTCTAAGGCATGTAAGTTAAAGCTTATTTTTTAAGTTAGTGGGGAAATTTTGAGACACAATACCAATACTTTAGGATTTTGGTCTTGGTGTTTGTCTGAAATTCCAAGGCCTTGATTTAAGTCTTTCATTGTATTGTGATTTCCTTTTAGGTGTATTGCACTAAGTAAAACTTGTCAAATAAAATCTTCCTTTTAAAAACTGGAAAAAAGACTGGAAAAAGAAAGAGAGAGAGAGAGAGAGAGAGAAAGAAAGAAAGAAAGAAAGAAAGAAAGAAAGAAAGAAAGAAAGAAAGAAAGAAAGAAAGTGATCACTGGCTTCAACTTAAAGTCACCAGCTGCATTAGCCCCTAACTAGAGAGTCAGCCTGTCCTTTGAAGCCAGGCATTGACTTCTCTCTGGTTATGAAAGTCCTAGACGGCATCTTCTTCAAATATAAGGCTTCTTTGTCTACATTGGAATATGTTGTTGAGTGCAACAACTTTCATGAATCAGCTAGATATTCTGGATAACTTGGAGCATCTTCTACATGAGCACTTGCTGCTCATCTTGCCCTTCTATGTTATGGAGATGGCTTCTTTCCTCAAACCTCATGAACTGACCTCTGCTAGCTTCCAACTATCCTTCTGCAGCTTCCTCACCTCTCTCAGATTTCGTAGAATTGAAGAGTAAAAACCTTGCTCTGGATTAGGCTTTGGCTTAACGGAATGTTGTAGCTGGTTTGATCTTCTATTCAGACCACCAAAACTTTCTCCGTATCAGCAATAAGGCTGTTTTGCTTTCATATCATTCATGTGTTCACTAGAGCAGCACTTTTAGTTTCCTTCAAGAATGTTTCCTTTGCATTCACAGCTTGGCTAACTGTTTGGTGCAAGAGGCCTACTGTCAGCCTGTCTTGGCTTTTGACATGCCTTCCTCACTAAGCTAATCATTTCTAGCTTTTAGTTTAAAGGGAGAGATGTGTGACTCTTCTTTCACTTGATCGCATAGAAACCATTATAGGGCTAATAACTGGCCTAATTTCAGTATTGTTGTGTCTCAGGGAATAGGGAGGCCCAAGGAGAGGAAAAGAGATGGGGAATGGTTGGTCAGTGGAGCAGTGAGAATACATACATTTATTGTTTAAGTTTGCTGTCTTATACAGGCATGGTGCCCCAAGACAATTACAATGGTAATATCAAAGGTCACTGATCACAGATCACTATACAAATATAATAATGAAAAAGTTTGAATTTGCAAGAATTACCAAAATGTGGCACAGAGACATAAAATGAGCAAATGGTGTTGGGAAAATGGCACCGATAGACTTGACTATGCAGGGTTGCCACAAACCTTCAATTCATTTTTTAAAAAAGCAACATCTGCGAAGCGCAATGCAGCAAAGCACAGTAAAATGAGGTATACCTGAATAATTCTGTGCTACTGTCCTCTTTCTTTAACCAAGGTGGGTAATTCTGAGGTCACCAATTTTACAGACATTTCTTGAGTACTATTCTTGTGCCACATAGTGTGCTGGGCACTGGGAAACAGTGATCAGCAGAATAGACAGAGGGCCTGCTTGCAGGGGCTTACAGTCTATGGGGATATTTATAAAATAATCATCCAAATAAATACATAATTAGCAATAATTAGCAATCATAATAAGGTTAACGAAGGAAAAGTACACAAAATAGGGTTTTTGGGGGGGAAGAGGAAGAGTTTAGGGAAGGCTTGAATATGATAATTTGGCTGAGATGTTTTTTAAGTAGGAGTTAATGGGGCAGAGGACTGCAGGAGGAAGTGCATCCCTGGAAGCAGGAGCAGCATGTGCAAAGGCCCTGTAGTTCAGGGATGGAGGACCAGGCTGGTGAGAAAGAACAATGAGGAGAGGGAACATGCAGGCCTCTCTTCAAATGACAGAAACACAATCCAGACTGGCTTCAGGGGGGAGGGGAGGACTTTATTGGCTCCCGTAATTGAAAAGCCCAGGGGCTTACTGACTTCAGATTCTGCTTCAACTCAACAGGCCCGTTTATACCCCGGGCTCTCTTTTCGTCGCGCAGCATCTCTCCGGGGTCCTGCGCCAGGAATCCCTGACCGCGGGCCCGCGAGCGCCAGCCTCGGGCGGGCTACGTATCTCACGCTTCATTGGCTCAGCGGCCTGTCCTTAGAGCCAATCAGCGAGCCGAGAGGGCCGACCTCCCCTGGCGGGCGGAGGTTAGAGCGCGTTGCGGGCGGACGCGGGAGGCGAGGGCGGAGCCGAACCCCGGGCGGGCGGGCCGGCGGTGGGTCCGAGCGAACTGAGCAAACGGACGCGGGGAGGGGACTCGGTTTTGTCAAGCCGCTTTTTCAGTGCGCCCCGGCCCTTGCTCTTTGCAGACGTATGTCCCTGTAAAGTTGTCTGGCAAAGGAAATGACTCCATTTCATGATGCATCACCCGACTTTACAATTCACAAATTGAGATGCTCGTATTTCCCCCCTCTAAAATGAGGTCGAAGTACGAGGACTGGCTGCTCTGGCTAGCTGCGCAGCCACGGATGGGTTACTTTATGGCTCACTCTCGTGAAAAATTCAGCACAGAATTGGAAATGCTGTGCGGTGTAGGGGTTGGCTTGCTGTAGAAGTTGGTGCAGGCACCTGGGTTGGAATTCTTGTCTACTTTGTCACTGGGCAAGTTATTTAACGTTGGTGTCTCAATTCCCACAGCTATTAAAAAGGAGATAGTAATACCTACCGCACAGGCTTGTTATGGTTAATAGATGGTAACCGCTTAAGAGGACCTGGCCTGACGCGTTGTGCTACATATGTGTTTGTTATTATTATAAGTATAATACAGGATAAACAGACGTAAGTTATAAAGAATTCAGTCAGTGGATACCAAAACACAATTCCTTTATAATAAAAGAAGGGCAACAAGGCAAACAATAACGACAGCGTTTCCTGTGTGCCGGGAGCTGCGAAAAGCTTTGCAGATGTTATCTCACGTAATCCTCACGACCCTGTGGGATGGGTTCAGGATTTTGCAGATGAGGAAACTGAGGCTCAGTCAGGCGAAGTGACTTTGCCCAAGGTTACAGGCCAGTCAAGACCTGAACCCAGACATCGGTCATCCCAAACGTCATACTCAGTGCACACTCACGCTCCTCGAAACCCAGCTCTCGCTTTCACAGCAGCCGGGGGACTAGCAGCACCCCAGGGCCCAGGCCCTCAGCCCGCCGGCCTCCCGGCCCCGCCTCCCCGCCCCCCCCCCCCCCCGGCCTAGCGGGACTGGGCTGCTCCGCTCTCTGGCCCCGCCCCCAGCCCTCAGCCGGGCCCCTGCCCCGCCCCTGCCCCGCCCCCAGGCCGAGCCTCGGCGTGGGCGCCACGCTCGCGTCTGTGGTCGCCATTTTGCTCATAGAGACGTCGGTTGGAGACGGTCCTTTCTTCCCTCGGCAGCCGAGGCTGCGGCTAGGCCTGGGCTGGGGTCGGGCCAGGTAGGCGGGGCGGGGGCCAGCGGCGTGCGGCGCCGCAGGCTTTGCAGGCGCCGGGGCGGGAGGCTCGGGGGCGCGGCGGCGGAGCGCGGCCTCCAGCCTCCGCCCGCGGGGCCCGGCGCGGCGCGCGGGGGCTCGCCCGGGCCCGGGGAGTGGAGCCGGCGGTGGGCCTGCGGCGGGGCCGCTCGGGAGCCGCGCTCGGACCCAGCGGGCGGCGACCCCGGCGAGCGCTGGTTCCCCTGACGGGCCGGGCCGGTCGCGAGGCTGCTTCGCACCCCGCAGGGCGTGTTTTTATTCCACTCACAGCTCCCCGCGGCGCGGTGTTAAGATGTTCTGCTCTAAAACGTGGCAGTGACGAGAAAGGCTGTTTCAGTGTTTGCGCAGGTGGGTGTTCCGCTTTCGTAAGGAGCCAGGAGATGCAGAATGGGAAGTGGGGGCGTGAGGCGTGATTTATAATGTTTAACGAATTTAAATGCACACAAATGTAATTCACCCACATGGTGGACCCCCCTAAATGATACCTTCTCGCCCTGTCCTGCGCTGGATGCACCGTCATTACACAGGTTTCGTCAGAGGGGATGCAGTTCTGCCGTCATTCTCCTAACATCTCTTTTTCATAGTCCCGGGTATTTCTACAAAATACTGATTGTGTGTTTAGTTTTACTTAATTGCTCTATAATCACTGAGTCCAGCGTTCCTTCTCAAAAAGCCTTGCAGTTACCATTTTGAGCATACAGCCTTTTCTCTGCCCGCGGGATGAGTTCCCAGAAGGGAAATGCCGAATCAGTTAGGCGTTCTCTCAGGCACGTGAGAGAGGTGGTTTTCCCAACAAGGCGTATTCACAGCAGCCGTTTTTCAGAATCTGGGTGTTGTCCGGTTCCACCGACTCTAAGTCAGAATCCGGCGCGGCGCCGTCGTGTGGCTGGGGAGCGGGCCGTGCCGGCTGCTGTTGCAGATGCGGCTGTGAAGCTGGGCGACGCCCGCTGCTCGGAGACCGTTCAGCCCGGTGGTTCCCCTGGAGCTTCACTTCCCCCGTGTTCGACATGGGTCTGCTCCTGGCACCGGCCTTGTTCGGGGCGCTCACAAAATGGTGTTAGCGGTAAGGGAACGCTTCTTCTGGAGGGAAGGGCAAAGTGCCTGGGATCACAGAGGCAGGGAACATTATTCGATTTAGGTATTACAGTTCTAATTTCCTTTAATACTGATAATAAAAAAAAAGGGCAACTTTTATTTGCAGTACATCACTAATAAAAATAATTCTTCATACTTTAGGATGCCTTTTAATTTGTAAACTACTTTTGTTTCCATTTGTTTAATCACTGCAACTCTGAGGTCAGAGTTTATTCAGCAGACATTTGTTATTTAACAAACATTTGTTGAGCGTCTACTAGGTGCCTGGTGCTGTTCTAGGCACTGGATATATAGCAGAGGATAAAATAGTAAAAAATATCTCTGCTGTTCTGGACATTAAATTCTGGTGGGGCAAGCTGTTTTTACCGAGTGTCTATATCTTGTCAGGAAGACAAAGGCTGAGGCCTTTGAGGTCAAGTGACCTTCCCATGGCCTAGTAACTAGTAGCTGTGGAAGGCAAACTCAAGTCTTCATGTTCCTACTCTAGCATCTTTAGGTAGAAGGTATTTACACAGTGGGTGCTTTAGAGCAGGGGTGGGGAACGTCTGGCCAGTGGGCCACATTCGGCCAGTGAAATCATTTGATGGCTCTGCCAGGGCAACTGCAGGTAGGACTCGAAATTCAATAAAACTAGGAGCTTTTATCATAGCTAATTTTTAAGTTGATAATTTTGAATGGCCTGAGAATGATGTTATAAATATCCAAATGGCCCTTGGCAATAAAAAGGTTCCCCACCCCTGCTTTAGAGGGGAAGCAACACGTTTTAATGTGAGCCTTCCTCACCTGAAATATGGGTAAGTGGTTTTGAAATTGTTACTTCCGGCACAGCCCTGTGAGGCTCAGTGGTTGAGCATCGACCTAGGATCTAAGAGACTGCAGTTCAATTCCACGTCAGGCTCAATCCCCAGGCCGAGGACGTGCAGGAGACAGCTGATCGATGAGGAGTTTCTCATCATTGATGTTTCTCTTTCTCTCTTCCTCTCCCTTCCTCTCTCTGAAATCAATAAAGATATATTTAAAAACAAAAAAATTGTTACGTCTGAAGCAAGCGGTTTTTCAGAGTGGTTTCATTCATGAGACTTAACAGATTGTCAGATCTCATTTAAAGAGGAATATGATTGGCTTTTTGAAAGGTGCTGAGATTCTCTGAAAAGGGTGTTTTCATATGCGTCCATAAATCTCACATTCTAAAGTAAATTTAAGAAAATGTAAAAGCAACTGTAGTTTCTTGGGGGGAAAAATGGGAGTGTTCTTTTGTGTGTGTGTGAGAGTTTTTTTTTAATTAAAAAATATATTTTTATTGTTGTTTTAGAGGAAGGGAGAGGGAGTTAGAAACATCAATGAGAGAGGAACATCAGTTGGCTGCCTCCTGCACAGCCCTGATTCTGGGATCAGGCCCACAACCTAGGTATGTGCCCTATCTGGGAATCAACCGGAGACATCTTGGTGCATGGATTGATGCTCAATCACTGAGACACGCTGACTGGATGTCTGTGATCTTTTTTAAAAAATTTATTTTTCAATTACTGTTGACATACAATCTTATATTAGTTTAAGGTGTACACCATAGTGATTAGACATTTATATATCTTCCGAAGTGATCACCCCAGTAAGTCTGGGGCCCACTTGGCACCATACATAGTTATTCCAATATTATTGACTATATTCCCTATGCTGTACTTTATCCCCATAACTATATATTTTTAAAATATATCTTTATTGATTTCATAGAGAGAGATAGAAACATTAATGATGAGAGCATCATCATTGATTGGCTGCCTCTTGCAGGCCCCCAACTGGGGATTGAGTCCACAACCTGGGCATATGTCTTGACCAGAAATTGAACCGTGATCTCCTGGATCCTAGGTCGATGCTTAACTGCTGAGCCACACCCGTCTGGGCTCCCCATAACTATTTTAATAACTGGCAATTTGTACTTTTTAACCCCTTTTACCTTTTTCACCTCTACCCCAAACCTCTTCCCATTTGGCTACAATCAGTTTTTTCTCTGTATCTGTGAGTTTGTTTTTTTTTTTTTTTTTTAGATTCCATGTATAAGTGAAATCATGGTGTTTTTCTTTCCCTCTGACTTTTTTAATTTTTGGAGGAACCTCCATTACTGTTTTCTCTAGTCTCTGGACCAATTTACAATCCTACCAGCAGTGCATGAAGATTCCCTTTTTTCTACATCCTTGCCAACACTTGTTTATTGATGATAACTATTCTGACAAATGTGAGGTGATAGCTCATTGTGGTTTTAATTTGCACTTTGATGACTAGTGATGTTGAGCATCTTTTCACATTGGCCACCTGTATGTTCTCTTTGGAGAAATACCTACTCAGGTCCTCTGCCCATTTTTAAAATTTGATTGTTTGGTGTATGGTATTTTTTTGTTTGTTTTTTTTGTTTTGTTTTTGGTGTTAAGTTGTATAAGTTCTTTATGTATTTTGGATATTAACCACTATTTGATATGTCATTGGTGAATATCTCCTATTCAAGTAGGTTGTCTTTTTGTGGTGTTGATGGTTTTTAGTTGTTCAAAAACTTAGTTTGATAGTTCCATTTGTTTATTTTTTCTTTTCTTTCCCTTGTCTGGGAGACATGTCCAAAAACATATTGCTGAGGGTGACGTCAGAGAGTTTACTATGTTTGTTCCTAGGAATTTTATGGTTTTAGGTCTTACATTTAAGTCTTTAATCCATTTTGAATTTATTTTTTATATGGTGTAAGAAAGTGGTCTAGTTTCTTTATTATTTTTTTTTTTGTGTGTATGTGTCTGTTCAGTTTTCCCAAAACCATTTATTGAAGAGACTGTCTTTTTCTCCATTGTATGTTCTTGCCTCCTTTGTCATATATTAGTTGACCCATACAGGTGTGGGTTTATTTCTGGGCTCCTTATTTGGTTCCATTGATCTATATGTCTGTGTTTATGCTAGTTCCATGCTGTTTTGATTACTGTTAGCCTTGTATAGTTTGATATTAGGTAGTGTGATACCTCCAACTTTGTTCTTTTTCAGTATTGCTGTGGCTATTTTTGTGGTCTTTTGTGGTTTCATATAAATTTTAGGATTATTTGTTCTAGTTCTGTGACATGTGCCATTGGTATTTTGAAAGGGATTGCATTGAATTTCTATACTGCTTTGGGTAGTATGGACATTTTAATGATGATAATTCTTCCTATCCATGAGCATGGTATATGCTTCCACTTATTTGTATCTACTTAAATTTCTTCAGTGTCTTATCGTTTTCCAAGTACAAATATTTTACTTGCCTTGGTTAAGTTGTTTCCTAGGTATTTTATTCTTTTTGATGCAATTGTAAATGGGATTGTTTTTCTTAATTTCTTTTTCTGAAAATTTGTTATTGGTGTATAAAAATGCAACCAATTTCTGAGTATTAATTTTGTATTCTGAATTTATTTATTAGTTCTAATAGTTTTTTGGTGGAATCTTTAGAGTTCTCTCTATTTATTGTCATGTCATGTGCAAACAATTGACAGTTTTACTTCTTTCCAATTTAGATGCCTTTTCTTTTTGTCGGATTACTGTGGCTAGGACTTTTGATACTATATTGAATAAAAGTGGTGAAAGTGGATGGACATCCTTGTCTTGTTCCTGATCTTAAAGCTTTTAGCTTTTCAATGTTGAGTATGATGTTAGCTGTGGGTTTGCCATATCACCTTTATTATGTTGAGACATGTTCCCTCTGTCGCCACTCTACTGAGAGTTTTGATCACAAACAAATGTTGGATTTTGTCAAATGCCTTTTCTGCACCTGCTGATATGATCATATGATTTTTATCCATCATTTTGTTTATGTGGTGTATCATGTTAATCGATTTGTGGATATTGAACCAATCTTGCATCCTGGGAACAAATCCCATTTGATCTCTGTGTATAATCTTTTAATATATTGCTGGATTCGGTTTGCAGATATTTTGTTGAGGATTTTTGCATCTATGTTCATCAGATATATTGGCCTGTAATTTTCTTCTTTTGTAGTGTCTTTGTCTGATTTTGGTGTCAGGTTAATGCTTCTCAAGTAAAATAAGTTTGGGAGCCTTCCCTCCTCTTGAATTTTTTGGAATAGTTTGAGAAGGATAGGTATTAGTTCTTCTTTGAATGTTTTGTTATATTTATTTATTTTTTCCACTTAAGACAAGGAATACTTGCCCAGCTGGCATAGCTCAGCAGTTGAGTATTGACCTATGATCCAGGAGATTGCTGTTCGATTCCCAGTCAGGGCATGTGCCTGCGTTGCCAGCTTGATCCCCAGTAGGGGGTGTGCAGGAGGCAGCTGATCAGTGACTCTCTCATCATTGATGTTTCTGTCTCCTTTCCCTCTCACTTTCTCTGAAATCAATAAAAAGACATTAAAAAAAAAAAAAAGACGGACTACTTTATTCAACCCATTAGAGAAATGGACAGGTTGGGTCTGTAACAAAGTGTCATGTTTTAAAGCATAGGCTGATAATTGTGTACACACAGTTGCTACACAAAAATTAACTGATCAGACCACAAACAACTTTTCAATGTTTAAAACAGAATAAGCTTCCCTGTAAAAGCAGCACCTTTGTGAGATTTTTTTTTTTAATCCTCATCTGAGGATATATTTTCCTTTGCTTTTCAGAGAGAGTGGAAGGGAGGGAGAGAGAGAGAGGAACATCGATGTGAGAGGGACATTGATTGGTTGCCTCCTGCTTGGGACCAGGGATTGAGCCTGCAACTGAGGTACGTGTCCTTGGCTGGAATTGAATTCAGACCCATCAGTCTGTGGGCTGATGCTCTAACCACTGAGCCAAACCGGCTAGGGCCTTTGTGACATTTTACCTTTAGTATTCTTTTTCTTCCTCACCCTCTCCTTCAACAGAGTCCACACCAACCTCATTAGGATCCTTCTCAAGGGCAGCCATGTCCTTACGGGTTCAGAAAACTTCCCTTGTGTACTGGTGATCAAAGGCAGGCTTGGCATACATCAGGTCAAACTTGTGGTCCAGGTGAGCCCAGGCCTCAGCAGTAGCTGTAGTGTTGCTCAGCATGCACACAGCTTGCTGTACTTTGGTCAGATCTCCCCAGGTACCACAGTGGGAGGCTGGCTGGTAATTAATGCCAACTTTGAAGAGTGGGCACAGTCCACAAACTGGATAGTACCCTTGGTCTTGATGGTGGCATGGTAGCATTGATATGTTTTGGAACCACATTGCCATGGTACAACAGGCAGCAAGTTATGTATTTTACCATCTGGTTGGCTGGCTCAAAGCATGCATTGGTGATCTCTGCTACAGAAAGTTGTTCATGGTAGGCTTTCTAAACAGAGATGATGGGCCTATGTGGCCAGAGGAAATGAATGCCACAGGGAACCAATTTGGTCTGCATTTCAGTCAGATCAACATTCAAGGCTCCATCCAATCTGAGGGTAGCAGTGATGGGGGACACAATTTGACCTATCAACCTATTCTGATTAGTATTGGTTGGATGTTCAATATCAAGGTTTCTACTTTAGATGCTATAGACAGCTTTGATGTCAACCATGAAGGCACAATCACAGTGCTCCATGGTGGTATGGTTGGTGAGGATGGAGTTGTTGGGCTCAACTACAGCTGTTGAAAAACCTGGGGGGCTGGGTAAATGGAGAACTCTGGCTTAAGCTTCTTGCCATAATTGATAGACATTCCATGAGCCAGTTATCACACCAAAACTGTGGAAAACCGAGAAGCTCTGAAGACCTATGCACTGGTTAGCTAGTTTCCAAATTCAGTCCAAGACGAGGTCAGTGACTTCCTTGCCATTGATGTAGTACCCGCAGGTATAGTTATCAGCATCTTTCTTGCCTGTGATCAGCTGCTCAAGGTGGAAGAATTGGCAGTAGGTGCCAGTGTGAACTTCATCAATGACTGTGGGCTCTAGGTCTACAAATACTGCCTTGGGCACATGCTTGCCAGCACCTGTCTCACTGAAGGTGTTGAAGGAGTCATCTTCCCCCCACCCCCTCCACCCCATGGTCTTGTCATTTGGCATCTGGCTGGGTGCCATGTTCCATACAGTAGAGCTCCCAGCAGACATTGTTGATCTGGACACCAGCCTGGCCAACATGGATGGAGATGCACTCATGCATGGTAGCTGCTTTGCGGCTGCTGAGTGGATAGCAGAGAGGAAGAGGAGAGGTGGTTTCTTCTTACAGAGTGACTCTTAGGTAGTCAATGTAAGATCCTGAGGGGAGTTTTTTGATTACCAGTCTATTTTGTTAGTCTGTTCAGTTGCCTTCCTATTGGTCTATTCAGATTTTCTGTTTCTTACTGAATAGTCTTGGAAGATTGAGTGTTTCTAGGAATCGATCCATTTCTTCACTGTTGTCCAATTTGTTGGCATATAATTGTAGTATTTTCTTATAATCCTTTGTATTTCTGTGGCATTTGTTGTCACTTCTCTTTTATTTCTGATTTTATTTATTTGGGCTATCTCTTTTTTTGTTGATGAGTCTGGCTAAAGGGCTATCAATTTTGTTTATCTTTTCAAAGAACCAGTTCTTGGTTTATTGATCTTTTGTATTGTGTTTTTTAATTAATTTTTTACACCTTACCCTTGGCTATATATATATTTTTATTGATTTTAGAGAGAGAGGAAGGGAGAAAGATACAGAAAAACATCAATTGGTTGCCTCCTATACGTGCCCTGACCAGGGATTGAACCTACAACCTAGGTATGTGCCCTGACTAGGAATCGACCCTGCAACCTTTCTAGCATTTGGGACAACACTCCAACCAACTGAGCCACCTGGCCAAGGCTGTATTGTGTTTTTAGACTCTTAATTCATTTATTTCTGCTCTGATCTTTATTATCTCCTCCTTCCTACTCACTTTGGACTTTGTTCTTTTTATAGTTCCTTTAGGTATAAGATTAGATTGTTTATTTGAGATGATTCTTATTTCTTGAGGTTGGCCTGTATTGCTATGAATTTTCCTCTTAGAGCTGCTTCGGCTGTGTCTTACAGATTTTTTTTTTCTTTCCATTTCTTTCAAGTTATCTTGATTTCTTCATTGATCTTGTTAATTCATTCATTGTTGGTAGCATGTTATTTAGCCTCCATGTGTTTGTGTTTTTTAGTTTTCTTGTAATTGATTTCTAGTTTCATATAATTGAGATCGGAAAAGATGCTTGATATCACATTGTTTGCGGGTAGTTTTTATCGCACGATATGACTTAAATCTTAAATTTGTTGAGACTTATTTTGTGGCCTAACATGTTGTCTATCCTGGAAAATGTTCCCTGGGCACTTGAAAAGATAGTATATTCTGCTGCTTGGGAGTAAAATATCCTAAAAATATTACTTAAGCCCATGTGGTCTAATGTGTCATTTGAGGCCACTGTTTCCTTGTTTACTTATTTCGGATTATCTATCTGCTGATGTCAATGGAGTGTTAAAGTCTCTTAGTATTATTGTCTGTCAGTCTCTCCCTTTATGTCTGTCAACATTTGACTTACATATTTAGGTGCTCCTGTGTTGGGTGTGTAAATGTTTACAAGGGTTATACCCTCTTGTTGGATTGATACCTTTATCATTATGAAATGCCTTCTTTGTCTCTTTCACAGCCTTTTTTAAAAGTCTATTTTGCCTGATATAAGCATTGCTACCCAGCTTTTTTCTCATTTCCATTTGCATGAAATATCTTTTTTCTTTTCCATTACTTTCAGTCTGTGTGTGTCTTGATCTGTAGTGGGCCTCTTCTAGGCAGCATATAATGGGTCTTATTTTTTTAATCCATTCAGCCACCCTTTGTATTTTGATGGGAGCATTTAGTCCATTTATGTTTAAAGTTATTGATAGGTATGTAGTTATTGCCATTTTATTTGTTTTCTGATAATTTTTGTAGTTCTCTGTTTCTTATTTTCTCGCTCGCTTGTATGTTGATTACTATAGTGTTATGTTGACTTCTTTTCTCTTTATTTTTTTAAAATTGTTGACTATTTCAGATGTTCCCCATCACCTCTCCCTCTTTGCCACCCTCCACCCTGTGTCCCCCTCAGGTTTTTACTCTTTATTTCTTGTATATCTTTTAAAGATGCTTAGTTTGTTGTTATCTTGTGCTTTATATATACCAAGCTATGTTTAGAGCAGTCTATTTTAAGTTGATAGTTGCTTAAGTCAAACACATTCTAAAATCATACAATTTTTACTCACCCCTCTTATATTTGTTTTTGTAATTTTTTACCTCTTTTGAGTATGTATTTGTGTGTATCCCTTAATTTATTATTGTAACTACACATGATTTTCCTATTTTTTGTCTTTGAACCTTCGTACTAGCTTTATAGTTGGTTGATCTACTGCTTTTACTGTTGCCTTTGTCAGTGAGAATTTTTAAATATATTTTCTTATTCATAGTTTTGATTTCTTCTTTAGAACGTTCCTTTAACATTTCTTGTTAATACAGATTTAATGGTGGTGAAGTCCTTTAGCTTTTTCTTGTCTGCAAGACTCTTTATGTCTCTCTTGATTCTAAATGATAGCCTTGCTGGATAGAGTAATCTTGGTTGTAGGTCTTTGCTTCTCATCACTTTGAATATTTTGTGTCAATTCATTCTGGCCTGAAAAGTCTCCTTTGAGAAGTCAACTGATAGTCTTATGGGAACTCCCTTCTATGTAACTAACAGCTTTTCCCGTGCTGCTTTTAACATTCTCTCTTTGTCCTTAATCTTTGGCATTTTAATTATGCTGTGTCTTGGTGTGGCCCTCTTGGGTTTATCTTGTTTGTGAGACTCTGCCTTTCCTGGACTTGTATGTCTATTTTCTTTGCCAGGTTAGGAAAGTTTTCAGTCATTATTTCTTCAAATAGGTTTTCAATCCCTTGCATTCTCTCTTCTTTTTGGACTCCCATGATATGAATATTGGTATTCTTGAAATTGTCCCAGAGGTCCCTTAAACTATACTCATTTATTTGGATTTTTTTCTTTTTGCAGTTTTTTAAAAAAAATATGTTCTTTTAATTGACTTCAGAGAGAGGAAGGGAGAGGGGGAGAGAGAGAGAGAAACATCAGTGATGAGAGAGTCATTGATTGGCTGCCTCCTGCACGCCCCCGACTGGGGATGGAGCCCGCAACCTGGGCAGGTGCCCTGACCGGGAATCGAACCGCGATCTCCTGGATCCTAGGTCGATGCTCAACCGCTGAGCCACGACGCCTGGCCGGGCTCATTAAGCATCCTTATAACCAGTGTTTTGAACTCTATATCTGGGAGACCGCTTGTCTCCATTTTGTTTAGTTCTTTTTCTAGAGTTTTGTCCCGTTCTTTCCTTGTTTGTTTCCTCATTTTTGCTGAATCCCTGTGTTTGTTTTCATGTATTAGGTAGATCTGCTATGTTCCCCAGTCTTGACAGAGTGACCTTATATAGAAGGTGCCCTGGTCATCTGAGCCAGATGCTCTAGAGGTGTCCCCTGTGTGGGTTGTATGTGCCCTTCTTTTGTGGTTGAGCTTTGATTGCTGCTGTACGTCAGTGGGTGGAGTTGACCCTCAGGCTGACTGGCTGAGAGGGCTGACCATGACTACAGTGTATGAGTTTTGCAGAGTCTGACTGCACAAAGCAGGAGGTGCTTTAGTGGAACTCTGGTGTAAGCTGAATCCACCCTGTGGGTGTGTAATTTGTGTATCTGGTTGGGTAGTGTGGTCTGAAGCCTGCCACCAAGTGTGTGGATTATGGAGCATTTTGGGAAGGGCTCTGGTGCAGACCAAGTTGAGCTGCCTCTTGTGCTGGGCTTGGTGCCTCTTGGTAGGAGCTACAAAGTGGTCTGTGGTTGGTTGCTGCTTGTGCTGGGCTTGGAGGCACTTGGAAGAGGCTCTGCTGCAAACGGAGGATGGCTGCCACTTGTGCTGGGTTTGGGGCCCTTTAGTGGGCACCACGATGTGAGCTGTGGCCACTGCCACTTGTGCCAGTCTTGTAGTCGCTTAATTGAAGCTACATTCCAGGCCAATACTGACCCCTCCACTTATGCTTTCCTTGGGGCCACCTGATGGCAGTTATAATGCAAATTGAGACCTGTAGGCTTTAGGTGAATCCATTGTAATGCCCCATATTTCCCATTGTGGAATGTCCCTAAAGAGGTGCATTCTGTGTGGAAATGCACTCTCTTAAGTCTTCTGGTGGGACCATAATTTGCACTATCCCTGTGATCCAGTGTGATCCAGTGGTTCCCTTCTTGTAGTTATTGCAGAGTCATACACATGGGTACAGGGAGGCCTGTTCAGGATGGTAACCTCCACAATTTGGCATATCTGCACTATAGAATACTGGCAGCAGTTAAAAAGGACATGAGGGGTCTCTTTTTTCTAACCTGGATTGTAAAAATTTATTGTTTAATGAAAAGACAAATTATAGGTAGATTTGTACGATACCTTTTTATGTTAGAAATATATTTTATATATATATATATCTTATGGGGGTCCGTGTGTGAATGTATAAAAAAGGCCTGATGGTGTTCATACCAAACTAATAAGAACTGGGGACGTGGGTGGGAAGGAACCTGGGATTGGGGCTGGTGACTATGGCCTTCACTGTCATATTCCGTTTGTTTTTTTAACAAGGAGAATGTGTTTGTATATTACTTGTGTAGTTAAAGTTTAAGAATAACAGGATCTGTGTGGCTTCAGCCCTTTCATAATCTCCACCAGCCTTCCCAGTGCCATCCCAAGTAAACAAACAGCTGCAGAACTGCTGTGGGCATGCTGGGAAGGTGCCCCCACCCCCCGTGGCCTACTAGCGTGTTGCTGTTGCATGCACTCAGCCCAGAGAGTCCAAGGTAGAAGGGCACACGGATGGCCAGTGGGTTAGAACCTCAGCTCCCATGACTTTCTGTTTGGGCATGTTCCCTGTCATTTGCATGGTCACATTACTTCCCTGCAAAGTTGTTCTATGGTCAACCTTGTGCTCTGCCTGAGGAAAATGCAAATAACAGGATCAGTTTTAGATATGATTTAGGGCATCTGAGAGGCAGCTGCAAGGTCAGGGGGAGGTTTTATGGTAAACAGATATTATAGGAAAAGCTGGGCATAGGTGGGTCACTTATTTATTGTTTAAGGATCAATCAGTCCATGTCCTTGCTAATGGCTCTGCCATTTTTCTGTGTGTTAATCCAGGAGGAATTTTGTTGTCAGAGAATAAAAGGAGGTTTCCATAATTGACTTTAAGCAGCAAACAGTAAAACACTGAGCTCTTCAGCTCCGCCTTTCTTGTAAGTTTATCATTTATTCCCAGTGGTCATGAAAACTAATTAAATCATGTGATAACGTATTTCCATAAATTTGGAGCCCTAAAATCTAAATGGACTTTTTATATGTCCATATATATTTAATATAAAAGACTCTATTATAATGAAAACTAATTTCCTTCAGCTGAAGTCATTTTGCTATTAAAATCCATTCAGGTGTAATTAATATCATATGACAGTTCTTGCTATATTTTATATCCTTCTAGGCTCTGAGAATTGGAAAACCAAGAAGGTTTTGATGTTTTGTGTGGCGCCAGCTGAATTAGAAACCAAGATGAACATAACCAAAGGAGGTCTGGTGTTGTTTTCAGCAAATTCTAATTCATCATGTATGGAGCTTTCAAAGAAAATTGCTGAGTGAGTTATAATCATACCATTAACGTTTGTATTATGTGATGTTTTAATTTAATAATCGGATTAGCACTGATTGTTAAACTGGAAAGCAGATAATCTGCGTGTCATGTGTATATAATTAAGGGCTAACTTTTTTGTAAACTATCATAGCACCCTATACTTTCAGCACACATTAATCGAGTGCCTTGTGAGCGCCAGGGATAGTTAGATGCTTCATAGTATAGAATATTTGAGTATAAAGGACAAAGAAGTGGATGCTATACAGAAATAGTTTATAGGTTATAGTTCAGCATAGTTTTAGTTATTTTAGGCCTTGATTTAGGTATTGGGGAATAACAGTGAACAGTCAAAATCCTTCCTTTTTACATTTTGTAGGGGTCCAGACAAGAAGCACATCAGCAAAATAAACATGATAATTTCAGGTGGTGGTAAATGCTTTAAAAAAATGGTGAAAGGAATGATGGGCCAGGTTCTGTTTTAGCTTGGGTGCTCAGGTGTGTTTTAAACGGGATGATATGTGAATTGAGAAACCTGAATGAGTCACTCAGTGAAAGTCTGGGGGGCAGAGCCCTCCAGGCAGAGGGAGCAGTAGGTTCAAAGTCCTTGTGGTGTGCAGCAGGAGTTGTTGGTGTATCTCAGGAATATGGGGGGAGTGTAGAGAGCGCAAGGAAATGGTCAGTGAGGCAGGCAGAGCAGGACTACATAGACCTCAGGTAGGCATGGGGTGGAGGGTGAGGGGTTCGGTAATGGAGTAATGGTACAATTTAATACTCACTTTAAATTTTACAATAAGAATACCTCTCTCTTATTTTTATTAATTTACAAATCATACTTAGATAGTAAAGATGTTGAGTCTATTCTATTACCTTTTCAGCTTTTCCCCCCCTTTCTCTTCTCTAGGCGGCTGGGGGTGGAAATGGGCAAAGTGCAGGTTTACCAGGAACCTAACCGAGGTGAGCTATCTTTGACATGCGTAACATTGATCTTTTTACAGAATATGACGTACTGGCTCAGCCCCTCATCCTCCACTATGGAAACAGTTAGGCTTAGTTTCCAGTTCCATTAGGAGGAAGTCAGGCAGGCACAGTGGGCGAAAGTGGTGTGTTAGCTCCCACAATAACAACTAAATGCAAACCCTGGAGCAAGTCACATCTGGGGGCTTAAATGCCAGTTCTTAGACCTCATTTAACAAAAACTGCATAGATATATGAACCAGCTGGTCAAATGAATGGAAACATTATGTCAGTTGTAGTTGAATTTATGTCACCTTAGGCAGGATGAGTAAATCCTGTGTGACCACAATACTAATTGGTTGTTACTCTTTACCTCCATGTGAGCTGCCATGGGTTAGACTTCATGAAATCTTGTTAAGAAATGCTTTTGCTGCCCTGGCCAGTATTGCTCAGTGGTTAGAGTGTCGGCCTGTGCACCAAAGGGTCGAGGGTTCAATTCCCAGTCAAGGGCACGTACCTGGGTTGAAGGTTTGATCCACAGCCCCATGGGACACATACAGGAGGCAACCAATCGATGTTTCTCTCTCACATCAATGTCTCTCTTTCCTTCCCTCCCTCTCTCCTTTCCATTCTCTCTAAAAATCAATGGAAAAAATATCCTCAGGTGAGGATTAATAAAAAAAAAGAAAAATGCTTTTTGTTAATTGATTTATATCATTGCATAAACAGCTTAAATTGTAAAAAGCATGTATTATTTAACCTTGTAATTTATGTATTTTAGTGGGGGGACAGGCAGTTTGCATGCACTTGATAGTCAGACAGCTTATCCTTGGCAAGTTATATAACCTTTCTAAACTGCAAATAATTAGGGGTATTTGAGGATTAATTTGTGTGCCTAACACAGTTCTTGGTACATAGCAGGTACTTAATAAACATTAGTTATCTCTTTTCCACTGTAGGATTTTGTCAAGTACTTACATATTATGGAACTTAAAAGACTTGATGAAAGGGCACAAATTTCCTCTTCCCCTATATATTTCTTTATTATTGCCTTCTCTTTCCTATCTCCCAAGTGAAAAAAGCTAACTGAAGAAAATATGCAGGTAGAGTTTGGAGAAGATAATGCTGCTAAAGGGAATTGGGTCATGTCCTTTGTCTAGTCTGGAATGAGGGCCGAGAGGAGAGCTAGTGGTGGAAGACTCAGGAGGAGGTTGTTCTACCCTCCAGGTTCATGAATGAGGGGAGAGGAAATACTTGGTGCCTGTTGTGAAGGAGGGTGGGAACTAGCATTTATGGACTACTTCTTACTACCAGATTTTGAAGAACTGCGTTCAGGAATGATGTTAGGTAGGAGGTCTCAGAGGTAGCAGGGGCAAGATTCGGTTCCAGATCTCTCTGACTCTAAAGCTCATATTCTTTCTGTGGTACCCGGTTCCTTTTTATACATGTATTCTATTTTTTCCAACATTTTAAATGAAAATGTTCAAACATAAAAAAAATTGAAAGAATAGTACAGTGAACACCTATATGTATATGTACTACCTAGATTCAACAGTTAACATTTTGCTATGTGAATATGTATGTGTAGAAGTAAGTTGTAGACATCTCAAGACGTTTAACCCGAGTACTTGATCATGTATCTCCGAGAGTAAGGACTTTTTCTGTAATCATCTAATGTCTAGTCTATATTTAAAATTTCCTAGTTGTCCTAAAGAGCCTTTAAAGCTGTTCTTTTTACACCAGGATTCATGGTTCAAGCACTGTGTCTCTAGTATCTCTCTAGTTGCTTCTAGTCGACATCAGTTCCTCACCTGTTCTTTTTCCTTCCCATGACCTTGACTTTTTGACGAGGCTTTCCTATTCTGGGTTTTTCTGTTTCCTTGTGGCTGATCACAAATTTTTTGAGAGTAGGGTATTGGACCTTATTTTTCATTGCTCTCACAACATTATTGTAACATTTTGTGCCTAATAGGTTCTTCCTTGTTGCTGGTTGAATGACTGAGTATATAATTTCCTATAAAGACACTATGCTCAGAGTGGTACAGTGCTCACTGCTTAAACACAAGAAGTGAGAGGGCAGGTTTACTGGTTTCAAGTCAGAAATGTAATTCTGTCTTAAAGATGCCATGTTAATCATGTGTAAAAAGTGTAGCTAATGGCAGTATGTTTATTACCCTTTTGTAGCCTCTAAAGCTAATCTGTTTTATAACAGTTACAGTTCCCATATTTTGTAACATTGGAGAATATCGAAATGTTTTTGTGTATTTTTTAAAACATAAATTATATACCTTCTTTACCCCTCCCTTCTTTTTCCCTTTTCCTTCCAGAAACAAGAGTACAAATTCAAGAGTCCGTGAGGGGAAAAGATGTATTCATCATTCAGACTGTTTCAAAGTAAGTACTGATCCAGCAGCATTGCTGCTTCCTGGATTTCTGTTTGGGCACGAGTGTTCAAAATGAGTTGGCTAGGCAGGGAAAATTAAGATAGTTTTAAAATCGGTATCTTACTCCTCTTATTTTTCTGGCTTAACTGCTCACTTTTATGTGTAACCAAGTACAGTAGTCCCCCAGTTATTCACAGGAGATACAGTCCAGGACTCCCAGCGGATGCCTAAAACTGCAGATAGTACTGAATCCAATGCGTACTATGTTTTTCCTACACATACATACATACATGCATATCTGTGATAAAGCTTAATCTATAAATTAGGCACAGTAAGAGATTAACAATAATAACTAATAGAACAATTACAATGATACACTGTAGTAAAAGTTATGTGAATGTGGTGTCTGTTTGTCTGTCTCTCTCTTAGTCTCTGGTAACTGATCTGATAACCAAGTGACTAATGGTCAGAGGTCGAATACAGCATGGATATGTGGGACAAAGCGATGATTAATGTCCCATGTGGGATGGAGCAGGACAGCAAGAGATTTCATCACACTATGCAGAACAGCTCACAATTTAAACCTTACAAATTGTTGATTTCTGAAATTTTCCATTTAATATTTTCCTTCTATGGTTGACTGTGGATAACAAATGACAGAAAGAGACAGTGAGGATGGGGCGGGGGGGGGGTGGGTAAGGCTGCTCTATTGGAGTAGAGGCTCTTAAAGACTAAGGAACCCACTCACCCTCCAGGTATGGAAATTGCAGAGCCCAGAACAATTTGTGTTGCTTCTGGCTCCTGGGTGTTTGCAGTACTTTTATCTCCCCAGAGACAAGTGTGAGTCCATTTGGATAAATGCACAGAGGTTGTGTATGTTACCCAGGAGGATAAGTAGGCACTGAAGACCAAATTGGACTTAGAATTCAGGACTTCAAAGGGTGATTCCTGTAATTCCCCTTTGCAAGTCCTTCTATTTCCTTTTGTTTATTTTAACACCATTCTCTCCCTGCCTTTTGTAGTTTCTTACTCCTCTAGCCAAAACCATCTCCTTAGTTTTCTCTACATGTCTCATTTTGCTTTTTTCTGAACTGTGCAGTAGGCTTGTGTTAATGCAGCTACTCTTACTCTTGTCAAGGTTGCAGAAAGCCTGGACATCTTTATAAAATACACTGAGCTAGTTAACAGTGAGGCTTGGTATTGTCAGATACAGTGTATCCTTTATTTTAGGATAGACTAGAGGTAGGCACTAAAAGTTTAAGAATATTCTTAAATTAAGAAAATTCTGTCGCTAACTTTTCAAACAAGCTCATTATTTAAGTTTAGTGAAGGAAAGCTTTGTAGCAGCTCACAGAAAATGGAGCAGTGTTTGGGAACCTCAGTATACGTTTGCACTCACTGTTGGTTTCTCTCCTCTCTTTCACATGGGACACTTCTGAAAGTCTACTTTCACTCTGCAGAGGCCAGGCTTGTTGTGAGCTCTTAAAAACACCTACTCACCCAGAAGACATGCGTTTCTACTCATTTACCTATTAACATATGCTAGTCACTGTTATAGGTGTGAGATGTATTAAAGATTAAAATGAATAAAGATCCTCATTCTCATGGATTATACAGGGTGGGGCAAAAGTAGGTTTATAGTTGTGATTATATGAAACAGAGCTTATTTCTGAATGATCTATTATTTTCCATACAAACAACTGTAAACCTACTTTTGCCCCACCCTGTATATTCTAAGACTTGTGTGTTATATAATAAGCAGATTATTTATTTTGTCAGAAGGCGATGAGTGCTATGGGGAACAAAAAACGAAACAGCGTGGCAAGGAATTGGGAGTCCTGGTGGTGAAAGGATATAGAAAGGGCTTGCAGGGTAGGCCTTACTAAAAATTGACATTTGACAAAAACTGGAAGAAGGTGAGGGAGTAAACTAGGTAGCTAGCTGCAGAAGAGAGCTGGGAGCACCCAGAGTGAAGGCCCTCGATGGGAGTCAGCACTCAGATTGTTGAGTGTGGCCAGACTGAGAGATCATGGAGTAGGAGTGGACAGCAGAGAAGTTGGGCTGAGGAGCAGATCATGAAGGGGCCCTGGGAACCATTATAGGGTTGTGGGCAAAATGGGAATCCATTTCTGTACCTGGAGCAGAGTGGTGCATGATATGACTTTATATTGTCTAGATGGGTTCTGTGTGGAGAATGGACTGCAGAGGGCTGTGGGGGTGGGGGTAGGAAGACCTGTGGTGAAGGCTGTCATAGTCACCTGGTTGAGGGGCGAGAGTGGCAGGGCCCCAGTGCAGCAGTGGAGTAGTGGGATGCTGTAACTTTCTGGATAGTAGAGCAGTTAAGGATGCCGCTGAGGTTTTTGTCCTGAGTAAACTGGAGGAATAGTGTTTGCCATCGACTGAGATAGCAAAGGTTTTTATGATGAAGCAGGCTTTTGGGGGCAAAGAGCAGTTTAGTTTGGGGTATGTGAAGTTTTGAGATGTCTTAATAGACGTTCAAGTGGAACCATAAAGTAGCAGTTTAATCTGTTAGACTGGAGTTGAGAAGCTTGGACTGGGGCTATAAGTTTGAGAGTCTCCAGTATTTATGAAGCTGTGAAATTGGATGAGAAGCCCAAGGGATGAGGGGAGATGGTAGGAGAAGAGGGCAAAGGAAGGAGTGTTAGGGCTGTAAGTTGGGGAGAAGAGAAACCAGCAAAAGAAACCAAGTAGTGTGGAAGGAGAACAGGGGAGTCCTAGAAGCCAAGTGAGTCCAGGGTAACAGGGAGCAGGGGTGCGCAGCTGTTTGTGATGCCTCCAGTGGTCAGGTGAGAGAGGGACGGAGAGTTGACTTTGTGATTTAGCCACGTGGAGGTCATTGATGACTTGGATTGGAATGTGTTCGGGAGAGAATGAGTAGATGAATCAGAGGTAGTGAGTGTAGTCAACTGTCTTGAGATCTATTGCACAGGGGAGAAAAGAAATGGGGCAGTGGGGAAAGTGGTCATGAGTTCTTGTTTTTAATGGGAGAAGTAACAGTGTTTATAGGCTGATGGATATGAGCCTGTGAGTGTAGAACAAATTGATGATGGAGGCAAAAGAGGGAGAATTGCTGGTGTAGACAAGAGAGGATGGGAATTAGTGTTTAGTTTGGAAGGCTGATTTTAGAGTAACTTTGGTGTGGAAAATTAATTTCTCACTGATGGCTGAGGGCATACGGACTTCTCAGGTGTAAATGCACATAGTGGTGGGAGCCCGTGGCAGCTCTTTTCTCAGTGAAAAAGGAAGTAGGATAATTGACTGAGAGGGAATGTGGGGGAGAGCTGATGGAGGAGAGAGGAATTTGCTGGTTTCTTTTTCATGCCTTGGGCCTTAAGTCTTGATAGAGGCCTGAATAGCACATTGATCACACTCTGTTGGAACAAGGAGATACTATCCAGTGTCTTACATTCTTGCTGGGATTTCTGTTTTGGGTTACAGGGACGTGAACACCACCATCATGGAGCTCCTGATTATGGTATATGCTTGTAAGACCTCTTGTGCCAAAAGCATTATTGGTGTGATTCCCTACTTCCCTTACAGCAAACAGTGCAAGATGAGAAAAAGAGGCTCCATTGTTTCTAAATTGCTGGCTTCAATGATGTGCAAAGCTGGTAAGAATGGCAGATATTTGGTAATTAATTGGGACCCTGGAGTTTTATTTTTACCTTAGAAACTGTAAAGCATTTTTAAGACTAAATTGGAATGCTGAACAAAGTAAAAATAGTGATACAGCTTTTAATTAATTAATTAGTTTATTTTTAAAGATTTTTTAATTGATTTTTTTAGAGAGAGAAGGGAGAGAGGGAGAGAGGGAGAGAAAAACCCATCCACTGAGAGAAACATCAATCGGCTGCCTCCTGCGCACCACCTACTGGGGATTGAGTGAGCAACCCAGGCTTGTGCCCCACTGGGAGTCAGCAACCTTTCATTGTACCAGTGCATGGGACAGCGTCCAACCAACTGACCTACACTGGTCTGGGCTGATACAGCTTTTATTGTTATTATTTTTTAACTTTATTGTTGAAAGTTTTATAGATGTCCCCTGTTTTTTTCCCCAGTGACCCCCCTCCACCCTATACTCAAGCGGCCCCTCCCCAGGCCTTTACCTCACTATTGTCTGTGACTATGGGTTATGCATATATGCATATAAACTCTGGTTAATCTCTCCCTCCCCATTCCCACCCCCCCGCCTTCCCTCTGAGATTCCTCAGTCTGTTCCATGCTTCTGTGCTTTGTTCAACAATTTATTTTGTTCATTAGATTCCATATATGAGTGAGATCATGTGCTACTTGTCTTTCTGATACAACTTTTAAAGTTAACTAATTTATGAGAAAACAGTGCAGAGAATTCTCTGCTGTTCTCAACTCCCCCAAACTCAAAGATAACTAGAACGACTTATTTTTTTCCTCAATTCTTTGTTTAAAAATTATAATGAAATGACAAGTTATAATCATATTAAGTAATTTTTAAAGTGGAGAAAAGGCATGCTGAACCATCTGCTTTAACATGGCAACTACTTTTATTATTGTTTTATTTATTTTTAAATATGTCTTTATTGATTTCAGAGAGAGGAAGGGAGAGGGAAAGAGAGAGAAACATCAGTGATGAGTCATTGGTCGGCTGCCTCCTGCATGCCTCCTACTGAAGATGGAGCCCGCATCCCAGGCATGTGCCCCAACCGGGAATCGAACGGAGATCTCCTGGATCCTAGGTCGATGATCAACTGCTGCGCCATTCCAGCTGGGCTTTATTAGTATTTTTTAATTTATTTTTTTATCCTAGCTTAAGGAGAATATTTTTTCCATTGATTTTTAGAGAGAGTGGAAGGGAGGAGTGAGGGGGGGAGAGCGAGAGAGAGAGATGTGACAGACACATCGATGTGACAGAGACACAGTAATTGGTTACCTCCCATGTGTGCCCCTACCGGGGCCAGGGATCTGACCTGCAACCCAGGTATGTACCCTTGATCAGGAATCAAACCTGTGACCCTTCAGTGTGCAGGCCAACGCTCTAACCACTGAGAACACTGGCCAGGGCAGCACAGCAACTACTTTTATTTTAGTCTCTTCCCTTTCCCAAGACAGGTTGGTATACTTTGTAAACTAGGTGTATTATTTTGTGTTGTGCGTTTTCAGGTCACATCCTAAGTGTCTCCCCCTTGTTTCTAAATAATCTTCAGAGTTGTTATTGTGTTTATGTGTGTGCATATATGTATATGATTATAGAAGGTACATATCTCAGAGCATTTGCACAGAGAGAAAAGAAAAAAGAGTCCTTGTATCACTGCATTTTAACACAGACACTTACTATAGAATAAATTTTCTACTGCAGCATTCCAAAGAAGGCAAAAATAAAACAAAATTTTATGAAACCCAAACCCCAGCAACCTCATGAGCATGCCCCATTGAAACTGATAGGGAGCTAGCTGAAGGGAGCAGCAGGCTGGCTCACTGAACCTTCCAGAAAGGTTCTGCCCCTCTCCTCCAGCCTTGCTCCGGGGCAGAACATTAGGCCTACTTTCCTGCTCTTTGGGAAAGTTTTGTTTTTAAAATTTTTCCAATTGAATTTTTCTTACACTTTTATAGTGATTATTTCAAATATTCTTTAATGAGCCAGTGGGTGAAGGCTCCTCGTTTTCTCCAATTACAGGCCTGTACAGTTTGCCTTCATCTCTTAAGACAGTATTTGTTTTATTATGGCTTTGCCATGCCTATTAAGGAAACTTCAAGGAGATATAATTTGCTATAATATAATTTTATCAGAGACATTTATTTGTTACTATTATCTTCGCTATTTTAAGACATTAAATTCATGTGAAAATCCTGCATCTCTGTGTAAGAAAAACCACCCAATCTTCGCCTCTTGAGTAGGGAAAATCAGGTCCTTAGTTCTCTATCTCCTGCATATCTCCTTTACTACTCACACAGAACACTTCGCTTCTGACACTTTTGGTCACCAAATGTGTAGTTTTCCCCCAAACCTAGCAGTTCTCTATGACATCAGCTGGGTGTCCTACAATTTAACTAAATTCTGACACTATTTACCTGGAGATAGTGTATGATCCCACAGATTAAGGGCTCAGTCTCACAAAACTGCCCCCACCCCCTTCAGATGCCAATTGCAAGTTTAGATTGTTACCTGTGCTTCTGTCCAATCAGCAATAAATCTGAAGTTTTCACCATTCTCTTCTTGGGTTCGATTAATTTGCTAGAGAGGCTCATAGAACTTAAGAAAACGGCTTACTTATTGTTTACCAGTTTATTATAAAGAGATAAATTAATAATACAGATGAACATCCAGGTGGAAAAAGTGTAGGGCATGTATGTGGGACTAAGGGGCATGCAGCTTTAGTGCCCCCTCAGGGTGTGCCACGCTTCCAAGCGCCTCCACCTGTTCGCCAGCCTGGAAGGTCTCCAAGACCCGTGATGTTGGGATTTGATGGAGCTTCCTCATAGGCATAATCAATCATTAACTCCAACTCTAACCCCTCTGCCCTCTCTAGAGAAAGGAGGAGGGGCTGAAAATTCCAGACTTCTGATCATGGCTCGTCTCTCTGGTGATCAGCCCCGCCATCCAGGAGCCCACCCAGCATCAGCTCATTAGAACAACAGATGCTCCTGGTGTCTTGTTACTTAGAAAGTCACAAGGGTTTTAGGAGCTGTGTGCCAGGAACCAGGGATAGAGACAAATATATATATATATATATATATCTTCTGTTATCTCACAATCTCATACTAAAATATCTGAGGTATAAAGATGATGAATTTTTTTGGTCAGAGCAGTTTTTAATAGTAATTTATCACATATAGTATCCTATTTTACATAGTACTTATTTAATACAGTGGAACTGGTTATTAAACTATTTATGTGTTTGTGTCTGCTTTATTTTCAAAGGCCTGACGCATCTTATTACTATGGATTTACACCAGAAGGAAATTCAGGGCTTCTTCAATATTCCTGTTGATAATTTAAGAGCATCTCCCTTTTTATTACAGTATATTCAAGAAGAGGTAAGCAAGCTCAAACTATTTTACTTTAACATTCTGTTTAAGGTTGAAAGACATTTCCAAGTGCTTGGGCTGTCCATAAAGAACTAAAGCTTGATATATTCTGCTTAAAGTAGTATTTACTTTATAAATGTCACTCACTATATTTTAAAATTCTTAATCATTAATTTACTTTCTTTTGCTAAGTTCATAAGATTGTTTTTTTTTTTCTTTTGTACCTCAGAATTGGATTAGTCATGATCATGCCAACTCACTCTCATCATTGGTCCATGTGTGGTCCTGGTCCTGTTTTGTGTATCCATCTCTCTACCTTATCTCTCTGTCTGTCCATCTATAGTAGTTAGCATCCATGGTACTACCACCCAGCAAGTAAACTAGAATCATCATAACAACTTACAGTCCCTCATGTGGTCCTCTCTGTTCCATCCCCTGCCCCCTCCCACCTGAGGAAGCCATCATCCTGAATCTTGATTCATCTTTCTCCCAGTTTCCTTTTTATATAGTTTTATCTCATTCATATATAGAAATATATACAGTATATGTTATTTAAAGACAAAAACACAAAAAATATATTTTTAAGCTTTACCAAAAAGAATCAAACTGTAATCTCCCAGGAATTTTTCACTTGATGTTACATGAGTAAGATTAATCCATATTGTGTGTCATAGTTCACCTTTTTTTTTTTGAAAGAATCGTTTATTGATTTTTAGAGAGAGAGAAATATTGATGTGAAAGTGTAACATTGATCAGCTGCCTCCTGCATGCCCTTTACGGGGGATCGAGCCTGCAACCTGGGCATGTGCTCTGACAGAAACTGAACTGGCAACCTTTCACGGGATGACACTCAACCAACTGAGCCACACCGGCCAGGGCCCAGTTAATCCATTTTGACTACTGAGAAATACTTACTGTGCAGCTGTTATCACAATTTATTGATAAGGTTTTAGCTGTTTTGATAGTGCTCCTGTGAGTGTTCCTACATGTCTGTATCTTGGTGCCTGGCCATGTGGCTCAGCGGTTGAGCATCGACCTATGATCCAGGAGATCTCAGTTCGATACCCAGTCAGGGCACATGCCCAGGTTGCGGGCTCGATCCCCAGTGTGGCGTGTGTATCATCATTGATGTTTCTATCTCTCTCTCTTCCCCCTCTCCCTTCCTCTCTTTGAAATCAATAAATACATATTTAAAAAAAAAAAAAGTGTATCTTGGTTAAATACCTAGGGTTGAATTGCTAGGTTGTATGGTGTGTGAATGTTTAATTTTTCCAACTTACATTCCCACCAGCAGTGGATCCTGTGGATCCATTTTTGTTTCAATAGTTATATTAACAGAATTTAAAATTTTTGCCAGTTGAATGGCTACGTCACTTTGATGGATATATCTCTGATGACTTATGCAGTTGAACATCTCTTAAATGCTTTTTCTTCTGTGAAAAAGTTCTTAATGCCTTTTTTTTGTTTCTCTGTGGGCTATAGACATTCTTTTTTTCTTTTTTAAATATATCTTTATTGATTTCAGAGAGAGGAAAGGAGAGGGAGATAGAAACATCAATGATGAGAGAGTCATTGATCGGCTGCCTCCTGCACGCCCCCAACTGGGGATTGAGGCCACAACCTGGGCATGTGCCCTGATGGGAAATCGAACCCCGATCGCCTGGATCCTAGGTCGACGCTCAACCGCTGAGCCCCTCCCAGCCGGGCCTTTTTTTATTTTTAATTCTAGCTATATGTTAGTATTTGTTTTACATATGTCTCTCAGTTTGTATCTTGTCTTTTAGTTTTCTTTAGGGAGTCTTGATAAGCAGACATATTAAAAATTTTTTTCATTGAGGGTGAAATTCACATAACAAAATTCACCATTTGAACACAAACAATTTAGTTGTTTTTAGTACAGTCACAGTATTGGGCAGCTGTCACCTCTGTCTAGTTCTAAAACCTTTTCATTACCCCAGAGCAACACCCCATACTCGTTAAGTAGTCACTCCCCATTCTTCCTGTCCTTCATCCCCTGGCAGCCACTACCCTGCTTTCTGTCTCTGTGGGTTTGCCTGTTCTGGACAGTTCATACAAGTGGAATCATACCTGATCCATTTATCAATCATATGTGACCTTTTGTGTTTGGCTTCTTTTACTTAACATAATGATTTTGAGGTTCATCAACATTATAGCATCTATGAAGACTTCATTGCTCTGTACCAGAATCTTTTAAGGAAATTGTGAAGAGGATGGCTACAAATACATTTTTACTGTGTCTGTAGAGAGCCCATCGTGTATCATCAGTTTTTAAAAGAGGAACTTCCAGAGTTACCCTGTTTCTGATTGAGGTGCCCCCCCACAGTGTTCTTACTGTCTTCATATCAGGCCATTCTCATTATCACAGAGATGAGAGATGGCAGATCATGGACAGCCAGGGACGTGGGAGGGGTATTAGCAAAGGAGTTTTGAGAGGGCAGTTAGATTCTTCGTGGTTCCACAAGTGGCCTGATGGTGTTTTCTCTTCATGGTTCAGAGAAAAGTTATTACAGAGTTTGGAAGTCATACTGATAATGAGTAATCTTTTTCTAAAAAATGAAATTTTATATTTGCATTGGCGTTGTAGGGAAAGGTGTGTTTGTTTATAGCAATTCTGACAGCAGTGATAAAGCACCAGCTTCCCTGGGCCACCAGCCTACTCCTGGGCCCCTCTGCAGAGGGAGCCCTTGTCACCAGCTTGCTTTGTGTCCTGTATCCTCTTAGGTCTTTCTCTCTGTATTTACCTCCTTGTCTATATACCAGCGATTTTCCACCTTTTTCATCTCATGGTACATAAACTCATGACTAAAATTCTGTGGCACACCAAAAATATGTTTTTTGACAATCTGACAAAAAGTATAATTTTGATTCATTCACCCTGGGCGGCTATTGTTGGGTTGGCTGTTGTCATTTTTTATTTGACAATCTAAGGGGAAAGAGGTCAGTGCCCCTGACCAAATAGGTATTGCATGTTTTAAAAATTCTTGTGACACCCCAGTTGAAAATTGCTGCTATACACACGTAGTTGTACATACTGATTTGTGGGTCCTTTTTAAAAAAAACATTGACATACTGTTTGTGTTGTTCTGCAACTTGTTCTTTCCTCTCTTTCCCCTGCTGGCATGTGAAGGTCTTTCCATGTTAAGATACATAGGTTTACTTCTCTATAATTGCTACATAGTGCCATAGTATGTATTCCTTAGTTTAGAACAGTGACATCAAATAGAACTTTCTGTGATAATGGAAATGTTCTATCTGCTGTCCGGTATGGCGACCACTAGCCAGCTTGTGACTGAGTCCTTGAAATGTGCCTAGTGTGCCTGGAGAACTGAATCTTTCATTTCATTTAAGCGTAATTGATTTAAATAGCTACATGTTTAGATGTTTTAAAGTGCAAGAGTAAAATAACCATTTTTTTCCACCATTTCCCTCTTGATTGGATATTAAGTGGCTTTAAGTTTTCTTTAAATTGAAATATTTTATTCTTAAAGTATATGTATTTTAAATAATGCTGCATTGGACATTCTTGTACCAACCTTTCTGAGTACTTATATGAATTTTTTTTCTGAGATACATTAAGTAGAATTGCTTGATTGAAAAGTATCTAAATTTAAAAATTTTATAATAGACACTGCAAAAATTGCAAATTTTCTGAAAATTTAATAGATATTGTAAAAATTGCAATTATCTCAAGGGGCTGTATTAATTTTTACTCTCCGTAGCAGTGCATATGGCAGTACCTGTTTCCCCAGGCATTAATTTTGCTAATTTAGTGGACAACACAACACTACCTTATTTGAATTTTTTTACTCCCCTGATTTCTAGTGTGATTGAGCATCTTATCATGAGGGAGTATTTTTGGGGGGGGGGTGTGTGGAGACAATTTCCCCCATCTAAAATAGTGTTTTGTCTTTTTGCTGTGGTTTTGGAATTTTAGCAGGGTGCATCTGGGGTGGATCTTTTTTCCACTCATCTCACTATAGATACTCAGTGGGTCCCTTTCATTCTCTGGGAATTTTATTGTTGTTGTTGTTCTTTCCTTTGGGAACTGTTATTTGTAAATTTTGGATATAGTCTCTATTGTTTAACTTCTTTTTTCAAGTTTTGTGTTCTTATATCCCTCATTGTGGGGAAATTCCATGGCCTGCTCTCCCAGGTTTGTTCTTCGGCTATGTCTGTAGCCAGCCAGCTATTGAGTTTCTTTTTTGGACCATAATCACTTCCACCTCTTGTATTTCTTTTTGATTCTTTTTCGTAACACCTTGTTCTTTCTTTATGCATATGTTTTTCTGCTTTAACTTTTGAGGAGAAAATAGACCTATTTTTACTAAAGAGTCCTTTCTTAACTGTTTCCTCGGTTATTTATTCTCTTGGCTGAGTTTAGTGCTGTTTGATGTCATGTGATAAGGCAAGGAAGTACATAAAACAGTTTAGAAAGATTTCTAGCAAAAATAAAGGAAGTGCCTAAGTAGAAATGTTTTTTTACTACCTTACTCACTGACAGTGTTGGATAAATTAGGCTTTCCTGTAAGAACATCTGATCCCTGTGGTTATGCTAGGTATATCTATAATACAGCCTCTCCAGATTAATCAGTTTTTTGTTTGTTTACTAAGTATTTGTTCTTTAGCGCTTCCCACATGCTAGGTATTGTCCAGGGTGCTAGTTTTTATTTTAAGTATTTATATTAAAATTCATTGATCTGGCATAACTGTGAGAAAAAACAATGGGGATATATTTGAATAAAATGATATAATTTAACGAAGTGATTAAATTTCAAGAACATAAAATATTGAAAATACTAAACTGCCAAGATGAAGTCAGGAATAAACTACTGTGCCCTGGCTGGTCTGGCTCAGTTGGTTGAGTGTCGTCCATGCACCAAAGTGTTGCGGGTTCCATTCCCTGTCAGGGCACATGCCCATGTTTGGGGCTGGATCCCCAGTCGGGGGGGTGTGGGAGGCAGCTGATTGATGTCTCCTGTCGCATCATTGTTTCTCTCTCTCCTTCTCCTTCCCCTCTCTAATAAAAAAAAAACAAAATAAAAAAAAAAGAAACTATTCAGCTTAAAAATAACTGTCTTCTAAACTCTCAGAAGTTGATAATGGCAATATCGTCAATTATAACTACACTAGCACAGATCACTTCAAGTGTTCAGCTGTTGACTCCAGAGCACACTGATACTTTAGTTCTTTCCTTAAGGGCTCTTAATATCCTTGTAAAACAGCAGTGGGCTGATTGTCTTTTAACAAATTGGTTTCTTCAATATATGACTAAGATGCGGTAAATAGTCGTTTGTTTAGATGCACTAATTTGGAATTTGACAATTACAGTACCTTGGATTCAGACTGGATGGATATCACCCTTGCTCTATGAAATGATAGCTTCCTGAGACCGACTATAAAAACGTCCTTATACCACATCATCAGTGTTTGCTGGCACGTAGAAATGAGCTAATCACTGATTAGCCCGAGTTTTTTCTTCAAAGAGGTCTCTGAGGCTTGTGCCTTAATAATACTTTTTCCCAGGTGGCATTTCTTCGTTTTCCAAAAGAGAAATTGACTTTGAACTTTTCTCTTCTTGGAAAATTTTCAAGTGACTGGATGACATTTTTGAGTCGGATGCACTGTTCCTTTTTTTGTTAACCCTCACCCAAGGATGTTTTTCCCATTGCTTTTACAGAGAGTGGAAGGAGGGTGGGGGAAGAAAGAAACATCGATGTGAGAGAGACACAGTGACTGGTTGCCTCCGGCACGTGCCCCAACCTGGGGCTGGGGGTGAACCTGCAGCCCTTCCGTGCCGGGCCCATGCTCTAACCACTGAACCACACCGGCCAGGGCTGCACTATTCCTTCTTATTGATTGCTGGGTGTTAGTGTGCATAGCCTTGTGAATTCATGGCAGTAATTCCTGACCTCTCGTCTGTCACAGATCCCGGATTACAGGAATGCAGTGATCGTAGCCAAATCTCCAGCCTCAGCCAAGAGGTAGGTGGGATCCATCCACATCCAGGGATCTTCATCAGATCCCGGGTGTTCTGGATTCAACCTCAGTTCCCACTGGTGTCCCTTACTTTTATTCTGTGGACTGATAGTTTAAAAGATTATCTGCTGACTTCATTTATTAAGTGATGATTAGATTTCCTTTTTTTTTCAACTCCAGTCTGTGACCACCAGTCATATTTCTTTACCAAAGCCATCCAGGTCTGGGGAATCCCAACCTAGTGCTTCTTTCACTCTCAGGTTGGCGGCTGCTTGTTGTTGATCTTCCAATCTGACATTTATAAGACTAGCAAATATACTTTGTAGTTGTTTAACTGCCTTGAACTCAGTAATTTATTAACAGAATTGTATCCAGTCCAGTGGTATGTGTTAAAAGGTGACATTTTACAAAACTAAAACACCCTGAGGCATTTCAGATGGGGCAGTGCTGAGAGTCACATGTAATCTGGAGTAACTGATGAGTCAGTAATACAGTACTTAAAGTTGTATTTGGGCTGAGAGGATTTCATGTACCAATGTTTTCTGGAGAAGCCACTCCATTGGAGAAGGAAAGAACAAAATCAGATGTAGCAAGGAATAGTCTTTTTCCTAGAAAGTCTCTCTTAAAATTATTTTCCACAATTGCATACCTTTGCTCACTGGATCACTGTTGAGTCCTGTGGAATGAAAGAAAACATAGGTACCTCCCTCCTGGACCCATGGACTGTTAATTTTGAAGGATGAAGGAGAGCTTGCACATAGTAAGCCATTGGTTTAGAAGGGTTACAGATAAGTAGTTTTCCATTATAAATTAAGAATGACATTTAGTGTATTAATTAGGTTGGCATTTGTGATAAGCCATGAAGTTGCCATGTTCTTAGAGCCAACCTCCTAGTGTAGCCAGGGCTGTGCCCACACACCCTTCCTTCAGGAAGCTGTATCATCAGAGCTCACATTGTCCATTTGATTAAGTCTTAGTAAACTACGACTCATTTTGGAATGTAAACATTTCAAACAACTTTTTCAAACATTTGTGCAGAGGCTGAACTAATTTTAATGTAGTAACTTATTTTTCTCTGATGTACAGACTTATAAAAAGTTAAGGTAAAAAGCACACAGTGTCCAAGTAACCATTTAAAGTATACAGTTCACTGGCGTCGGGGCATTCGCAGTGTTGGCAGCCCCCGCCTCACTGCGGAGCACCCTGTGCGCTCTGCGCAGTCGCTCTCCATCCCTCCCCCAGCTCTGCCACCCAGTCATCTTTTCTGTCTCTGGATTCGCTTATTCTGGATATTTCATGTAAATGGAATCATACAGTATATGGCCTTTGGTGTTTGGTTTCTTTCACTTAGCATAATGTTTTTGAGGACCATCTATGTGTTGGTATTTCACTTCTTTTCATAGCTAAATAATATTCCGTGGATGGATGTACTGTACTTTATTCAGCCATTGATAGACATTGGGGTTGTTTCCACCTTTTGGCTATTTTGAATAGTACTGCTGTGAACATTTGTTTATAAGTTTCTGCATTGACAAATGTTTTCATTTCTTGTAGATGTATACCTAGGATTGAAATTGCTAGGCCATCGTAATTCTGTTTACAGTTTTGAGGGACTACAAAACTATTTTCCATTTTACAGTATCACCAGCAATGTACCAGGGTCCTAATTTCTCTACATTATTACCATCTATATTACATTAGATGATTATAGTCGTCTTAGTGAGTATGAAATGGTATCTTGTTGTGGCTTTTTGTTTGGTTACTCCTCACCCAAGGATACTTTTTCCATTCACTTTTAGAGAGAGTAAGAGGAGGGAGGGAGAGAGAAACATCAATGTGAGAGAAGACACATCGATTGGTTGCCTCCCAAATGGGCCCCGCACAGGCCGGGCATCGAACCTGCAACCCAAGTACATGCCATTGATCGGGAATTGAACCCAAGATCCTTTGGTGCTCAGGCCAATGCTCTAATCACTGAGCAACACTGGCCAGGACTCTCATTGTGGTTTTGATTTGAATTTTCCTAATGATGATGATGTCGAGCATCTTTTTGTGTGCTTGTGGCCATTAGTATATGTTTGGAGAAATATCTACTCAAATCCTTTGCTTATTTTTAAATTGGGTTGTTTGTCTTTTTGTTGTTGAGTTGTAGGACTTCCTTATATATTCTAAATACTAGACCTTTATCAGATGTATGATTGGCAGACATCTTACTCCATTCTGTAGGTTGTCTTTTCCCTCTCTTGGTGATGTCCTTTGATGTACAAAAGTTTTTAATTTTTGTGAAGTCTAATTTAGCTTTTTTGTTGTTGTTGCTTGTCCTTTGGCATCATATCTAAGGATGCAGTGCTAAATTCAAGGTCGTTACCTTTTGCCCCTATGTTTTCTCTTAATAGTTTAGTTTTAGCTCTTATATTTAGGTTGTAGAGCTATTTTGAGTTAATTTCTGTATGTGGAGTGAGGTAGGTGTTCAGCTTCTTTCTTTTCCATGTGATTATCCACCTTAGTTGTCCAGCACCCTTTGTTGAAAAGACTGTTCTTTCCCTTGGATGACTTTGGCACCCATGTTAGAAATCAATTGGCTGTAGATGTTTGCATTTATTTCTGGACCCTCAGTTCTATTCTGTTGTCTGGATGCCAGTACTACTCTGTTTTGATTGCTATAGCTTTGTAGTAACAAATAGATCAAACAATCAGAAGTGGGTGGAAGTTGGAGTATAGACCTTTTACATGTCCTCCATTAACACGAAGAGGCGGGTGGCCACTGGGCTGGTGAGTCTTGACTGGACTAGGCCTCCTCTGACACCGCCTGGTGGAGGGAGGAGGAAGGCACCTCTTTCCTGCTGAGTTGGGGTGAAGTCCAGGTTTCACTCTCCACTGACACTGGTAGGTGGGGGCTCATTACCGCTGAGTAGGGATGAAAGTTCCAGCTTCTTACTTGGCCTTCTCTTCATCCCGCAGGGTTTGGGGTGCATCACTGTAGCTTGGGAAGGGAGGAAGTATAGACCCTTTACTTGGTTTTCACTCCTGTCGGGGAGGGATGCAGCCGCAGTGTTTTCTGTGATGTCTGTCTGGAGTAGGGCAGTTTCTGTCTTCTTAAAGCTTTCTGACTTGTGAGGCTGCTCCTTTCTTGGTCCTTTGGATAGAGAGAGCAGGCTCTTTGGGGGCTGTGTACCCATTGGCATTTTTGGGTTGCCTGCTTCTCCAGCTGCAAGTCTGGAATAACGCAAAAAGAAAGCCCAGAGGACTCACCACCATGTCATTTCCTCAGTCCTGAGGTCCCTGGCCAGTCTGCTTTCTCCTCTCTACCATTAGAGTCTTCTTATGTTTGTTTCATATATATAATATTCAGGGTTTTCGTTGTATTTTGTGGGAGGAGTACTCCATCTTAGTGGAAACAGAGGTGGCAGCAGTGTACTTTGATAAATTTTTTCCCACTGAATATCAGAAGATGAATTTTGACTCACCTATCTGGGTAGGCTTTTGGTAACTTATAAAATTCTCATTTTACATCTAACATCATGTATTGATGAGATGACTAGATGAGTGGTAGAATTTTTTCCATTGTGGTAGCCTTTTGCTTAGCTTATTTGGCTTTTATTAGTATGACAGGGATGTTTGTCATTTATCCATTCAGATGTTTATTGAGGACCTATTGCACTAAGTCTGATGTAGGCCTAGGAAGATGCCCTCAGGGAGCTTATGTCGTATGTCAGGTGTTTTATGTAGTATTGTGGATCAAATGTTTGTCTCCCCCCCTCCCCCAAGTTCATATGTTGAAATCTTAGTCTTACCCAAAGTGATGGTATTTAGGAGGAGAGGCCTTTCGGAAGTGATTAGGTGATGAAGGTAGAGCCCTTGGATGGGATTAGTGCCTGTATGAGAGGAGATAGAGTTTGCTTTGGCTCTCTGTTCTCTGCCTTCTGAGGATAGGAGAAGGTGGCCATCTGCAAACCAGGAGGCTGTCGATTGGCTGATGCCTTGATCTTGGACTTGTATCTCTAGAACTGAGAAATAAATGTCCATTGTTCAAGCCCCCCAGTCTGTGTGTTCTGCTGAAGTAGCTGGAATAAGAGATCTATATTATCTCATTTGATCTTCTCTACCTAGGAGGTCAGCATTTTCTCTCACAGATGAGGAAACACACCTGAGGGGATGAAGAAACTTACCCAAGGTGATTCAGCCATATGTTGTTTACTGGAAGGTAGCAACACAACAGTGACTTCTTGGAGTTTTCCACACCAGTGATTATGGGATTTGAGTCTTGGCCAAATATGAATGAAATTGATTTGCCCATTTACTTGGTCTTCACTTAACACGTATATCTGATAAAGGACTTATATTTACACTAAATAAAGACTTCTCAAAACTTAATAAGAGAACTGACAACCTAATTAATAAATTGGCAAAAGATAAACAGACCTTTTACTAAAGAGTATATATGGATGGCAGATAAGCACATGAAAAAATGTTCAACACTATTTGCCTTGAGGGAAATCCAAGTTGAAACCACAGTGAAGTACCACTGCAGACCATTAGAATGGATAATATTAAAATGACTGACCACACCAAGTGCTGCTGAGAATGTAGAACAGGAACTTTCATGGGCATGAAAGGTGCAGGGGTGGGGAACCTTTTTTCTGCCAAGGGCCATTTGGATATTTATAACATCATTTGCAGGCCATACAAAATTATCAACTTAAAAATGAGCAATGAAAAAAACTAGATTTATTGAATTTCGAGTCCCGCCTGCGGTTGCCCTTGCAGGGCCAGACCAAATGATTTCGTGGGCCATACACAGCCTGCAGGCTAGACGTTCCTCACCCCTATAATCACTTTGGTGGTTTTGTGTGTCTTTTGAAATATGTTTTTATTGATTTCAGAGAGAGAAAGGGAGAGGGAGAGAGATAGAAACATCAACGATGAGAGAGAATTATCGATCAACTGCATCCTGCATGCCCCCTACTGGGGATGGAGCCCACAACTCGGGCGTGTACCCTGACCGGGAATCAAACCGTGACCTCCAGGTTCATGGGTTGAGGCTCAATGACTGAGCCACACCAGCTGGGCTGGTTGTTTTTGAAAGAGTTAAGTATATGCCTACCATATGATTTAGCCATTCTACTCTTAGGTATTTACCCAAGAGAAAAGAAAGCATAAGTCCATACAAAGATTTGTATGTGAATATTCATAGCAGTTTTGTAATAACTCAAAACTGGAAACAACTCAAAAGTCCATCAACCAGTAAATGGACAAACTGTGAGAGACCCATACAACAGACTGTTACTCAGCAATGTAAAGGGATGGCCTGTTGATGTACAGTATATCATGGATGGATCTCCAAAGCGTTATGTCGAGTGAATGAAGTAAGACACAAGAGACTACATACTCTGATTCCACTTATGAAATCTGTGGTGACAGAAAGCAGATCTCTAATTGCCTGGTGCTTGAAGGAGAAAATTACAGAGGGGCACAAGGAAACATTTGTCATGATAAATACTTTCATTGTGTTGGTTGTGCTAATGTTTATATGGATATCTACATGCATCAGAGTTTATGAAATTAAAATAGCTTAAATATGTGCAGTTAATTGTATATCAATTACACCTTAATAAAACTTAAAAATTGATGCTTAATACTTTGAGTTTTTAATGCACTTTGTCTCATGGTTTGTTTTCACTATAAAGTAGAAAATCAGCACTTACAAGTGAGGAAAGCGAGGCTTAGAGGAAGTTAATTAACTTATGCAGGCTCACTTAGTTGGCTGAGTACAGACCAGGGCCCCTGCTGCCCACCCATTGGTGCCCATTGCCAGAGGGACGTGTTTATCACATGGGGCTCCACACTTTGTGCTGGAGTCTAGGACTCAGATTATTTTCTTCTCTTTTTTCATTAATCCTTTGGGAAACTACTTTTTATTCATGTTCTTTTAATGTTTCTTCCATTGACATTAACAGAAGACAGGTGCTGCATGATTTTTGAATTGTCTCATGCTCTCCCTCAGGGCACAGTCTTTTGCTGAGCGCCTTCGACTGGGTATTGCAGTGATTCATGGAGAAGCTCAGGATGCTGAGTCTGACTTGGTGGATGGACGGCATTCCCCGCCCATGGTCAGGAGTGTGGCTGCCATCCACCCCAGCCTGGAGATCCCTAGTAAGTGTGCTGCTCCTTTTTTGCTTCCCTCTTTGGTTTTAAGGCTGACTTAATTTTTTTTCAAATGTGAATTACCTCTTCTCTTTCTGTTTTTTAAGTTGACAAAATACTTTTCCTGGCCTGGTTGTAACAAATGCACTTCTGATGGCTCCGTGGACTGTAGAGCCTTTCAAAAGCAGTTTGTCTGGTTATAGCCAAACTGTGAAAGTGATCAAGCTGTGTCACTTGAGGGAATTTCATTCATTCAGTGATATATTTTGTAGTTTAACACAAGCACAAGTTGTTCGCTCCGGCGTTATTTTATTGCAGAATACTGGAGGAGCCTGACTGGCTTATCAGAGTGGGCTGAGTAAACGGTGTTGTATCAGTGTATCTAATCATGCAGCTCTTCTTTCTGTTGTTAACCCTCACCCACGTGTGTTTTTTCCATTGGTTTTCTTTAGAGAGAGTAGAAGAGAGGGCATGAGGAAGGGGGGCGGGGAGAGAGGAGAGAGAGAAACATTGATGTGAGAGAAGACACATTGACGGGTTGCCTCCCGAACATGCCCCAATCGGAGCCAGGGATCAAACCTGCAACCCAGGTACGTGCCCTTGACTGGGAATCCAACCCGAGACCTTTGGTACGCAGGCTGACGCTCTAACTACTGAGCCAAACTGGCCAGGGCTAATTATGCAGCTCTTTGAAATAATTAAGACTATCTGGAAACGAGATAACCTGTGGGATGCGTATAAATAAGGCAGAATATGAGAGTGTATATTCACCTTTGTGCAAGGACCAGGAAGAACTGTGAAGGATGAAAATTGTTATGATGGGCTGGTAAGATTTATGTGTGAATTGGGTTTTGTTTTTAAGAAATTTGCCTCATGCTTTAATATTTTTTCAATTAAAAAAAAAATACTGCCTTTGAGTCTGTTGGGGAGGAAAAACTATTCTTCTATCCTCTTTACATTTAGTACCTAGGGATCTGAATTTGTCTTAGTAACAGAAAAGACAGCTTTTTTTTTTTTTTAAGGTAGAAAAAACAGACTTTATTTAGTAAATGTTGCATTGGGGAGAAAGACATCTCACTGTAGAACTGGGCTCAGCTCTGAATATAGCAAGGCCCAATGAAGATTGAGAGCCAAGAAACTGGTTGGGGGAGGGAGGGGTCAGTGATAGAAAATCACTAAGAGGGGGAGGCATCAGGGGTAGGGGGAATTCTTGCTAAACTGACCTAATGAAATTCTTGCTAAAAGAAGGCCTGGGGAATAAGATGAGTTCAGGAATTCCAGCCTGAGGACAAAGCCCAAGGGTTAGTCCAGGTTGAGAAAAGGGCTTACAGGAGTCGGACCACACTTTGGCTAAGGTCATAGTCTTTGTTACTATTACAACTTTATCACACTGAACTGAAATACTTTTTAAACAATTTTTTAAATAAGTTTAATCACTTTTATTTTAATAAAATTACATAGACATTGATATATTTCCTATCACGCTGGCAACAAGTCAATGAGAATATTATTGCTTAAAATCATGAAGAATTCTCAAACTTGTAAGCATACTCAGGACACGTGGCAGTTGGGAATTGGGGTTCCTGTCCCTATTGGGGCTCACCTGGTGGAGGAGTTGTGGTTGGGAATGTGGCCCCGAGAGCCTGGGTTCACATCCCTACCCCGGCCTTGTGAGCTAGCTGACTTTGGGGGAGCTCCTTAATCTCTCTCTATTTCACTTTCCTCATCTGTTTAGAACAGTATTTGCATGACCCACTAGGCAGAGAGCTTTAGGAAGGTACAGATCATTTTGAACTTAATGTTGTATTTCTCACAAATAGCACAATGCCTGGCACATGGTGAGCAATCAATAAATGCTTACTAAAGTGAAATTAACTTTTAGAACACAGATTTTAGGAGGAGGTTAGAATTTGGGGCTTATCAATGGTATATACCATTTTAATAGGGGAAGAAGATGAGGAGGAGACTTACGGGAAAACAGATGACCTTTTGGGAAGAGAAATGAGACCTCAGGAAATGGATAGGGGAGAGGCTTGGTATGAGGCAGTGTCTGTCTGGGAGTGGTGCTGACTTCTGCTGTAGGAGGGGAGAGTCAGTCTTTGCCTGGTTGTTCCTGGAGAGGATGTATATATAACCAATGAGTTCTTTTGGAGGCTCTGTTTTTAGGCAAATGAGGGATTTTAGGAACTCAGATCCCTTCAGCTCAAAACACTTTTTATGCCACTGTGGAGTATTTTGTACCTCTTCAGGTTCTTGCTCTGTCTACGTACGAGTTTGCTCATTTATACATAGAGAAGACTTAGAGAAGGAAATAATGTCCTGGGATAGCCATGAAGGAGCTGAGATTGCAGCTGGGCCTTGTGGACCTTGGGTTGCTGAGGTGGAGATAGAAGGTGTTGAAGCATGGGTTAAACCGGGGTGCCAGGACCGCCTGGAGGGCAAGAGGGCAGGCTTTGGAGACAGCGGCTGGGGTTTGTGTCTGGCTAAAGTGTGGCCAGGAAGTACACCACCCTTATTGCCAAAGGTCCTTAGAGGGAAGAGAGAGGGATACGGCAGCAATATTCTGCTGGAGCAGACTGGGGAGGATTTTGAATGCCATTTAATATACTTACATTGTAAAAAGCTGCGAAGGCTCTCAAGCTGGGGGCAATTAGTGAGGGGTGGGTATCTTCTCAAGTTCAGGCCTGCATCCATCCATATTGGGATAAATTGCCCGGAGGAGAGGCAAGAAATAGGGGACCCAGATTCGGGAAACTGATGAAATTAAGCAAGCTCCTGGCGAGAGGGCTTTGGTCTCGCAGTCTGTGCTGGGCTGTGTCAGGATATATGGCTCCTGCCCGCTGGCCTGAGGTGTGCTGGGGGCGTGAAGGACACCCACTCTTGATGTGAAAACTATAATGGGAAAGATCTCATTCATCAATTTTTATTGATTGCATGTTAAGATGATATTCTTGATACATTGGATTAAATAAAATATATTTCTAAAATTAATTTCACCTGTTGTGCATTTGTAATGTGGCTTACATTTGTGAGTTAGTGTACAGCAGTGCTCTGGGGTGGGGGGTTGGTGATGGGCTTGTCCTACTTGGAGCCTGTGCTTTTCCACCTTGTGATGGGGTCTAGAGAGGAGGGAGAGCTGGAAGTGGAGCTAGGATTCAGGATTCAGGTTTTGTTGATGGAGCTCTCTGCTCATTGGTGTGTGCACTTGTGCTCCAAGGCTGCTGGGTGCTCAGGCCTGTGGCCGGCCCTCCCTCTCAGAGCCCTTGCTGCTCAGTGAGGGGCTTGTGTCAGGAAGCCCTACAATGGCCTCTTGGTCCGTTGGTGGGATGAGCCATTTCCCTGAGCACCAGGGGAAGCACATTGCTGTTTGGGGGTTTTGCAGGCTGTGTTCAGGAACTGTCCTCAGTCTGTCTTTAAGTGTGGGCTTAGCTGGTCATTTCTGGACTACAGAAATGGAGCAGCTGTTTTCCCACCTGAAAACGAAGGGATGGGACTGGATGTTCGCTAAGTTCACTCTAATATTCCTTTATCTGTTTAACTTGCTCTTTATGTTTCAGCTTGTTTCATTCATGATTTTAATTTTAATTACAATGTTTCTGTATTTACATTTTGACTCAAGTAGTGATCATTAAAGGACTTTTGGAGGAATATACCAGAATTTTAATTTCACAGATTTTTTTTAAATTGATTTTTTTGAGTTGTTAATTTCACTTATCTTAAATGTTGAGCTTTTTTGCATATTTGATGGCTTGTTACCCTATATATAATGCTTGATTAAGTTAATAGCAAATAGATATTCAGGGAAAATAAGGTATCTCAAATATATATTTTGAGATTTTTATTATATCTCAAAGGATTTTGATATTTAGCATTAGATTTAAAAATTATTTTGTATCCTCTGGTTTCTTATAGATAAAGAAGCCTAATCACTGAAATAGTTTTTAATTCAGGCCTGTTATATTTTAATGGGCCTCTTTTCATTTTGCCCTTTCTCATTTCCATAGAGCTGTGAGTCATACTGATTACATGATTGTGCATACTGCTTCTCTACCCCGATTTATAACATATCTTTTCCCAAGTCATTAAAAACTTTTGTGAACAGCATTTTTCATGGCTGTCTAATATCCCATCTTATGGATGTGGCTTAAACTGAACAAGTGGGGTATAACTGGGTGTGTACATTTCTCCTGGTCTTTGCCAATATAATGTTGCAGTTATGTAGATAAAAAACTTTTTCCATACTTTGGCTTATTTCATTTTAAGTTTCTAAAAGTGAGATTGATGAATCAGAGGTATAACTGTTTATACAGTTCTTTGTCAGATTGATTTCCTAAAGGGCTATAGCATTATACCTTTTCACCAGTATTGGGGCCAAGCGCTTGGGAAAAGGAGTGTTGAAAATGTAAAAAAAATTACTTTAGTTTTGGGATTTATCTTGATATTTTTTGACTTTACATTTCTGTCCCCTCTCCCCCGCCACCAACCTAGGTTCACATATTGCATTTAATTGTCACTTGTCTTTAATCTCTTTTAATCTAGAGCAGTGGTTCTCAACTCGGGAGGGAGTGGTGTGAATTTTGTCCCCTAGAAGACATTTGGAAGTGTCAGGAGACATTTTTCATTGTCACAATTGAGGGGGGAAATTAGAACCATAGGGCCTTATTATAAACATAGAGTTCTTCCTGTACGGTACTCGAGATTACATAGAGTGCAAGAACTTCCTTACGCCTGGCCCTCCCACAGATCCTCGTCATCCTGTGGGGTTTGACTAGTACTTACTGCATTGTAGTTTTGATTTGCACTTCCCTAATGGCTGATGATGTTGAATGTCTTTCCATGTGTTTGTTGTCCATTTGTTTATCTTTTTTGGAGAAGTGTTTATTCAAATCCTTTGCCCATTTTTAAATTGGGTTGTTTGTCTTTTTATTGTCATAAGAGTTCTTTATATGTTCTCGACAATAGACTTGTCAGACATGATATATGAATATTTTCTCTCATTCTGTAGGTTGTCTTTTTTGTTTCTTGATAGTGTCTTTTGATGCACAAAAGGCTTTAATTTTGATGAAGTTCAGTGTACTTACTTTTATATTTGTTGCTTATCTTTTGGTGTCACATCTAAGAATCCATTGCCATATTCAAGGTCATAAAGATTTATTCCCAGGTTTTCTACTTAAGAGTTTTACAGTTTTAGCTCTTATTTTTAGATCTTTGATCCATTTGGGGTTGATTTTTGTTTATGGTGTGAGATAGGGATCCAGCTTCATTTTTTGCATGTGGATATTCAATTTTTGCAGCACCATTTGTTGAAAATACTTTTCTTTCTCCACTGAATGCTTCTGACACCCTTGTGAAAAACCCATTCCAACTGTCCATTGATGGATGAGTAGGTAAAGAAAGTGTGTATATTACTCAGCCATGAAAGAGAAGGAAACCCTCTTGTATGTGACAACATGGGTGGACCTTGAGTATATTATGCTGAGTGAAATAAGTCAGAGAAAGACAAATACTGTATGATCTCACTTATATGTGGAATCTTACAGAACAAAACAAAAACCAAACTCATAGAAACAGAGTAGAATGGTAGTTGCCAGGGGCTGGGGAATGGAGGGAATGGAGAAATGTTGGTCAGAGAGTACAACCTTCCATTTAGAAGATGTGTAAGTTCTGGGGATCTAGTGTACATCCTGGTGACTATAATTGACAATACTGTATTATATACTTAAAAATTACTAAGAGAGTAGATTTAAAATGTTCCCACCACACATACACAAATTTTAATCATGAGAAGTGATGGATATGTTGACTAATCTTTTTGGTAATCATTTTGCAATACATATGTGTATCAAAACATCAGGTTGTACACCTTAAATTCACACAATGTTATATGTGAATTATATCTCATAAAACTGGGAGGGGCAGGCAGGGGGACTAATTGACCATAGGTGTTTAGGTTTATTTCTAGACTCTCAATTCTATTGCATTGATCTATATCTCTGTCTTTATGCCAGTACCCACATTGTTTTGATTAATAAAGCTTAATGTCAAATGTAATTAAAAAATTTAAAACTAATAAAGTTTTGTAATACGTTTAAAAATAGGGACGTGTGAGTCTTCCACCTTTATTCTTCCATTTTTTAAAGATTTTGGCTATTGGGTCTTCCATGTGAATTTTATTTTCAGTTCATTTCTGCAAAAGAAGCAGTTGGGGTTTTGATGGGTTGCATTGACTCTAGATCACTTTAGGGAGCATTGTGTCTTATACTAAGTTTTCTGATCTATAAACATGGGGTGTCTTCCTGTTTGTTTTCTGTAATTTCTTTTAATGGTGTTTTACAGTTTTCAGTGTGCAGGTATTTCACCTCCTTGGTTAAATTTATTCCTAGGTATTTATTCCTTTTGATGATTTTTAAGTGGATTTGGTTTTTTAATTTCCTCTTCAGATTGTTCATTGCTGGTGTGTAGAAACAATTGATTTTTGTGTGTTGATCTCGTACCTTGCAACTTTCCTGAATTTGTGTATTGGCTTTGGTAATTTTTTTGTAGCTTCTTTGGTATTTTCTGTATGTAGGATCATGTCATTTGCTAATAGAGATAATTTTACTTCTTTCTATTCACCTGGATGCTTTTTATTTCTTGTCTTGTGGCCTTGCCCTGGCCAGCACATCCAGTCCAGTGTTGAATAGCAGTGATGAAAGTGGGCGTCCTTATCTTGTTCCTGACCTTGGGGAAAGTTTTAGTCTTTCACTAACTATACAATGTTAGCTCTGAGTTTTGTGCGTGTGTTTTATTCTGACCAGTGCTGATTCCTAAAGAAAAGCCCCCAATCACAGTTGTTGGTGATGTGGGAGGAAGGATCGCCATCATTGTGGTATGTAAACCTCTTTTATTATTAATTGTTTTATTTACCATTGTTATTTTGTTAACCTATTTGTTAATTGTGTGGGGTTAGTCATATGTCCAGGTAAGTCTCATTTGAGTTGGTACCTTGTACTAAACATTTATGTTGGTCCAAAATAGAAAATTGTTATCATTAATTTATTAAAAAATTGCTAACTACTTTGTTAACTAAATAGTGTGCAGCTGTTTGTCATAACATGAGACGTTGTTCTGTGATCAAAATAGGATACAAAATTGATTATAACTATTTAAGACACACATCCTCTCACACTTCACCAAAACAGTGCACAAAAGGATTACATTTAATGCCTGTACAGTTTAAATAAGAATAAGATGAATACATGGGTGCTCCCTACTCAGCTTGGAAACCACATTGTTGAGTGCCCTTGTAGCGCCTCCGGCCTTTTCCCTGGTCTCTGTCCTCTGTTCCCGCCAAAGGTTGTCACTACCCTGAGGGTTGTCATTCATGCCCTTACTTGTCCTTGTATTCTACCATGAGTACACGTGTATTGTTTTGTTTTGCGTGGTTTTGATGTTTATATAATGAAGTCTGTGCACTCTGCCTTTTTGTCCTTGCTGCTTTGAGATTTCCTTGTGTGGTACAGTATTCTTTTTCACTGTATGGTGTTCCATGGTATAACTATTACACAACTTATTTATCTGTTCTCTGGGCATTGAACATACAGTCTTTTCTATTTCCAAATAATACTGCTTTGAACATTCTCACACTTTTCTGGTGCGTGCAGAAAGACTTTCTAGGTGCCTGCGAATGGAGTTGTTCAGTTTGAAAGTACACACATTTCCAGCTTTACTAAGTGGTGCCACCTTGTTCCCAAAGCAGTCATACCCCTTCACCAGGCCTCCACAGTGGGCCCCACGTTCTCCTCAGCACTTGTAATTTTGTTAGAAAATCTCTGACATCACCCTATGGGGTGATAGCTGTCTATTAATTTATTCTTAATTAACAAAATGTAGTAACAAAATCTGTAGAAACAAAATTCAGTAGCACTTTTTCCCCCTTTCTACTGCAACTACATTAAAAAAAATTTTTTTAACTTTTTATTTTGAAGTAATTATATATTCATAGGAAGTAGCAAAAAAAAATACAGGGAGGTCTTGCACACGCTTTACCCAGTTCCCTCGTTCTTGCTTAACTGTAGTATAGTAACAGTCTAAAACTTCATATTCCACTCTCCATAGAGCTGCTTCAGATGGCTGACACCAGTGTTGAGTGTGCAGGTGCGTGCAGTCTCGTCACACGTATAGCTTTGTGTGGCCACTATGCAGTCAAGACTCCGAACGATTCCAGCACAAAGCTCCCTCACGCTGCCCCTCTATAGCTACACCTACCTCCTCCCCACTTGATCCCTAACTCTGTTGTAGTCCCTAATCTGTCCTGTCTCTATAATTGTGATTTCAAGAAAGCCTCATAAATGGAATATACAGTTTGATACCTTTGGAGATTGACTTTTTTCACTTAGCATGATTTCCCAGAGATCCATCCAGGTTGTACATTAACAGTTGTCCTTTCAATGCCGAGCAGCACTCTGTGTGTGGAGGTTGTGCAGCTCCCTTAGCCACTCAACTGTGAAGGGAATTTGGATTGTTTCCAGGGTTCTGCTATTAGAAATGAAGCTGCTCTGCACATTTGTGTGTAGGTTTTTGTGTGAACAGAGTTTTTATTCTTCTGAGATAAATGACCAAAAGTTCAGTCATTGGGTTTCACGGTAATTGCAAGTTGAGTTTTATAAGAACCTGTCAAACTGGTTTTCAGAGTACCATTTTACCAAAAGTGCTTTTAAAGTAATATATGTGGTTTGGTGTTTTTTGATCATAGTGGTATCAGTATATATTTGAAGAGAGTTTTATATATATACATTCAGGGTTGGCGAAAGTAGGTTTACAGTTTGTATGGAAACGAATACAATAATTAATAAATGATAATACAAGAATAAGCTCTGTGTTTCGCATACTCACAACTGTAAATCTACTTTTGCCACACTCAGTAAATAAAATACGTGAATATCTATTCAACCCTAGACAATGCTTGATACCCAAATGGGCTTGAAATAGCTGGTAGCCTGGGTATAATAGGAAAGACTCAGTTTTCCTCCTCCTGTGTTTCTTTACTGTGTGTCTTTTTACTACTCATATAAAACACTTCCCTTCTGGTCGCCAGAGTGGAGATTTTTCCACTCTGCTACGGTTTAACTCAGACATTGTCTACCAGAAGACTGTCAGGTCTCACAGGTTAAGTGCTCAGTCCCACAAGACTGCCGCCCCTTCAGATGCTGTTCTCAAGTAATAGGTTACCCACAACTTCTATGATTCAGCTACAAATCAGAGGTTCCTGTGACCCCTTCATTGGTTGGATTAACTTGCTAGAGCAGCTCACAGAACTCAGGGAAACACTTACTTACACTTACCAGTTTATTAAAGGACATGATAAAGGCCACAGATGAAGAGATACATAGGATGATGTCTGGAAGGGTCCCTAGCAGAGTACCTTCTGTCCCCGTGGTGTTTAGGTATGTCACCTTCCTGGTTCATGGTTTTGTTCATTGCCCCGGAAGCTCTCTGAGCCCCCTACTATGGGATTTCGTGGAGCTTCCTCACATAGCATGATTGATCATTAACTCTACTTTCAGTCCCTCTCCCCTCTCTAGAGAAGTAGGGACTGAAAATCCCAAGCTTCCAATCATGGATTGTTCTTTCCAGTCATCAGCACCCATCCAGGAACCCACCCAGAGTCACCTCCCTACAACAAAAGACAGTCCTATCACCCAGGAAATTACAAGGGTATGAGGAGCCCTGTGTCAGGGAGGGAGTCTGAGGCCAGCTGTTCGAACAAAAGATGCTCTTAGGGCTCTTACCATTTAGCAGTTTACCAGGGTTTCAGGAGCCCTGTCCCAGGAACCAGGGGCAGAGACCAACATATATATATTTTATTATCTCACATTGGGAATCTGTGATCCATAGAATAGAAACCACTGAACTGGGAATATTGTTAAACATAATAATTAGTGCTTTCCCCCATTATAAAAACATGTAAAAAGCATAGTTCCCCTCTGCACAGTGGAGAAAATTTGGAAAAGTAGCAAGAAAAGAGGAAAGAACAACCCATTCAAAGCATCTTCTAACAGTTTTACTATGTGTTTTTTAAAAAAACATTGAGTGAATGTATTTGGAGCACCTGCATGGTGGGGGCGCAGTTCTGGACATAGGGATATAGAGCTGGAAACTGCAGGGAGCGTGGAGTGTGGTGGAGAGACAAGCTGCCTGTGAGTGACAGAACTGCAACAGATGCTCGGAAAGGCCTGGAGGGCATGCAGGGGGAGCAGGGACAGGCCCTGCTGTCCAGACTCGTGAAACAGATTTGTTATTGTAAAATGAGAACCTTTCTTCTTCCTGGTTATCTAAACCTGCCTTTGCCAGCGTGTTCATGTTCATGTACATTTTGCTCAATCTGTAATTTGACAGGATGACATTATCGATGATGTTGACAGCTTTCTTGCTGCAGCAGAGACCCTGAAGGAAAGAGGTGCATATAAGATCTTTGTGATGGCGACTCATGGCTTGTTATCTTCAGATGCTCCCCGACTGATTGAAGAATCTGCCATCGACGAGGTAACAGAGCCAGCCCATGTGTGAGCACACCTCCCCTGCCATTCTGGCACCTCCTGATCTGTAGTTACAGAGAGCAGGTGAAGAGGGATCTGTTTTGTAGTTACGAATGGATTAAAAACGTGTTTCAACCACTATAAGCCTTTGTCTTTTGCCCCTAGTAGTAGCTAACAATTCTATAACTTTTGTAAATGGAGCATGTCGACTGTTCTGGCAATGCTGGATGCTGTGCGGCACCCTCCTGAGCTCTGCCACAGCCCAAGGCCCCCGTCAGCACCGATTCAGAGCGATGAGAAATTGTGCATCAGGAAAGTTCAGTGACTGAGGCCAGACAACTACGAGGCTGAACATTTGGGTCAGACATTAGTGTGTCTGATGCCCTAGTGCAGCTGCCTGTGATAGGAAATTGGGAGAGGAAGGCCAACAGGGTGGTTTTCCTAAGGTGCCTCGGGCTCCCTTGTGGCTGAAGAAGGCTGTCCAGGCTTATAGCCCTCCTTTGTGCACCTCCCTGTTCTGGAGGCCGGCCAGGTAATGGGGTGGATTGTACCAAGCACTTTTTTTTTCTTTCTTAAATAGAAGTGCTGGGTATTGAATCTTAAATTAGTGAAACTCCTTTTACTTTTCCAAGTCTCACATAGTTACTCTTCACATTAGCTCTCCCGAGCCTGGCCCCACTCTGTTTATCATCTTTGATGGGTTCCAGATGCCTCAGTAGAGACTTGCATGGCTCTGATCAAGCAGCCTCCTTCCTCACTTAGTTCAGGAAATGAACAAAGAACCCAGAATGACATTAGAGGCACTCAAGGAGGCAAAATGGACAACGTAGAATCCACATATTAAGTAAAGTGAGATGATTTCAGGCCCAGGGCCGCTCTCACTGGTCTGTCCACACAGCAGTAGGTAGAGCTCTCTCGAGTGCTCTCTGGGGGCCAATTGGAAAGAGCAGCCAGAGGAAGGTGGAGAGGGGATGCTGGAGCCAGGCCTTAGAGCAGAGTGGGCTTTGGAGGGAAGGCACAGCAGCCAGCAGGGGCAGGTGGGAGCACTTGAGTGGAGAGCTGCCCTATGGATGCCTTTGCATCCCTGGGAGCTCTCACCGATGTGCATGACGAAGTCGGGCAAGGAACCAGTGGCTGCACTGGCCCTGTGCCCCTCTTGGTCGGGAAGCAGAGGTTTTCATGTAAACTTACATGCAAAGCATAGCTGCACAGTAGATTATAAAGTTTGGCGCAATGGAAAAATAACAGCAGGTGGACAGGCTGGGAGGCCGGTGTTGAGAGGGGGAGGGAGGCTCTTCTCCTTTCAGAGAAGGAGCCAGTGCTTAGTGCTTGGAGCTCAAAAGTCATGGTTTAAAGTGTTTTCATGTCTTCTTCAAAATTGCAAGTAGTTAAGTTAAAATGCCCAGAACAGGCATCTATACATACCGTACATTTGTGGTTGCCAGGGGCTGGGGTAAGGATAACTAGGACCACCAGCTCAGGCATTCAGAGCTTCTTTCTGGGGAGATATTAAACACAACCCTGAGTGTTCTAAAAACCATCAAATTGCACACTTTAAATGGGTGAATTGGGCTGTCCCCAGAATACAGCGTCATGATTTTTAGTGTTGGAGAGAAAATGATGGAAAAAGTTGGCAGCATTTGATTTGCATGCACAAAATTATTTGTCCACCTTAAAAAATTGGGTGAATTACCCCAGCCAGCGTGGCTCAGTAATTGAGCATTGACTTATGCTCCAGGAGATCGGGGTTTGATCCCCAGTCAGGGCACATACCCAGGTTGCAGGCTTGACCCGAAATAGGGGACATGAAGGAGGCAGTGACACTCTTTCATCATTGATGTTTCTATATCTCTCTCCCTTCCTCTCTCTGAAATAAAAAAAGACATTTTTTTAAAAATTGGGTGAATTGTATGGTATGTGAATTATATCTCAATAAATCTGTTATTTTAAAAAATGGTTAGAGGCCGGCCGGCATGGCTTAGTGGTTGAGCATTGACCTGTGATCCAGAAGATTGCGGTTCGGTTCCTGGTCAGGGTACATGCTTGGGTTGTGGGCTCCATCCCCAGTATGGGGTGTGCAGGAGGCAGCCAATCAATGACTCGCTTATCATTGATGTTTCTGTCTCTCACTCTCCCTTTTTCTCTCTCAAATCAATAAAGGCATATTTTTAAAAATTAAAAATTAAAAGATATAGTTAGAATAAATTTAGAAAATTCATTTCCTAATGAGGGTGGTTATTTAGTAAGAAAAATCAGCCCACAAGATCACCACAGGCACACACAGTGCAGGCTCAGCCCTACGCTGGGCATGTTAATTCTGTGTGACTGGTGCAGTAAATTCTGTTTGATACCAGTGGGAGGTATTTTTTTTCTCTTTGGGAACTGTTCTCCCTTTTATAGGTAGTGAGATTTATATAGCCTTTTATGCTTCCATTTTTGTTACCAGGAAGATCAAGTGCCAAATGATGAGTCAATAATTAGGTTAGACTAGGTTTTCATGTCCCTAGTGCTGGCTCTGAATAACTTCTGACTGTCCATCTCTTTCAGCAGTCTCTTTCAATATGTGCTGCTTTATTATAAACTGTCTTGAGCCTTATTTTGGAAGTAGGGAATATATATTATAAATAATTATTATTAAAATTCCCATTCCCGGGTCTTTTTAAGAAGGTAATTTTTTTTTCATTTGTAGCTATTGAAAAGTGCTTGTTTTCTCCATTTTTCATTTTTATCAAATCCTAACTTTTAAAAATAACAGCTTTACTGAGATGCAATTCAACCACTTAGAGTATATGTGATTCGGTGGTTTTTAGTACATTCACAGAATTGTACAACCGTTACTGTGGTCAGTTTTAGAACATTTTCATCCCCCTAGAAGGAAACCTCAGGCCCCTTAGCAATCATTCTCCATTTCTTCCCCATCCACCCAGCCCCAGGCAACCACGTCACTTAATCTACTTTCCGCCTCTGTAGATTTACCCAGTCTGGACATTTTATGAGAATGCGGTCATACAGTGTTGGTCTTTCATATCTGGCTTCTTTCACTCTGCACAGTGTTCGTCCATGTGGTAGCGTGTGTGTCAGCACTTCATTTCTTTATCTCTTCATTTGGGGAAACTTGGACTGTTCTGCTTTCTGGCTGCTGTGAACAGTGCTGTTGGAAACACTCATTTATTGGCTTTGTATGAGCGTTATGTTTTCATTTCTCTTGGGCATATACCTAGAAGTAGAGTTGCAGGGTCACATGGTGACTCTGTGTTTAAACTCTTAAAGAACCTGCCAGACTGTTTTCTTACACAGCTGAACCGTTTTCCATTCCTGCCAGCAATGTAGGAGGTTCCAGTTTCTCCACATCCTTGTCAACACTTTTTATTATCTGTCTTTTTGTAAGTTTATCAAATCTTAGTCTAAGAAACAAAGGTAGCGTTCTCACAGGGACTGAAACACTGTCCTTCAGAGATTTGAGAATATGTCAGATTTCCAGATCATACCAGAAAGCTACTTGGTTTTATGATGTTCTTGGTTTTTCTTTCTTGATTCAAAGGTGGTCGTTACCAATACAATTCCACACGAAATCCAGAAGCTGCAGTGCCCCAAAATTAAAACTGTGGATATCAGCATGATCCTTTCAGAAGCCATCCGTCGGATTCACAATGGGGAGTCCATGTCCTACCTTTTCAGAAACATAGGCTTGGATGACTGAAGAGCTGTCTTTTCTTACAACTCCCAGGGGCCAAACTGGAACCGCAAGAGTGCGCACTGTGGGATCTCACCCGATTTGATGTACTTCCCGGAGGCCATTTGTGTTTTGTTCCTTTCTTGTTAATTACTATGAAGATAGACCAATTTTTTTGTCAATTTGGGTGTTTGTGAGTTTTGGGGGCAATTTTTATAGAAGAAAAACTATATTCTCCTCTTAAAGTAAGTTAAGACATTATTTTTAGTTTAACTATTTAAAATATAACTTGGAATACAATTTTTAAGCTCACAAGCAGTCTTTTTCCAAAATTGTTAGAGCCCAAGTGCTTAAAAAATTTAATAAAATAAAATAATCTACTGTATGATACCTACAATTGAAAAGCCAAAAAACCTATACTGTTGAATCCAGTAGATGACATTTTTAGAAATGCTTTTATAGACAAGCATATGGAACATGTGACCATTATTTATTTTCTGCAAAAGAAGGAATAAAAACTTACTGTTTGTGTGTGATTTTTTTTTACACTTTGTGTTTTGGCAATTGTTTTATAACTAAAATAAAATGAAAGCTGAATATACATGCTGTGGGTGTTAAAATGTTCATCACATTGATTAAATTTTCTCTGCTGTAACTTTTTGGGGGACACAGCAGCTTCATAGGGATGTAATGTTCTCTGTTCTACTTGTCCAGAACCCTGCACGTTCCTGTTCATAGTCACTTGACTGTGGCTGGAGAGGAACTCAAATCCCAGGCTGGAGGGGTGGGGGTAGGGGCCTGTGCCCCTTGTTTGACAGCACAGCCGTTTTCCAAACAGAACGTGGCACTGAATGCCCTTGGGGATGAGATGCTGGGGGGGGGGTGGTGGTCACAAAAGACAGGTGATGTGATTCTTGTCAGTGCCAAGCATGTACGGCTTGTCTGTCCTAGAGTTTAGAACTCAAAACTTGGACCTTAGAGCTCAGACTGTGGAACACTGAGGTCCTGAGTTACGCCAGTATGTTCTCCCATGAAGGTCACGTGTGGGCAGTCCCATCCAATTCATGGAGTAAAATAACGACTTTCTCACTAAGCCTAGCTGGCGTGGCTCAGCAGTTGAGCATCAACCTAGGATCCAGGAGATCGCAGTTCGATTCCCGGTCAGGGCACATGCCGAGGTTGCGGCCTCAATCCCCAGTTGGTGGTGTGCAGGGGGCAGCCGATCAGTGACGACTCTCATCGTTGATGTTTCTCTCTCTCCCTCTCTCTCTCTCTCCCTCTCTCTCATCCTCCCTCCCTCCCTCTCCCTTCCTCTCTCTGAAATCAATAAAAGATTTTTTTTTTTAAAAAAAGCACAAAGTTAATATTAGTCACTCACTGTTTGCCATGCTGGGGTTCCTTGGCACTCCCCAAAAGCAGCATGACTGTTGGGAGCTTGCCCTGGAGCAGGCCTGGGGCCCTATGTGTGTAGAGCACTGAGAAGCCTACTTCCAGCAGCTGCCTAGGATATTAGATAGTCTCTTGAATATCCTTCCATGCTCATTACAGCCAGCAGTGCCCAGCCCCTCCACATTTCACTCCTGAGGAAACAGCTTTAGAGAAAGGTGTCCTCATCGCCTCCCTTTATGTTTTTCAGTCCAGTACATAGAGGTGTCCAAAATGTGCTCTTGCTTCTTGAGAACCTGTTCCTAGAAATGGGAATGTAAGATCTTTACAAATGAGCTTAGGAAATATTGCAGTGACAGCTGCTTTGGCTGGGGCAGCTCTGGTTAGTAGCATGTTGTCATCCTACTCACCAATTACCACATTTGAAAGAAGAGCTTTGGGTATCAGGTGTCACCCCGTGTGAGGGCACCCTCTGAAATTCTTTGAAATGGGCTGAAGCAGCTTCATAGCAACTCTCATATCTTCAGACTCTGCTTTGTTAACCCCCCCCCCCCATTGTTTGCCCCTTTTGGTACCATATTACCGTTGAGCTCATTCAGTAGGAAATTTCCTCTAGGTGACTGTCCCATGAAGTTTGACCTACATGATTTTTCTTGATGTGTCATGTTTCATGAAGAAAAGTCACATTTAAAGAAGAGAAGTGAATGAAAAAAAATATAATGGGATGTTTTCCTCTGTGTGATGAACTCATGTGAAAGCCAACTAGGCTGGCTCTGGAGGGGTGTGAAGATGAGCACCTGAAAGAACCCACCATGAAGTAGGGTTGAGACCCAGGCACTTGGCAGGTGTTAACAGAGAGTCAAGGGGCATGGAGAAGAAACAGCTACTCCATGTGAGGATCAGGAAAGGACAGGAAGAAGGAATAACATGAGCAAAGGCTCAGAGGTGTGACGAGTGTCACATCATAGCCTATTGTGGCTGGAGCAGGAGAAAAGGGTGCTCAGGTGGGGGCTGCAGGATAGAGGCCTTTCAGGTAACAAGTTCAGGAGATTGGGCTTTGTGGTACGGGAAGCACAGGGTTTGTTTTTTGTTTGTTTTTGTTGTTGATTCGAGTGCGAGTTTTGGGGGCAATTCTTAGAAAAACTATATTCTCTTAAATAAGTTGAGACATCACTTTTAGTTTAACTATTTAAAATATAACTTGGAATACAAATTTTAAGCTCACAGTCTTTTCCCAAAATTGTTAGAAGAGCACAGAAAAGGAGGTCTCCCACCTGAACCCCTTGGCCACCTAGGTCCCCTCCCAGAGAAAACCAGGGCTACCAGATTTGTGTCTTGTAGGCTTTTCCTGAGCCAGAGAAGTCTAAACAGCACTCCTAACTACTGTCTCCACTTAACCAGAAATGTGGGGAGTTGAACTTAGAAATTCCGTAACAGAAAAAACGCTAATATTTTCTAATTTTGATTGTGATGTCATCACTCTGGACACATGTAGGTTAGAAATATGCTCTTGGGGAAAATGCATGCATAAACACCAACTCAGCCACTACTGTGTGCCAGAGTTGTATTCATTTGGTTCCCATAATTTATATCCAAAGCTCCACCTCATCAAGCTAGGATTCAGACTGAAGCTTCCTGCTTCACAGCCCAGTGCTCTTTCCAATAATTTCAAGCATATCCCGACTATGAGAAAGCCCTAAGATCTCATCTCTCGCTGACCTCCAGGCTCTGCACTAGCAAGACATGAGGGCTAAGACAGAGTTGTGAACTGCCTGGCTGAGTGCTGAAGGCATGTCCCAAGACACATATAGAGCCCATCTGTAGATGGAGAATTTTGTGTTTGTTTTTTTTTCTTTTGGGGGTGGTTTCAGGCTTTTAAGGAAGTCTGTGATGACCCACCAGTTGACCACTTAGCTAACTCAACAGAGACTTCAGTTGCCACAAACAACAAAGACTACAGACTTTACAAAATTAGTAAAGAAAAGCCACCACACAAACATGAACAACTACAAGCAGCAATAAACCCTGGGGAAGGAAGAGAATGGATTTCCAGACTTCCCGATTATAATATGCAAAATGTCCAGTTTTCAACAAAAAAAAATTCACAGGCATGTAAAATAATGTTGAGCCCACCCTTGAGGAAGCCCAGTCAGACTTACTAGACAAAGACTTTCAATCAACTATTTTAAATATTCTCAAGATAAAGGAAACTATGAGAATGATGTCTCACTAAATAGAGAATATCAATAAAGAGATAAATACTAGAAATGAACCAAACAGGATTTGGGCAAAATGGTGGAGTAGGAAGCATCAGGAACCTGTCTCCCCATCTACACAAAAACTGCAGTGGCAAAATCTGTTCAATGCAATATTGGCATTCTGGAGTCTCCTAAATGTTTGCAACCTCCAGGAGAAGTTTTGAATGGTAAATTGTGGCTAATTTTGGTCAGTTTGAACTCTTAAAATAGTAGCAAATACCCCTCAGGTCAGCCCTGTGGCAGGCAGGAGTCTGCACAAGCTTGTGGAAGCTGGAGTAGGCAAAAAAAGACTCTGTCTTCCAAATAGTGGGCATCTGTGCTGATTGCTGCCTCTGATCAGAGAGATACAGATAAGGGGGAGGAGGGATGCACTAGGAAAGGAATAGCAAATTAAATCCAAAGTAAGCATTAGAAAAGAAAGAATAAGAATTAGAGCAAAAATCAATGAAATTGAAAACAGGAACTCAATAGAGAAAAATCAATGAAACCAAATGCTGGTTCTTTGGGGCGGCGTGGCGGGGGATCAATGAGCCTCTAGCCAGGCTAACTAATAAACACAAGACAGAAGACATAAATGACCAATACTAGAAACAAAAGAGGGGACAGCACTACAGATCTCATGGACATCAAAGCAAAAATGAAGGAATACTATAAACAACTCCACCAATTTGATACCTAGGTTAATGAACCAATTTTCTTCTTCTTTTTTTTAATCCTCACCCAAAAATATGTTTTTTTATTGATTTTTAGAGAGAGAGAGATCGAGATCTATTGTCTCCTGTGTGCACCCCAACCAGGGATCAAACCCACAGTCTAGGTATGTGCCCTGACTGAAAATCAATCTACAACCTTTTGGTGTATGATATGATGCTCCAGCCAACAGAGCCACCCAGCCAGGTCATGAACCAATTTCTTGAAAGATAATCTATAAAAACTCACATAAGAAAAAATCTGAATGGGCCTATGTCTATTAAAGAATAACCTTTCAAAACAAAGCACCAGGCCTGGATGGATTCTCTGGCGAATTCTACCACACATTTAAGGAAGGGATTACACCAGTTTTCTAAAGTCTCTTTCGTAGTAAAGAAGCAGTGGGACTACTTCCTAACTCATTCTATGAGGCAGGCATTACCCTAATACCAAAACAAGATAAAGACATTACAAGAAAAGAAAACCAAAGACCAATATCTCATGAACATAGAGGCAAAAGTTCTCAACAAAATGTTAGCAAATTGAATCATACAATGTATAAAAAGAGTTATACACTGTGACCAAGTGGGATTTATCCCAGGTATGCAAGGCTATTTTAACTTTTGAAAATAAATGTAACCCACCATATCAACAGGCTAAAAAAATACATGATTATATCTATAGATGCAGAAAAATCATCTGACAAATTCAACACCCATTCATGATAAAAACTCAGAAAACTAGGAATAGAGGAAAACTTTCTTAACTTAATAAAGAATATCCACAAACAATAACAGTGAGAAATTAGAAGCTTTCCCACTAAGACCAGGAAAAAGGCAAAAATGTTCCCCCCTCACCACTCCTTTTCAACATCATACTGGAAATCCTAGCTAATGAAATAAGATGATAAAAGGATATGAAAGGTATACAAATTTGGAACAAAGAAATCAAACTCCCTTCTCTCAGATGGCATGATCATCTATATGGAAAATGTGAAAGAATTAACCAAAAACCTCCTGGAATCAATAAGTGATTATAGCAAGGTTGCAGGATACAAAAGTCAATCACTTTCCTATATACCAGCAATGAAGAAGTGGAATTTGAAATTTAAAACAATGTCATTTAAATCAGTGCCACAAAATGAAATAGTATAAATCTAACAAAATATGAATAAGATCTATATGAGGAAAATACAAAACTCTGATGAAAGAAATCAAAGAACTAAATAAATGAAGAGTTATTCCATGTTCATGGATAGGAAGACTCAATTTGTCAAGATATCCGTTCTCCCCAACTTGATCTATAGGTTCAATGCAATCCAAATCAAAATCTCAGCAAGTTATTTTGTGGCTATTGACAAACTGACTCTAAAGTTTATATGGAGAGGTAAAAAGCCCAGAATAGTTGACTCAATATTGAAGGAGAAGAACAAAGTTGGACGACTGACATTACCTGACTTCAAAACCTTCTCTAAAGCTACCATAATAAGACAATGCGGTACTGGCATAAGGAGACATGTAGACCAATGGAATAGAATTAAGAGTTCAGAAATAAACCTATAAATCTATGGTCTATTCTTTTTTTATAAGGGTGCTGAGACCTTTCAATGGGAAAAGAATGGTGAGGTTTTTAAAAAATTTTAAATGGTGTTTTTAACAAATGGGGCTGGGACAACTGGATATACTCATGTAAAAGAATGAATCTGGACCCTTACCTCACACCATTTTACAAAAATTAACTTTGATCCAAAAAAATGGATCAAAGGCCTATATATAAGAGCTAAAATTATAAAACTTTTAGAATAAAACGTAAGGATAAATCTTCATGAACTTGGATTTGGGAATGGTTTCTTAGATCTGACACCAAAAGCACAAATAAACAACAAAAGGAATAACATATATTGGATTTCATCAAATTAAAACTTTAGTGTGGACCTGGCCTACATTTCTCAGTGGTTAGAGCATCCATCGGCACACCCCTCTCCCTTCCACTCTTTCTGAAAATCAATGGAAAATATATCTTCGGGTGAGGGTTAGTTAACAAAACCAAAACAAACCAAAAAAGAAAAAACAAACAAAAAAACCCCTTTAGTATGTAAAAGCACATTATCAGGAAAGTGAAACAAAAACAAAAACAACAGAAATGGGAGGAAATATTTGCAAATTATATAACTGATAAGGGTCTATATCTAGAATTCACACACACACACACACACACACACACACACACACGCACACACACACACTATTCCCTATGGTTTCATGTTCTGCAGTCAACTGTGGTCCAAAGATCTTAACTGGGAAATTCCAGAAATAAACAATTCACAAGTTTTAAATTACTTACTGTTCTGAGTAATGAAACCTCACCATCCTGGGCGAGAGGGGTATGGAGAGAAACTTCTTGATGGGTACAGGGTTTTGCCTTAGAATGGTGAAACTAGATACAGGTGGTGATTATAAAACATTGTAAATATACTAAAAACCACTGAATTATTCACTTAAAATGGTTTATTTTATGTTATGTGTATTTTATCTTGTTTAAAAAAAAGAATTAGCTTCGGGGACTGAAATGCTTAGCGACCTTGGCATTTGAAGATCCCTCAGCCACCTGGCATCCTGCAGAGCTGTGATGAAGAGCAGGCCCTGTGCTGGTCACAGGCCATTACCAAGCAGTGCGGCTGCAGCCACGAATCAGGTCCAGGGATGCACAGAGGTGATGACCCTTAGCACAGCCCCAGCCCCGAAGGACGACTGCAGTTCACCAGGTAGGCCAGGCAGTAGGAGGAGGCTGAAGCCGGGTGTGTAACGGTCTGGATGGTGTGAACTGGGAGCAGCAGTGAGTGGAGCTGCACAGGTGCTGGGCCCCAGGTCTAACACTCGATCTTGTGAGTACCGAGGGCCATCGAAAGGTAATTTTTAAACAGGGGTGCCCGTCAAGGACTGGGTCAGTAGGTTGTTCTGACATCTTGTGATGGTGGGTGGATTAAAAAGGTGAGACCAGCTGTTTTTCGTGGGGCCCCGGAGGCGGCCGGCTGCTCCAGGACGAAGCTGAGCATCTCCTTCCTGGCCACTGCCGCCCAAAACTCCCCAAAGTGGGTGATGAACTTCGTTCCTTTAACGAGAAGCGTGTGGCCACAGAAGTTGCCGCTGGCACTCGGGTGAGGAACGGAAGGGTCGCGTGGCTCAGCGGCGGTGGGAACGACAAGGCTCCCCATGAAGGGGGCTCCCCAGGCCCGGCGCCTGCTGCCGAGCGAGGGGTCCTGGTGCAGACCCGGGGGATGGCGAGAGAGCAGATCCCCTCAGGGCTGCACCGGGCCGCGTCCCTGTGTCCTCACCCGGTTGTGCTAAAGGGGAGCGGACACCCCTGGTCTCCCTGTGCCTCGCACCCGGGCCCCGCAGCGCCGGCAGGACTCGCAGACTCTTCCATCGCTAAAGAAACAATGCCCCCAGCACGCCGAGGAAGCCCCTGGGCGAAGAGGCAGGAACCTCGGGCCGCAGCGTCCTGTTGCTCCACGTGCCCTGCGACACATGCCAACGCCTCAGAAAACTAAGGGAGAGGCCACAGAAAACAGGGACAGGTGGCCGACACGCAGGCCGCCCTCTCTGAGCGCCTCCCTCTAAGTCCGAGTCCAGTCAAACGTGAGATTTTGTAAGAGTAACAAGTAAGTAAGAACAGACATCAAACAAAAGTGAGAGTGCTTCGGGGAGACCAATGGGGCTGCGAGGCCCGGCGCCCAGGACGGTGGTCACCAGCCTGCAGGAGCCTGCGGGCGAAGGGGAGCTTGCTGGACTGAGCGCCCGTCAGGGCTTGAACAGCAGCCTCAAGACCCAGGCGATTCGGGCGGAACCCCTTCTCTGCCTCTCACTCTGTGACCTCCCATTTTCCCATCCACGATGAGTTGGGAGGGATGGGAAGGTGCCCGGCCCCCCGGAAAAAGTGATGGCTGTGCTCTGGACCGGCCCCAGGGTCCCGACCTGGGCAGCCAGCGGTGTTGCCCACCAGGCCCTGGAGAAGGGTAGCTTTGGACGGGAGGGTGGAGGTTTGGATTGTTGAGGCTGAGGGAGCGACATGGGCAACTGGACATGAGCCTCCGGAGCGCGGCAGGAGGCGTAACTGAGCCGCCGCAGACAGAAAGTGGTGGTTGTCTGGGGTCAGCCGAGTGGAAGAGCCCAGGCTCCTCTGCAGCGGAGCGCGCTCCTCAGCGTTCTCTACTTAGGGTAGGAACCAGGGCCTGGGTGCCCCTGGGGGCTGGCGGGGAAAGTGACAGTTCCCTGTACCCACTGCCCTCAGTCCCCTGGGCCCACGAACAGGCTGGCGGGCACCTGCAGCCTTCTGGGCGCCGAGCTCCGTCAGACACTTTGTACAGAGTGAGGGATAAGCGTAGATACTTTCTGCAATTTGCTTTTTTCACTTAAAAATGTATCATCCTCTCTGTCGTTATATAAAGCCGCCTCATCTCTTTTCATTCCTCACCTGAGGGCGTGTTTATTGATTTTTAGAGAGAGAGGGAGAGAGCGCAGGAGAGAGAGCGAGGGGGAGGGAGAGGGAGGGAGGGAGAGGGAGGGAGGGGGAGAGGGAGGGGGAGGGAGAGAGAGGGAGGGAGAGAGAGGGAGGGAGAGGGAGGGAGGAAGGGAGAGGGAGGGAGGGAGGGGGAGGGAGGGAGAGGGAGGGAGAGGGAGGGAGGGAGAGGGAGGGAAGGAGGGAGGGAGGGAGGGGGAGGGAGGGAGAGAGAGAGAGGGAGAGAGGGAGAGAGGGAGGGAGAGAGAGCGAGGGAGAGAGAGGGAGGGAGAGAGAGGGAGAGAGGGAGGGAGAGAGAGGGAGGGAGTGAGAGGGAGGGAGGGAGAGAGAGAGAGGGAGAGGGAGGGAGGGAGGGAGAGAGAGGGAGGGAGACAAATAAACAGGCCCCAAATGAAGGAATGAGAGAATTCTACAGAAGAAGAGCTAAATGAAGGGGAGGTAAGCAATTTATTGGATATAGAGTTTAGAGTAATGATTATAAGGATGCTCAACAGCATGAAAAGGGATATAAAAACCATAAAAAAGGACCAGTCAGAAGTGCAGAATGCCATATATGAAATAAAAAACACACAGGAAGGAATAAACAGAAGGCTCGATGAAGCAGAGGATAAAATCAGTGATTTGGAAGACAAAGTAGAAAAAATCTAATCAGAGCAGCAAAAAGAAAAATGACTTAAACAATGAGGACAGTTTAAGGGACTTTTGGGACAACATGAAGCATAACAACATCTGCATCATAGGGATGCCAGAAGGAGAAGAGTGAGAGCAAGGGATCAAGAACCTATTTGAAGAAAATATCTGAAAATTTGGTGAAGGAAAAAGACATACAAGAGCAGGAAGTGCTCTCCAGCAGCCAGTTCCTGGCCAATCGCACCCCCTCTGTGAGCAGAGTGCACAATCTGCCCCACATCCTCCACCAGGACAGGCCCTCCACCAGTGGAGCAGGTCCAAGCCCAGCCACTCAGTTAGGTGGCCCAGGGCCAGGAAGGGACAATGACTCAACTTGGCCTGTGCCAGAGAAGCCCATGGGAGGCACAGATTAGGCACACCAAGGGACAAGATTCAACAACATCAGAACAAAGTCCAGCGAGCTCCACAAATAGCAGACTCAAAGGTTTTTTGTGTGTGGTTTTGTTTTTTGTGTGCATGTGTGTGTTTTGTTTTTGTTTGTTTGGTTTTTCCCGTTTTCTTTCCTTCCTTCTCTTTTTTCTTGAATATCTCTAATTTCTCTCTTCCCTTTGATTCTATTCTCTTTTTGTCTCTTCTTATGGTTACTATTAATTTTTCTTATTATACTTAATTTTTCTCTTTTTCTTTTTTTACTATCTTAATATATCCATTATTTTTACATGTTAAACTCATTATAAGTATTTCATTTATCTTATGTTTCCTTTTCTTTTTTATTCTTATTCTAGTTCTTCTAGCTTCTAGCTTCCTCCTTGCTTCCATATTGCCTATTGCCTTCTTTTTCTTTCTCCTTTTTTCTTTAAATCCCCTCTAAGTCTTTGGTCTCATGTCTTTTAGTATTCTTTTTATTTTTTCTTTGCTTTGCTTTCTCTTCTTTTTCCTTCTTAGTCTTTCCTGTTGTTGTTTTGCATAGCTTGACTTGAGTGGTGTTTTTGGTTCAGTCCTGTTGTGTCTTGCTCTGTTCTGCCAGCATCTGTATAACAGCTGACATGACAAGGTTGAGGTTGAGCCTCAGTGTCAGCAAGTTGGAGTGAGATCCCTCCCATGAATGAGACATCAACAATCAAGTCTCAGTTACAGCAGGATAGCCCAAATAACACACACAAAGGTCATTCCTAGGGCATTCAGCTTAGGAGATAACAGATACTGCACCACTGGACCCCTCAAGACACTTTCTACATAAGGCAATCCCACAAAGACTGGGAGCCCTAATAGTTCTATCTAATACATAGAAATAAATATAGAGAGGCAGCTAAAATGTGGAGACAAAGAAACAAACACCAAATGAAAGAAAAGGAGGAGTCTCCAGAAAAAGGACTAAATGAAATGGAGGCAATAAACCTATCAGACATAGAGTTCAAAGTAATGGTTATAAAATACTCAAGAAACTTAATGCACATTACAAGAAACTCAGTGGAAACTACAAAAACATGAAAAAGGAAACAGATACAATGAACAAGAACCAGACAGAAATGCAAAATAACATATCTGACATCAAGAACACTCTAGAAGGAATTAAAAGTAGATTGGATGAAGCAGAGGTTCAAATCAGTAATTTGGAAGACAAGGTATAAATAAATACCCAATTAGAGCAGCAAATAGGAAAAAGAATTTAAAAGCAAGAGGATAGCTTAAGGGAGCTCTGGGACAACATGAAATGTAACCACATCTGCATCACTGAGATACCAGAAGGAGGAGAATGTGAGCAAGGAACAGAGAACCTGTTTGAAGAAATAAGGACAGAAAAACTTCCCAACCTAGTGAAGAAAAAAGTCACACAAGTTCAGGAGGCACAGAGTCCCAATAAAGATGAACCCAAAGAGGCCCACACCCAGACACATCAAAATTACAATGGCAAATGTTAAAGACAAAAAAAGAATCTCAAAGGCAGCAAGAAAAAGATAGAAATTTACCTGCAAGAGAGTCTTCATTAGAATGTCAGCTGATTTCTCAATAGAAACACTTCAGGCAGAAGGGAGTGGCATGAAGTATTCAAAGTAATGAAAAGCAAGGGCCTGAGTCCAATACTGCTCTATCCAGCAAGGCTATCATTTAAAATTGAAGGTGAAATAAAGAGCTTTCCAGACAAAAAAAAAAAAAAAAACTAAAGGAGTACATTATCCCAAACCAGCATTACAGAAAATGTTAAAGGGACTGCTTTAAGAAGAAATTGAAAAGGAGAGAGAGAGAGACTCATAGGCATAAAGAAAATAATAATGGCAATAAATAAGTACATATCAATAATAGCCTTAAATGTAAATAGATTAAATGCTCCAGTCAGAAGACATTTTCTTATCTATTTTCCATGCAAACAGAAAAGAACAAAATGCTAGAGCAGCAATACTCATATCTGACAAATAGACTTCAAAACAAGGGCCATAACAAGAGACAAAGAAGGCCACTACATAATACTAAAGGGATCAATTCAACAAGAAAATACAACCCTTGTAAACATATATGCACCCAATATAGGAGCACCCAAATATATATATACATATATAAACTCTTGTTGGGCTTTAAGGGAGAGATTGACAGCAACACAATCATAGTGGAGGACTTTAATACCCCACTGACATCACTGGATAGATCTTCCAGAAAAAAAAAAAAAAATCAACAATAAAACAGTGGCCTTAAATGACACACTGTCAGTTAGATCTAACTGATATTTACAGAACATTTCACCCCAAAGCAGCAGAATATACATTCTTCTCAAGCACACATGGAACATTCTCAAAGATAGACCATGTGTTAGGTCACAAAACAAGTCTACACAAATTCAAGAAGATTGAAATTATACCAAGCATCTTCTCAGATCATAATGGCATGATTAGAAATAAACTATAATAAAAAACTCAAAAACACTCAAATACATGGAGACTAAATAGCATGTTATTAAACAATGAATGGGTTACCAATGAGATCAAGCAGGAAATAAAAAAAAACTTCCTGGAAACAAATGAAAATGACCACACAACAACCTAAAACCTATGGGACACAGTGAAACCAGTCCTGGGAGGGTAATTCATAGCACTCCTGGCTTACCTTAAGAAACAAGAAAAGTTTCTAATAAACTATCTAACCCTAAAACTAAAGGAATTAGAAGGAGAACAGTAAGAAAAGTCCCGAGGAAGTAGAAGGAAGTAGAAGGAAGGCAATGATAAAGATCAGAGCAGAAATAAATGACATAGAGACTAAAAAAGCAATATAAAAGGTCAATGAATCCAAGAGCTAGTTCTTTGGAAAGATAAACAAGATCAATGAACCCTTCACCAGACTCATCAAGGAATAAAGAGAGAGGACCCAAATAAATAAGATCAGAAATGAAAGTGGCAAAGTAACAACTGGCATCACAGAAATACAAGGAATGAAAAAAAATACTATGAACGACTAGATGCCAACAAACTGGACAACCTGGGTGAAATGGACAAATTCCTAGAAACATACAATCTTCCAAAACTCAATCAAGAAGAATCAGAAAACCTGAATAGGCCAATAATAACTGATGAAATTGAAGCAGTAATCAATAAACTCTCAGCAAACAAATGTCCTGAACTGGATGGCTTCACAGGTGAGTTTTACCAAACATTTAAAGAAGAACTAACACCTATCCTCCTCAAACTATTCCAAAAAATTCAAAAGGAGGGAACACTTTTAAGCTCTTTTCCCAAGGCCACCATCATCCTAATTCTAAAACCAGATAAAGAACTACACAGAAAGAAAATTATAGGCCAATATCCCTGATGAACACAGATGCTAAAATGCTCAACAATATGTTAGCAAACCAGATCCAGCAATACATTAAAAAGATCATGCACCATGACCAAGTGGAATTTATTCTGGGGATGCAAGGCTGGTACAATATTCAGAAATTAATAAATATGATATATCACATAAAATGAAAGTTAAAAATCATATGGTCATATCAATAGATGCAGAAAAAGCATTCAACAAAATCCAACACCCTTTTTTGATAAAAGCTCAGCAAAGTGGGAATAGAGAGATCATACTCAACATAATAGAGGCCATATATGACAAACCTACAGCCAAGATCATACTCAATGGGCAAAAACTAAAAGCCTTTCCCTTAAGAACAGGAACAAGACAAGGACGTCTGCTCTCACCACTCTTATTCAACATAGTATTGGAAGTCTTACCCACAGTGATCAAACAAGAAGAAAAAATAAAAGGCATCCAAATGGAAAAGGAGGAAATAAAACTGTCATTATTTACAGATGACATGATATTGTACATAGAAAACCCTAAAGATTCTACCAGCAAACTACTAAACTTATTAAATGAATTCTGCAAGGTAGCAGGATACAAAATCAGCATCAAGAAATCAATGGGGAAGAGAGAAGATGGCGGCCCTGTGAGAAGCAGCAGAGGCCCCTGCTCCCAGCCACGGACTCAACTTACTCCTAAAATCCTACGTAACCAGCTTGAAAAAACCAGAGAAACACACCTGAGTGGACGGAGTGAGAGTGGGGAGCACTGAAGAAACATCATGGAGTCCGGTAAGGGGGGGGCGTAGAAAGGGGGAGTCCCCCTGAAGCCTGTGCTGGGTTCCGAGCCCTGAGGCTTGGAGGCTGCACAGCTCCCTCCCCTCGGGAGTGTGGATGGCATCCAAAAGCGGGGATCCCACACCCGGAGCAGAGAGGGGAAGGAGCGCCCTGCGCACAGGGCAGAGGAACCCAGGGGAGCGGTGAATCCCAGAGGGCATGGCGCCTTCCTAGGAAACAAAGCCTCTAATGGTGGACGGCGCCTTCCTAGGAAACAAAGCCTTTAGTGGCGGCTGCGACTGGCGTCTGGCACTCGGGGTGCCAACCATAGGAAAGGCTGTCCCAAGGTCTGTGGCACCCGAGTGGTAAGGGCCCAGAGGACTGCACTGAGCAGCTGCACACGAGGACCCTCTGCCTCCCTGTGGGGCACTGTGTTGAGCCCCAGAAAGCTCTGAGTCTGCATGGCAAGGGGGGGGGGGGAGCCCTCCTGCCCTGAGCTCCCGGTGCCCAGAGGCTGGGATCTGTGACCAGCACTGAGGGGTGCCATAATGGTGCATGAAGCCACCCCAGCTTTGCTGAGACCAGCGCTGCGGGGAGCTGACTTTGGGTCCCCTCCTGCTGGCTGCCTTGGTGCGCAGGCAGCAGGACCTTGCAAGGCGGACCCTCTGCCTGTGTGTTGCTTTGTGCATTTGTGAGTCTGATTGTGGAACTGGCTCCCACCTTCCCCGCCTGCACTGCCGGGACAGACCAGCGGAGGCTGGGGTTGGGGGCTGCACAGTGGACTGTCTGAGGGGCGGGCCTGGTGCGACAGCCAACCAGAGCTGAGCAGGGAGGGGTGGAGCCCGCCGGCCTCCCCTGCAGCCGGGAGCACCGCCCCCAACGGGAAAGGGGCGGGTCCCGCTCACTGAGCCCCAGACACGCCTCAGGGCACAGTCCTGAGGGGGAAGGGAGAGCAGCTCACAGGACAACTGAACAAGAATAAGACTCTCAGGGATTGTTGTTTGGGAGCTGGAAGGAAAGTTGAAAATCCCTGCTGGGGGCAGGGCAGGCAAAGGGCTCACTAGAATGTTCTTAATCGAGCCCACTGAACCCAGGCTGCTGAAACGGCCCAGACAAAAGGCAACAGGCTGAAATCAATCTGAAGCTGCAGCAGGACAGAGCCTGGGGAACTAGAATCAGAGGAGAAGGTAGGGACTGAGGAGCTGGTGGTGGAGCAGAGACTAACTCCCTCAGAGTGAGTGCCTGACAGCGACACCTCTAAGGGGTGTGACACCCTGGGCTACACTTGCCACCCTGCACCCTAAAGACTCTACAGGAGACTCTGGAGCAAGACCAGGCAACTACAAGGTTGCAAAATATCTGACAAGTGGAGGTGGCCCAGAGAGAGCCTCAGATCAACCATCTACCTAAGGACACCAGAGCCAAACCTAGATGCTCCTCACATTGGTTGATACACAAGTACCTCCCAGAAGAATGGAAATCAGCACAAAAGACAGTGACCTTCAGACAACATAAGTTGCCCAGAAAAGACTCACCTGATTGACTGTCTTTTTTTCTTCTGTTTTTTTTGTTTTGTTTTGTTTGGTTCTGGTTTTTCGGTCTTTGGGTTTTTTTGTTTGTTTTTTGTTTGTGGGTTTGTTTTTTCTATTTTTTCCTTAGGAAGAAGAGAAAGGTGAGAAAACGTGTTTTTTCTTCTGTTTTAAATTTTATAATAATTAAAAAAAATTTTTTTTAAGTTTTATTATTGTTTAAAATATTACAGATGTCCCTTTTTCTCCCCAATGACCCATTCCACCCCGTTCCTTCCCCCTCCCCAGTACCTCTCCCCACCATTGTCCATGTAAAAATTTTTTTTTAACAATTTTTAACTAAATTTCCCCCTTTTTTTATAAAAGAATTTTGTCTTGCTTAGCTTGTTTTTAGTTCTGTTTTGGTTATTTGCTTTGTTTTGTTTTATCCTTGCTTCTAATATCAAGACTTTCTTGATATCCCTGCTTAACGACTGGGACTTTATCATTATAACCAAGTTTACTGCTTTCCTCTATAGTTTCCCCCAGATTTCTTACCGGACTCCCTGCCTGGGCTTTATCTCTCTCCTCTCAATCCATTGGCATAACTTTTTTTTCTTTTTCTTTTTTCTTTTTCTACTTTTCTTTCATTCTTTCATTATCCTCCCTTCTCTCTTCCTGTCCGATTGTTAGTTTCTCTTATTCTCTTTATTGTATTTTTTGTTTTCTCATTTTCAACTATTATCCTATTCCTATTCTCTCCCTTAATTTTTTGCTGGCCCTTCTTTCAGAATCTTTTCTCTGCTTCTGTTATCTCCCAGTAGCTTCTCTATTTTTTACATTTTAGTTTATTATTATTTTCTAAATTTTCACCAGTATTAACAACAATATACATCTCTCTCTCTAAGCATTACTTTTCTTTCTCTCTCTCTCTTTTTAAGCTTTGTGTGTGTGTTCTCCCTTCATTCTCCCAGTTCTATTTTCATGCGGGTTGTTTTCATTGTGACTGTCAAGATATTTTGTAAGATACCTCTTGTTTCCTGGAAGTTTAGTTGTGTAGTGTCCTGCCTTGCCAACACCCGTAAAACAGCTTACACGATGAGGTTGGGGCTATGACACAGTTAGCTAACCTGAGAGAAGAGTCCTCCGAAGGACTGATTAATGACAATCTAGACCCAACCACAACAGGAGAACATAAAGAAACCACAAAACGGACACCCACAAGAGGGACACACCTAGAGCAAAGAGCTCAGAAGTATAAGGAAAACACAACTATGAGTCCACTGGACCCCAAAGACAAAATTCCATCCCACATGACTGGGAGAAAGCAAATATATCTAATATATAGATACAAACACTAAGACCTACCAAAATGGGGAGACAAAGAAACAACCCCCAAATTAAAGAAAAGGAAAAATCACCAGAAAAAGACTTTGATGAGACGGAGTTAAGCAAGTTATTAGAAACAGAGTTCAGAGTATTGATTATGAAGATGTTCAAGGAACTTAAGGCGACACTAGGTGATAAGATCGAGGACCTTAGTGAAAACATGAAAAAAGAGATACATACCATAAACAAAACTTAGACACAGATGAAGAATGCTGTATCTGATATCCAGAACGCCCTGAAAGGAATTAAAAGCAGGCTCAATGAAGCAGAGGATAGAATAAGTGACTTAGAAGACAAGGTAGAAAAAATCACACAATCAGAGCTGCAAAAAGAAAAAACACTTAAAAAGCATGAGGACAGTCTAAGGGAGCTTTGGGACAACATGAAGCGAAACAGCATTCGCATTATAGAACTGCCAGAGGGAATGGAAAGAGAGCAAGGGATAGAGAACTTGGTGGAGGAAATAATGATAGAAAACTTCCCTAGACTGGTGAAGGAGAAAGCCACACAAGTTCAGGAAGCACAGAGGGTTCCACACAAGAGACACCCAAAGAGACCATCTCCAAGACACATCATAGTTAAAATGGGAAATGGCAAGGACAAAGAGAAAATATTAAGGGCTGCAAGAGAGAGACCAGCAGTGACCTACAAGGGAACCCCCATAAGGTTGACAGCTGATTTCTCAACAGAGACTCTTCAGGCCAGAAGGGAGTGGCATGAAGTTCTCCAAGTAATGAAAAGCAAGAACAAGCAACCAAGATTGCTTTATCCAGTAAGGCTTCATTTAAAATTGAAGGTGAAATAAGAAGCTTCCCAGATAAAAAAAAGCCTAAGGAGTTCAGTACCACTAAACCAGCATTGCAAGAAATGCTAAAAGGACTGCTCTAAGAAAAAGAAGGAATAGTGAGAGAAAGGTACATCAGCATAAGGGGAAAAATGGAATTAAACAAGTTGATATCACTAGTAACCTTAAATGTAAACAGAATAAATGGTCTAATCAAAAGACAAAGGGTAGCTGAATGGATAAGAAAACAGGACCCAAATATATGCTGTCTACAAGAGACACACATGAGAGCAAAAGACTCACACAGGCTAAAAGTGAAGGGATGGAGTAAAATAATCCATGCAAATGGAAAGGGAATAAAAGCTGGAGTAGCAATTCTTATTTCTGACAAAACAGACTTCAAAATAAAGACCATAACAAGAGACAAAGATGGTCACTACATATCACTAAAGGGATCAATCCAACAGGAGGAAATAACCCTTATAAACATTTATGCACCCAATAAAGGAGCACCTAAATATGTAAAAAATTTCTTGTGGGACTTTAAAGGGGAGATTGACAGCAACACAATCATAGTGGGGGACTTTAACACCCCACTGTCAGCATTGGACAGATCATCAAGACTAAAAATCAACAGGGAAACACAGACCTAATGGATTTAACTGACATTTACAGAACATTTCACCCCAAAGCAGTAGAATACACATTCTTCTCAAGTGCACATGGAACATTCTCAAAAATAGAGCACATGTTAGGGCACAAGGCAAGTCTCTACAAATATAAGAAGATTGAAATCATATCAAGCATCTTCTCGGATCACAATGCCATGAAACTGGAAATCAACCACAATAAAAAAACTGAAAAATATTCAAACACATGGAGGCTAAATAGCTTGTTATTAAACAATGAATGGGTTACCAATGAGATCAAGGAAGAAATAAAAAACTTCATGGAAAGTAACAAAAATGAACAGACAACAACCCAAAACCTATGGGACATGGCAAAAGCAGTCCTGAGAGGAAAATTCATAGCATTACAGGCCTATCTCAAGAAACAAGAAAAGGATCTAATGAACCATCTAACATAACAACTAAAAGAACTAGAATGAGAACAGCAAGAAAAACCCCAAGGAAGTAGAAGGAAAGAAATAATAAAGATCAGAGCAGAAATTAATGACATAGAGACTGAAAAACAATACAAAAAATCAATGAAACCAAGAGCTGGTTCTTTGAAAAGGTAAATAAGATTGATGCACCTTTAGCCACACTCACTAAGAAACAAAGAGAGAGGACCCAAATAAATAAAATCAGAAATGAAAGAGGCTATATAACAATGGACCCAACAGAAATACAGAGGATTGTAAGAAAATATTATGAGCAACTAGATGCCAACAAACTGGACAACATGGGTGAAATGGACAAATTCCTAGAAGCATACAACCTTCCAAAGGTGAATCAAGAAGAGGCAGAAAACGTGAATAGGCTGATAACAACTAATGAAATTGAAGCAGTAATCAAAAAACTCCCAGCAAACAAAAGTCCTCCATCAGATGGATTTACAGGCGAGTTTCACCAAACATTCAAAGAAGAATTAACACCTATTCTATTCAAACTATTCCAGGAAATTCAAGAAGAGGAAAAACTCTTTTTCCCTCATAAACTCTTTTTATGAGGCCAGCATCATCCTAATCCCAAAACCAGATAAAGATACTACAAAGAAAGAAAATTACAGGCCAATATCCCTGATGAACATAGATGTTAAAATACTCACTAAAATACTAGCAAACCAGATCCAGCAAAACATTAAAAAGATCATACATCATGACCAAGTGGGATTTATTCCAGGGATGCAAGGCTGGTACAACATCCACAAATCAATAAACGTGATACATCACATAAACAAAATGAAGGACAAAAATCATATGATCATATCAATAGACGCAGAAAAAGCATTCGACAAAATCCAGCACCCATTTCTGATAAAAACTCTCAGCAAAGTGGGAATAGAGGGATCATACCTCAACATAATAAAGGCCATATATGACAGACCTACAGCCAACATCATACTCAATGGGCAAAAACTAAAACCATTTCCCTGAAAAACAGGAGTAAGACAGGGATGTCCACTTTCACCCTCTTATTCAACATAGTACTGGAAGTCCTAGCCACAGCCATCAGACAAGAAGAAAACATAAAAGGTATCCAAATTGGAAAGGAGGAAGTAAAACTGTCATTATTTGCAGATGACATGATATTGTACATAGAAAACCCTAAAGACTCCATCAAAGTACTACTAGATTTGATAAATGAATTTGGCAAGGTAGCTGGATAAAAAATTAACATCCGAAAATCAATGGCATTCTTATACACCAACAATGAACTTTCAGAAAGAGAAACTAAAAAAGCAATACCATTTACCATTGCAAAAAAATAAGATACCTAGGAATAAACGTAACCAAGGATGTAAAAGGCCTGTACTTGGAAAACTACGTGACACTGAAAAAAGAAATAGAAGATTTAAACAAGTGAAAAAATATACTATGCTCATGGATTGGAAGAATTAATATCATTAAAATGCCCATACTACCCAAAGCAATTTATAAATTCAATGCAATTCCTATTAAAATACCAACAGCATATTTCACAGACCTAGAACAAACATTTCAAAAATTTATATGGAACCAAAAAAGACCCCAAATAGCTTCAGCCATCTTGAGAAAAAAGAACAGAGTGGGAGGGATCACATTACCGGACTTCAAACTGTATGACAAAGCCACTGTAATCAAAATGCCCTGGTACTGGTACAACAACAGGCTCATAGATCAATGAAACAGAACAGAGACCCCAGAAATAGACCCACGCCATTATGGTCAGTTAATATTTGACAAAGGCGGCAAGAGCATGCAATGGAGTAAGGACAGTCTCTTCAATAAGTGGTGCTGGGAAAATTGGACAGATACATGCAAAAGAATGAAACTAGACCACCAACTTTCACCATATACAAAAATAAACTCAAAATGGATAAAAGACTTAAATGTAAGTCACAAAACCCATAAAAATCCTGGAAGAAAACATAGGCAGTAAAGTCACAGGCATCCCACGTAGTGGACTTTTCACTGATACATCTCCTAGGGCAAGAGAAACAAACAAACAAAATAAACACATGGGACTACATCAAACTAAAAAGCTTCTGCACAGCAAAAGAAAACAGCCTCAAAACACAAAGGAACCCCAAGGTCTGGGAAAACATATTTGCCAAGGATGCATCTGATAAGGGGCCAATTTCCAAAGTGAACGAAGAACTCATAGTATTCAGCAAGAGAAAGACAAGCAACCCAATTGAGAAATGGGCAAAGGACCTGAATAGACACTTCTCCAGAGAGGACATACAGATGGCCAAGAGACACATGAGAAAATGCTCAACGTCAGTGATCAGCAGAGAGATGCAAATTAAAACCACAATGAGGTGTCACCTCACACCTGTCAGAATGGTTCCATCAACAAATCAACAAACGACAGGTGCTGGCGAGGATGTGGAGAAAGGGGAACCCTAGTGCACTGCTGGTGGGAATGCAGACGGGTGCAACCACTATGGAAAACAGTGTGGAGGTTCCTCAAAAAATTAGAAATGGAGCTGCCTTTTGACCCAGTGATTCCACTCCTAGGAATGTATCCTAAGAATCCTGAAACACTAATCAGAAAGAGTATATGCACCCCTATGTTCATAGCAGCGCAGTTTACAATAGCTAGGATCTGGAAACAGCCCGAGTGCCCATCAGTAGATGAGTGGATAAAAAAGCTGTGGGACATTCACACCATGGAATACTACGCTGCTGTAAAGAAGAAGGATCTCATACCCTTTGCAACAGTGTGGATGGACCTGGAAAATATTAGGCTAAGTGAAATAAGCCAGGTAGAGAAAGACAAACATCACATGATCTCGCTTATACATGGAATCTAAAGAACTTAATAAACTGATGAACAGAATAGATTCAATGACATGGAAGCATAGATGAGACTGACGAATGTCAGAGGGATGGAGGGGGGCAGGTGGGTGGAGGGGGAGAGAGTAACTAAAGAATTTATATGCATATATACACAACCCAAGGACACAGACAATGGTGGGGAGAGGGACTGGGGAGGGGGATGGGACGGGGTGGAACAGGTCATTGGGGAGAAAAAGGGACATCTGTAATATTTTAAAGAAAAATAAAATTTAAAAAAGGAAAAAAAAAAGAAATCAATGGCATTTTTATACACCAGTAGTGAACACTCAGAAAGAGAAATTAAAAAACAATCCCATTTACCATTGCAACAAAAAACATAAGATACCTGGGAATAAACTTAACCAAGGAGGTAAAAGACCTGTACATGGAAAACTACAGGATATTGAAAAATAAATAGAGGAAGATATAAACAAGTGGAAGCATATATCGTGTTGATGGATTGAAAGAATTAACATCATTAAAATGTCCATACTACCCAAAGCAATCTATAGATTCGATGCAATCCCTATTAAAATACCAACGGCATTCTTCACAGATCTGGAACAAATACTCCAAAAATTTATATGGAACAAAAAAAGACCCCAAATAGCTGCAGGAATCTTGAGAACAAAGTTAGAGGGATCACAATACTAGCATGAATGGTCTTATTATGTGAAGTGAAATAAGCCAATCAGAGAAAGACAAATATCACATGATCTCACTTATTCCATTTGTGGAATTTAATGAAAAAAATGAATTGACCAACAAAATAAGACCCGAGGCACGGAGGCATGCAACAGACTGACATATCTCAGTATGTGTGTGTATGTGTGTGTGTGTGTGTGTGTGTGTGTGTGTGGCGTGGAGGGACAAGAAGAGATAAAACAAAGAACTTATATCAAACTATACTACAAAGCCATTGTCATCAAAACAGCCTGGTACTGGCACAAGAACAGGCATATAGATCAATGGAACAGAACAGAGATTCCAGAAATTAACCCACACTATTATGGTCAATTAATATTTGAAAGAAGAAGCAAGAACATACAATGGAGTAAAGACAGTCTTTTCTCCCCGCTGGGCGTGGCCCAGCATTTGAGCATGGGCCTAGGATCCTGGAGATCGTGGTTCAATTCCCAGTCAGGGCACATGCCCGGGGTTGTGGGCTCACTCCACAGTCGGGGGTGTGCAGGAGGCAGCCGATCAATAACAACTCTTTCATCGTTGATGTTTCTATCTTTCTCTCTCTCTCTCCCTTCCTCTCTCTGAAATCAGTAAAGATATATCAAAAAAAAAAGACAGTCTTTTCAACAAATGGTGTTGGGAAAACTGGACAGGTACATGCAAAAAGATGAAACTGGACCAACAACTTACAGCATACACAAGAATAAACTCAGAATGGATAAAAGAATTAAATGTAAGCCATGAAAACATAAAAATTCTAGACAAAAACAGGCAATAAAATAGCAGACACCTCATGTAGCAGAATTTTCACTGATACATCTCCTAGGGCAACAGAAACAAAGGGAAAAATAAACCAATGGGACTATATCAAACTTAAAAGCTTCTGCACAGCAAAAGAAACTATCATCAAAATGAAAAGGAGCCCACTGTGTGGGAGAACATATTTGCCAATGATACATCTGATAAGGGGTTAATCTTCAAAAAATATAAAGAACTCTTACAACTCAACAAAAGGAAGAAAAATAATCCAATTGAAAAATGGGCAAAGGAACTAAATAGACACTTCTCCAAAGAGGACATACAGATGGCCAAGAGACATGAAAAAATGCTCAGTGTCGCTAATCATCAGAGATGCAAATTAAAACCACAATGAGGTGTCACCTCACACCTGTCAGAATTGCTCCATCAACAAGTCAACGAACTACAAGTGCTGGCGAGGGTGTGGGGAAAGGGGAACCTTACTGCACTGCTGGTGGGAATGCAGACGGGTGCAGACGGGTGCAGCCACTATGGAACTCACTGTATGGAATTTACTGAAAAAATTAAAAATGGAGCTGCCGTTTGACCCAGTGATCCCACTTCTGGGAATATATCCTAAAGAACCTGAAACACATAGCCTGGCCACGCGTGGCTCAGCGATTGTCTACCTAGGATCCAGGAGTCAGGGTTCGATTCCCGGTCAGGGCACATGCCCGAGTTGGGGGCTCAATCCCCAATCGGGGGCATGCAGGAGGCAGCCGATCAATGACTCCCTCATCATTGATGTTTCTATCTTTCTCTCTTTTTCTTTCCTCTCTCTGAAATCAATAAAGATATATTTAAAAAATGAAAAGTACCTGAAACATCAATCAGAAAGAATATATGCACCCCTATGTACATAGCAGCGCAGTTTACAATAGCTAAGATCTGGAAACTGCCCAAGGGCCCGTCAGTAGATGAGTGGACAAAAAGCTGTGGGACATTCACACCATGGAGTACTATGCAGCTGTGAAGAAGGATCTCGACCCCTTTGCAACAGCATGGAGGGACCCTGAGATTATTGTGCTGAGTGAAATAAGCCAGTCAGAGAAAGACAAATATCACATGATCTCACTTATTCGTGGAAACTAATGAACAAAATGAGTTGACTAAGAAAATAGGACCCAAGGCCCAGAGGCATGGAACAGACTGACATATCTCAGTGTGTGTGTGATGAGAAAAGAAAACCAAAGAACTTATATACTATATGCACAGTCCATGGACGCAGACAATAGGGTGCTGAAGGCCTCGGGCAGGTAGGGGCTAGGCGGAGCGGGGTAAAGGGGAGGAAAATGGGGGACATCTGTAATATTATCAACAATAAAAATGTATTTTAAAAAAATCTTACAGGGTCAGAAAAATTTCTTTCCTGGGGGGAGGAGGCTGCGCATTTTGACAAGCTAGTAGAAAGAGTGTCAGAAATATGAGAAAGACAATTATATTAATGCCCGGTCATTACATTACTTATCTGTAACAGGTTTTTGTTTATTGAAGAGGAGCTTGAGGTCCTCAATGGGTTCACAGGAGTAGGTCTCAGGTTGTGGTACCTGTGGGGACTCACAAGAAACAGGTTTAATTCGAGATAAGTGAACCCAACTGGGTTTCCCTGTGAGCTTATTTGCAGCTGGGGTGCTTAGTAGGACCTGATGTGGGCCTTTCCAGCTGGGTTGCAGTTGGGACTCAGGACAGTTTTCCCTCCAGGTTTTTAAATAGGCCATGTCTCCTGGTTTAACTTGCTCGTGTTGGTAGTCTTTACTGGGGCAGGTAGAATTTTGTTTTCATGTTCCTGCAATGCCTTTGTACCTGTCCTGGATTAAGGGCGTAAGACAACAGCTGGAGGGCTTCCTCATCTATTAGCAGGTCCGATCTGAGGGAGGACCGGCCATAGGTGAGTTCAAAGGGGCCCACCTGTAACCTTTCTTCAGGTGCAGCTGTAATTCTCATGAGGCCTATGCGTAACACAGACACCCAGGACTCTGAGGCCCTTGGCATAGCTTGGCTAGAGTCCTTTTTAGGGTTTGATTAGTTCCTAAGGCTTGAGCCAGCTGTGTGTGATCTTGGCTACAAAAGAGGGTCTATTGTCAAGTAAGCTTCTTGGTCAACCAAACCAAGTAAGTACTTGGCTGCCTCAGTAGCTTTTTTTCTGTTATAGTAGGAAAGGCTTCAATCCATCCCTTGAAACTATCTATAAATACCAGCAAATATTCAAATCCAGGAGAGTCTAGGAGGAGAACCTGGCCTTTACTTAGCCTTCTCCCTGTGAGCCGTGGATGCTCCTTTATTTCTAACACGGCTTGTACTTAATGGAGGGCTTGCACTTCTAGTGGCTGCCCTAGGGAAAATTCATTGTCCTCTCCTACTAGGGGAGCAGTGACATCTACAGCTGGCAAACAATGTGGCCAGCCAGCTGCTACAGGATCTAATTGTTTTGAAAAGTGAGCTACTGGCCTTGGAGTCAGGTCTAATTTCTGGGTGAGGACTCCAAGGGCTATGCCTTCTCTGCTATATATAGGGTAAGTGGTTTTTCTACATCTGGCAGCCCTAAGGCAGGTGCACTGCCTACTTTGATTTTTAACTTCTCAAAGGCATGGTGGCATTCAGGAGTCCAGTCCATAGGCCCTCTGTCGTCTCCCTTTAAAGCCTCATGTAGAAGTTTAGCATTAGCCTGGTATCCATCCACAGGCGGCAGAAACCGGCTATTCCTAAAAAGCCTCAAAGATGTTGATTACTCTGTGGGACCCCGAGAGCCAGTATGGCCTGTTTTCTTTGGGGTGACAGGGTCTGGGTTCCTGGTGTGAGTAAGTACCCTAGGTATTGGACCTGCTGGGAGGTTATTTGGGCCTTTTGGGGGGAGACTTTATATCTTCTATCTGTGAGGAAGTTTATTATCAGAATGAATTTTTCTGAGTCTTCTGTTAGTGTTACTAATGAATAAGTCATTAACACACTGTAGGAGGGCCCCTTGGCTTATTGGAGTTTTCTTAATTCCTTGGCTAAAGCATTTTCAAACAAATGGGGACTGTCCCTAAAGCCCCGAGGGAGCACAGTCCGCATATATTGGTAGGTTTTCCCAGTTTGGGTTGCCCATTCGAAGGCAAACAAGTACCGCCAGTCAGGATGGAGGGGGGTGCAGAAAAGGCACACCTTACATCTCACACAGGAAAACACCGGCTTCTCCTGGGATGTAAGATCGCGTCGGGGTCTGGAACTATAGGAGGTGCCAGAAGTACACCTCATTCACTGCCCTCAGGCCCTGCACAGCCGGTCCTCTCTGTCGGGCTTCTGGGCTGGGAGAACAGGGCATTGCCTGGGGACGGCCGGGCCTGAGGAGCCCGTGCTTTAAATACTTCCCAATGAGAGGTCTGACCCCTTTTATGGCCTCAGGTTTTAGAGGGTCTGTCTCTTGTTAGGGTAGAGCACCTCAGGTTTTAGAGGTGTCTTGCCCAATATTCTAGGTTCCCACACCTCGGGGCTGACTTGGTCGAGGGCAGATTCTGGAATATTTTTAGTCTCTGGTCCAGGGCGAGAAGTCAGACTGGCCATCGGGCACAGCAACGAGGGTTCCTTATCTCCTCGGGCTAGTGCTCCTCGAGTTATGGTAGTTCCTAGACCTGACAAGGTGTCCCTCCCTAATGAGGGAATGGGGCACCAGAAATACAAGAAAGGCATCACTACAGTGAGGTTCCCTAGGCTGTAGCCAAGGGGGTGAGTGACATGAGGACGCCCGTTCACCCCAGTGATCCAACAGGTTTGGAAGAAAGAGGCCCTGGCGAGTGAGCCAGAGCAGAGTAAGCAGCCCCGTGTCTAATAAACATGTGATGGGCTTACTTGCCAGGTCCAGGGTTAACTGAGGCTGCTTTGGGGTGATGGTCAGATGGTTGGTGGGGGCGGTGGGAGGCCTCAGGCACCGTCAATTCTTGGGGAGTTTGGCCGTCATTGGTTTGGAGGCACTAGGTTTCTTTTGGAACCTGGGACACTGGCTTTTCCCATGCTTCCCTCTTGCAGAGCGGGCCTGGTCCTGGAGGCAGCTGAGCCTGAGCTGGTTGTGGACGCTTCTTTATGTATCTCTCTTGTCTGCAGGAACAGCACTGCCCCTTTGATGTCTGTTGTAGTCCAGGGGCTGGCCGACCCTGAGGTGGGTGTAGGACTTGTTTCTATCTGGTGGCCTTTTGCTTTACTTCTGCCCTGTCTCGGTTGTTACAAACACTGACAGCTATTTCTACCGGTTGCTCAGTGGGGTTCTGGTGTCCCAAGGCTTCTCAAGTGAGACCTATACAGTGTAAACAAGCAATTAGGTAAGTAAGGTCATAAGGATATATCCTATGAAAACAGACGGGGAAAAAACATAAAAGTTAATGAGCACAGCAAATCATAAACCATTTTCTGAGTCTGCAAGACTGTCAGTTGAGAAGACTTTCAGATGCAAGGCTTTTGCTGGAATGAAACCAAGCAGGACAATCTGCTAGATCCTCTTTGTCTGCAGTTTGAACATCTCTGGTGATGTCATCAGGTGCTGAGTAAATTCTGTATGGTGTATACAGTTGCAGCCTTAGAAAAAAGTTTTAGTTCTCAATAATTCCTAGTCCAAAGATGGGAGGAAAATGAAACATTAATTTGGAGGGTTAAAGAAAACTAGAAGAATTCAGGAATCAGTTCAGTTCGTAGGTAAAAAATAAAACTTTAAAGACAGTTAACTGCACTAGAGCTCAATGTCCACAACTGGGGATTGTGATTTCTTTTTTTGAAAAAATATATTTTTTTATTGATTTCAGAGAGGAAGGGAGAGGGAGAGAGAGATAGAAGCATCAATGATGAGAGAAAGTCATTGATCGGCTGCCTCCTGCATAGCCCCTGCTGGGGATCGAGCCAGCAACCCAGGCATGTGACCTGACTGAGAATTGAACTGTGATCTCCTGGTTCATGGGTCAATGCTCAACCACTGAGCCACGCTGGCAGGGCGGGCATTGTGATTTCTATTGAAACACAATTTCTCTCCCTAAAATTACCCTTATTTTCATTAAAGAGACTGCATTGAGTTCAGGTTCAATTTGGCCTGATTATTTTCATACACACAAGAACAGCAATTGATTACATGGACTCTTTTAAATCTGCTTTGCTGAACTCTCATAAGGAATCTCCAGCTTGAGGTTTAATCAGGCCCTCGGGTCAAATAAGCCAAGCCACACAGTTTATATCAGGCTTTGGCTGCAATACCAATAGGTTTGGGAAAATTCCTCAAGTTCTTGAGGTCCCCCAAAGTGTCTAGAGGTTCCTTCCTTGCCATCTCTCAGAAAAGCAACCTTCATTCCTTACCTGAAAAGACTGCCATGAACCATGTTGAGAAATGATAGTAAGAAGCTAGAGGAATTCCTTGACAGGTGGAATAAGGGAAACTGAGACAAAATAATTATACAAGGCCAAACAATTTGAGCAATTTACAGCCAGCTAATGAATCACAGTGTTTTATCTTCCCTAACCAAGGACACTTAGGAGCAAATGGTTTACACATTCCATATCATCCAGGACAGAATGGCGTAGGTCCTGGTCCCTCTTCAATGATGTTCTTTGAATATAAAACTAGCTAGAAAATAACCCCTGACTCCTCTATATGCAAATTTTGATGAATCAACATATTGAAGGACACACCTGAAAAACTAATGAATATCCTGTTAAGATCTGCCCTGAGACCTCCCCTAGGATTCCCATGGCCAAGGAAAAATAAAAAGCCTTAAGACAAAGGACCCATGGCACGATCTTAGTAGAGAACACCCATGCCTTGTATATTTTCTCCTAACCTCTAAGGATCCCCATGATACTTGCAACCAGGGGAGCAGCGGGCAGTGGCAGCTCATCCCAGGCTTATCCCCTGAAGCTGTCTCCAAATCTCCCTTTTTCTCTGACTTTCTCTTTTCTGTTGCTTCTTCTACCTTAAGCCTTTCCTTTGTTTCACTGTCCCCAGCTTTAATAAACATACTCTCAAAATTACCTGGACTCGTATTGTGAAATCTTTCTCACAGAAAGTCAGGGACCTACACACTACCACCTGGCCTGAGGCAGATCCACTCTGGGCCTAGACCCCATTTGGTAACAGTTTGGCACCCCAGATGGGACTTAGACGTGTTTTCTCTTCTCTTCTAATTCATCTTTCCTGTTACTTCTCATTGTTGGTGTGTGGGAAACCTGCCTGTCAGCTGTGGAGTAAATCCTTAGTCAAAATGTACCTCGTCAATGCTGAGATGGAAGGTAAGCCTGCCCTCTGGACACAAAGTCACCAAACACACAACCATCCCCAAGTGACACCTGGGTGGCTGGGTAAATCCACCCTCAGGGCATCTGTTGCCCTGATTATTGGTAAGGCCACCCTCAGGAGATGGGGTAAAAACATCCACAGCACATTTCTCTACTCACACTGTAACTCCTGGTCCTCTATCTACAGCATTTATTACACCATTTTTTAAAACTTTATTCTTGTCATGCCACACCTTATCTTCTGTCACTGGGTTTCTCTTTCTCCTGTTTAAATAATTATTTGGGACACTACATATATAATTCCTTGAATTGGGGCTGTGAATTTTTTTGTTTCCACAGCTCATTCATAGCCTTTTAAGCTTTCATTGAGAGCCTTAATGAGTCTTCCTACTGGGTAATTAGAGATGGAGAATTGGTGGGTATAGAAAACCCCACACATTAGGTGTTGGAGTGGTGTTTAAAAACACAACATAGGTGCTTTCTCTTGGGATGGAGGCAGCTCACAGGGTGTGACATGGTTGGCTTCTTGGCTGGGCAGATCCCTGGCATTACTGTTCTGGGTGAGTCGGGCCAGAAGAGTTGGATCTGTGAGTGTGGTCATGTTGGGTCGGGTGGGGTGGGAATGTAGAATATGACTGGGCTTGAATGTGGAATTTCTCCCTCGTGTCTTCCGCTGCCACTCTGGACCTGGCTCCATGCATCAGTTCCTCCTGACCCTCTGTCTAGGACTTTTGATCAGAAGGGGGTGGGCATGTTGTCTCTAAATGGTTTACTTCCTTCTGAGAGACAGGCTGAGGAAAGGGGATCGAATACTGTTTAATTATTTATGTATTATTTTAGAGAGGGAGGGGGGTGCAGGGGGAGAGAGAGAGAGAAACATTGATGCCAGAGTGATACATTGGGCAGTTGCCTCCTGTATGCATCTGACCGAGGATCAAACCTGCAACCTAGGTATGTGCCCCAGGAATCAAACCTGTGATTTTCTGGCTCATAGGACAGTGCTACAACCAACTGAGCCACACTGGTCAGGGCACTATTTTTTTCAATTGCTTTATTTTCAAGAGACAGGTTTAATAAATCTGAATCATCCTGATAGGTACTAAGTGGCCTCTTGATTTATGATACACTTCTAGCAATGGCTCAGGCAGTAAATGCCACCTGAGGGAGAGGTTAGTGCGTTGAAGGCAAAGGGAGTTGGAGAGGGAGCAGTCTGAGCCTTCCTGAGTTTACTATAAGCAGTGGCTTAATTTTTTCTCCTCTGTCTAGTCCTACACGCGAGGGGATTAATTTTAAACCCTCTACCCCGTTACTAAATAACAGGCACAGTGGGTTTGCCAGCCAGCGTGTTCCCAGCAGCAGCTGCTCACCCGTGAACACTTCTGGAAGGGCTAAGTGTCCTGGTTAAACTCCAAATGCATTGCAAATCCACAGGCCATGTCACTGAGATACCTGCTCGGCTGCACACTGATTTAATCAGTGACCGAATATCAAGGCGGAAGGACCCGATGGCATCTGATGGAACCCAAGCCATCGCTGCCACCGACAAGGGGGACCTGGGGTCAGATCTGGAACTAAATCCCAGCCTTGTCTCTTACGTGGCAGTGAATGACAGGTGGCTCAGCCCCCTGGCCTCTGTTCCTGACTGTGATGTGACATCACCTGCGTGGGCTGCCGAGCACAAAAAGGAACAGTGTACAGAAATCTAAGCACTGTCCGCAGCCTCAGGCGGGTGCTTGTTAGACATCAGATGGTCCCTCCACAGTCCTAAGAAGACCACGGGGACCCAAAAGATGGTCAAAAGTCTCACTGGTCTAGAAAGAGAATATTTGGTGACGGATCTTTATTGCCCAACATGGGGCCAGGACTGTGTGGCTGGAAGTCCCAGGTCCTTCTTGCTGCACTCACAGCCCATTGGCTGCAAAAGGATGCAGCTGCTTGTCCAGGTGGTGTGTTCAGAGGTGAGGCATCTGTCCCCAACTCTCCATGCTCCTTTTTTTAAAAAAAATCCTCACCTGAAGACTTTTTTTCCATTGCTTTTTAGAGAGAGTGGGGGAGGGGGAGAGAAGGAAACATCAATGTGAGAAACACATCAAATGGTTGCCGCCACATGAGCCCTGACTGGGGCCAGGGATCAAACCTGCAACTGACGTACGTGCCCTTGACTGGGAATCGAACCTGCAACCCTTCAGTGCGCTCGCCGGTGCTCTAACCACTGAGCCACACCGGCCAGGGCCCTTCATGCTTCTTACAGGAATTGAATATAAGTTGAGCTACCCATTAGGTAACTAAATCCTTTCTGGGGCTATTCTGGTTGCCTTTGGATCCATTAAACCTTCTTTATTTTTCAAAACCTCCCTCTGAATTTAAGGAGGCTCCTTCCTCCTCCCTCCCTCTCAGTTCTCCCCAAGGGGGAGGGGTGGGGGCGGGGGAGCCGGCCGCACTTTGAAGCAGTTTCCCTGCACAGCCACACCCCACCCATGGGCTAGAGATGCCATGGGCTTGCTCGGTTTAATGATCAATTTATCCCTGCCTGGAAGTCCTATTTGATCCAGTTTGGCCCCCATTCCCTTCGGCCCGGAGAAGGCAGCTGCTGCGGGATGGCAGTGGACAACTCCACCAGCGACCCCCACACCCTGAGCTCGCAGCTGAGCTTGGCTGACATCGTCGTCATCGCCGTGTACTTCGCCTTGAATGTGGCCGTGGGCATATGGGTGAGAGGACTGCGCCGGGCTGTGGGAACTGGGAGGCAGGTCCCTGGGGCACTGGCCCCCCAGGGTCCTGCTCCCAGTCCTGGGGTAGATTTGTCAGAGACCTTGACCAACTTCCTTTCTCTCTTTGGGCAATGGATCCTCAAACCACAAAGTGAGGAAGAGGAAGGTCCCTAAGGGACAGGGTTATGGGAAGCTCATTGGGCTTTTATAGGGCCAGGGGCCAGCATGTCATCTTCGGGCCTCCGTCTCCTCCACGTTGGTTGGGCTCGTGGGGTGAACATCTACCTGAACAACAGAATCACAGGGGTTCCCGTCTATATGCCAGACCTGCTGTGTCAGAATCCAGAGGTGGGGAGGGGCACTCGGGGCCTGGGTATCTTTGATTTTTAACAAGCTCCCCAGGGCATCTGTGTTTGCTTCTTGGCCCAATTTGTGAGCCAGTTTCTCTTGCCCTTGATAAAAAAGAGACCTGATTAGAGCCCATCACAGAATCCAGTGGCGTGGAGGCCCCTGGAGTGGAGGGCCGTGCAAGTCACCCATCTTTCCACAGCTTCAGGCAAAGGCCAGCCTCACTGCAGGTGAACTGGGGGCTTGGGGATCCGGATTTCACAGTAAGCCCCAGGACCCTGCGAACAAGGGTGGGCTCCTGTTTACTTGTGATGCTGATCTCTGAGGCTTGCCTGACAAGGAGGTGCATACAGCAGGCCAGCCAGCTTTGGGTCTCCAGAGGCTGAGCTGCCCTCCGTGTAGCAAGAGTCCCAGGCCAGTGTCTTTGAGCCCTGACATGTGTGGTCTTCATCTCCTGGGGAGAAAGAACACCCCTTCTTATCTTCTCGGGCCCTGGCGTGACTCTGGGGAGGGGAGAATGGTGTGTCCCCTGCTCTGGCATCCTAGGAAGTTGCTTGGCTTTCTGGGCCTCGGGGTCTTGATCTATAAGATGGACACACCACCTACCTTGTCCTTAGTCCCCATCCCTGACGTGGGGGGAGGGCTACCTAAGAGATTCACATGGGACTGGCCCCTGCTGCTGATGCTTCCATAGTAGTAGTGGGGGGTGGAGTGATGGCAGCTATGGTGGTGGTCATAGTAGCCATTTGGTAGCAGTAGTGGTGGTGGTAGCTGTGGTGGTAATTGTGGTGTTAGTTATGGTGGTAGTAGTGTTGGTGTTGGTAGTGGTTGTGGTGGTAGCAGTGGTGGTGGTAGTTGTGGTGGTGGTTGTGGTCATGGTAGTAGCTGTGGTGGTAGTAGTAGTGATGAGAGTTGTGCTGGTAGTTGTCGTGGTGGTAGTTGTGGTTGTGGTGGCAGCTGTGGTGGTAGTTGTGGTGGTGGTGGTAGTTGTGGTGGTGGTAGTTGTCGTGGTGGTAGCTGTGGTGGTAGTTGTCGTGGTGGTAGCTGTGGTGGTAGTAGTGGTGGTGGTGGTGGTGGTAGTTGTGGTGGTAGTTGTCATGGTGGTAGTTGTGGTGGTAGTTGTCGTGGTGGTAGTTGTGGTTGTGGTGGCAGCCGTGGTGGTGGTAGTGGTGGTTGTGGTGGTAGTTGTCGTGGTGGTAGTTGTGGTCATGGTGGCAGCCGTGGTGGTGGTAGCTGTGGTGGTAGTTGTGGTCGTGGTGGCAGCCGTGGTGGTGGTGGTGGTAGTTGTGGTGGTAGTTGTCGTGGTGGTAGTTGTGGTCGTGGTGGCAGCCATGGTGGTGGTAGCTGTGGTGGTAGTTGTGGTCGTGGTGGCAGCCGTGGTGGTGGTAGTGGTGGTGGTGGTGGTGGTTGTGGTGGTAGCTGTGGTGGTAGTTGTGGTCGTGGTGGCAGCCGTGGTGGTGGTGGTAGTTGTGGTGGTAGTTGTCGTGGTGGTAGTTGTGGTCGTGGTGGCAGCCGTGGTGGTGGTAGCTGTGGTGGTAGTTGTGGTCGTGGTGGCAGCCGTGGTGGTGGTGGTGGTGGTTGTGGTGGTAGCTGTGGTGGTAGTTGTGGTTGTGGTGGTAGCCGTGGTGGTGGTAGTGGTGGTGGTGGTGGTGGTTGTGGTGGTAGCTGTGGTGGTAGTTGTCGTGGTGGTAGTTGTGGTGGTAGTTGTCGTGGTGGTAGTTGTGGTCGTGGTGGCAGCCGTGGTGGTGGTGGTGGTGGCAGTGGTGGGGGTGGTTATGATGGTGGTGGTGAGTGGTGGTTAGAATAATGGTGGTGATAGTTGTGGCAGTAGTAATAGCAACAACAACAGGAGCAGCAGTTAAAGTTGATTCTTTTGTTATTAAATTTTAAATCACAGCGGTGGCCGTCTTGAAAGCTGGTCGCTAATCCTGACTGTCTCTAGGTACTTGGTGCTTGTTATTTAACCTCCTTAGCCTCAGTTTCCTCAAACACACCAAGTGGAAGTCTGTGCAGACCACCTCCCTGGGCTGTCCCAAGGAGAACAAGGGGCCAGCGGGTGTGAGTACCTGGTGCCAGCCGCAGCGGGCAGCGCTCCTGGGAGAGCTGGGGACTCGGGAGGAGGCGTGCGCCTGGCGCAGAATGGCCGACAGAGGCTTTCTGGGCGAGAGGAGGTGAGAGCGAGGCTGAGAGATCATCAAGGTCTCATGAAGGAAAAGGAGAGGGGAGACTGCTGTCCCGGCCAGCACCGGGGAGATTTAGTTGGAAGTGCACGCCTAAGGAAGGTGTTTTTGCCCTGGCCTGTTTGGCTCAATGGTTGGAGCATTGGCCCGTGAACTGAAGGGTCTCAGGTTCGATTCCAGTCAAGGGCACGTAGTTCAGTTGCAGGCTTGATCCCTGGCCCTGGTCAGGGTTCGTGCAGGAAGCAACCAATTGATGTGTCTCTCTCACATCGATGTTTTTCCTCTCTCTCCCTTCCACTCTCTCTGGAAAGCAATGGAAAAAATATCCTCTGGTGAGGATTAAAAAAAAGAAAAAGTTATTTTGGGCATCTGAGGCCAGACCCTATGCTGCCCAGGGATGTGGGCCCATCAGCCCTTGCTGCGCAGGATCCACCTCTCCCAGCTCAGCCTGGCTATTGCCCAGGCAGTGTGGGCTTGTGAGAGTTCCCAGAGGCCATGCCAGCCCAGCTGGGTGCAACTGGCAGAGGGGTGTGAGCATATGCAGAAAAGAACAGGGCAGGGTGAGGAGGGTGCAGGAGCCAGATCCTACAGTGTTGTAGGTGCTCATGGCCGAGGCAGACGGAGCAAGCTGAGCAGACACAGCTCTGCAAAGATGCTCTGATGGTGAGGTTAGAAGGGCCAGGGAGGGCCTTCAAGAATGTATTCCTGGAGGAGAGGACCCTGAGCTAAACCTTTGCATCCATTAGGGTATCTGTTGCCAATGACAAAAAATCTATTTCAAATGAGCTAAAACGCTGAAGAATATGTAATGGCATCCATACTGGAAAGTCCAGCAATAGTAAAGGCTTCAAGTACAGTGTGATCCAGGGGTTCACAGTATCATCAAGCTATGGCTGCATTTCAACGTGGTTTTCTTAAGCCTCCGCCTGTGTGTGCCTTTGTCCTGAGCCCAGTTTCCCTGAAGGAGGCTAAATGTCCAGCCTAGTGTTTGAGCCTGGGTTTAAATTCTGACTCCGCCACTTACTAACCAGGTGTCCTTTCACCTTGGTTTCCTTGTTGGTAATATGGGGATGATCATGGTACCTACCTCATATAGGTCAAGCACTTGGAACCAACTCTGCCACCGAGGGGCTCTCAGTGGACATAAACTAGGTGTACATGGCTGCTGGCAGCCCCAGAGCCACAGCTTCCTCACCCACCTCCCAGGAGGCCAGGAGCAATCCCAGCTACACTCTGACTACAGCCTCTTAAGTCAGCGACTGCCCCTGAACCAGGGGTGACAGCCAAGGAGTGTGAGAGGCTTAGGGCCCCAGAAGCTGGAGATTAGGTTGGGACTACTCAAGCCAATTGCTGGGAAACGCTACACCCCTTTAGGAATGGAAAGGGGAGTAAGGAGGCAATTGGCAATGCCCACTATATCCTTGAAAGGTGAGAAGACATGTCAGGGAAAAGCATGGGTTAAGGCCAGAGCTGCGCTGGAGTTGTGCAGGGCACAGCCATCCTTGCTGAGACTGAGTCCCCCGGCTGCACTGCATTCAGTACAGCTGGATCACAGGACAGAGGGGAAATAGCAAAAGTCGAGGCTGGAAAAAAGCATGAAGGAGCCACATCAAAAGCTTTGAATAGCAGGTCCAGAAATTTTGGCTTAATCATCTTGAACATGGGATGTGGGACAATTTAAGTCAGGAAGAAAGCAGCCGATAGAGTGATTGATATTTTCTGATCTAGTCTTATGTTATGATATGTATGCTGTGAAGAAGGAATGCACGATATGTATCTAAATACCCCTCCTGTGTCCCTCTTTTCAAATTTCTCCTGTTTTCAATTTTATATCTTTTCAATGTCTCTCATCCAGATAGTACTGAATGTGGGCTTGAAAAAGCTGCCTAATCACTGACCCTTATGAACACTATCAGGTCCCAGGTGCCACTGTTAGAGTGTTACATGTATCAACTCACTAACCTCAGAAAAACCCTATGAGGAAAGAACTTTTATTAGGCCCATTGTTCAGAAGAGGAAACTGAGGCACATGGTTAAGTCACTTGCCCAGGCATTCTGATTTCAAATTTTTAAAATTCCATACCCATAGAGCACAAAATCTATACTCCCCCGAACAAAAGGCACGCAGGAACACTCGAGTGATAATTTGTTGAAATATATTGGAAATATAAACATTAGAAGCAAGAATCAAGGCCAAAGGGCTTTCAGATTCCTTGGCTCAAAGTCCTCATCAAGAGGCAAAAAAAGAAAGTCCAGCGTAGCTGCTCACTGAGGAATGATTTCAGGGAAGTCAGAACTTGAACTTGACCCTCATGGCCACAGTAACTTTCCTGAGGCTGTTTGGCCAGGAATAAGAAGCATGGAGGAGCCTAGCTCAGCCAGACATGTGACACTGTAGTCAATGGTGGTCAGTGGGACACATGACACCCTAGTCAATGGTGGTCAATCGTGCTCATGGTCACCAGCTCCCTGTTGTGTCGGTGTCTATCTCTCACCCAGGGGGATTGGGCAATGGCCTGATTAATAGTTGTATTCATTTCATGGATGGGGCAAATATGCAAGATTTGGGGTGAGAGCAGGGTTAGAAATGATGAGTGAAAACATCTTGTGTTACTTGCTCACCAGCACCTCACACTCAGTTGACTAAATTCATCATCCTACCTAAAATCCTTGGAGGAACCTTGCAGGGCATAATTTAAAAACCAATGCAATTCTTTAGTGTCTTTCCAAACCAAACCCCAGCAACTTCTCCTTTTTTTTCTTCTTTTTTAAAAAAGTTATATGTTATTGTTGACAGTCTTACAATGTCCCCCATTTTCTCCCCCTTTGCCCCGCTCCACCCCGCCCCCGCCCCACCCAGGCCTTCACCTCACTGTTGTCTGTGTCCCTGGGCTATGCATATGTGCATATGAGTTCTTTGGTTAATCTCTTCCTACCCCCTTCCCTCTGAGATCTGTTAGTCTGTTCCACGCTTCTATGTCTCTGGATCTATTTTGTTCATCAGTTTATTTTCTTTATTAGATTCCACATATAAGTGAGATCATGTGGTACTTGTCTTTTTCTCAATGGCTTATCCTCACTTAGCATAATACTCTCCAGGTCCATCCATGCTGTCCCAAAGGGTACGTGATCCTTCTTCTTTACAGCTGCGTGTATCCCATGGTGTGAATGTCCCACAGCTTTTTTTTTTTAACTCTCACCCGAGGGGTGGGGGGGGGAGATAAATCAATGTGAGCGACGTTGATTGGTTACCTCCTGCTGGCTCCCTGACCAGGGCCGGGGATGGAGCCTACAACTGAGGTATGTGCATCTATGTTTATCAGGAATATTGGCCTGTAGTTTTCTTTCTTTGTAGTGTCATCTGGTTTAGGATAAGGGGGGCATCAGAAAAAGAGCTTGAAAGTCTTCCCTCCTCTTGAATTTTTTGGAATAGTTTGAGGAGGATAGGTGTTAGTTCTTCTTTGAATGTTTGGTAAAGCTCATCTATGAAGCCATCCAGTCCAGGACATTTGTTTGCTGGGAGTTTGTTGATTACTGCTTCAGTTTCATCAATTATTGGCCTATTCAGGTTTTCTGATTCTTCCTGATTGAGTTTTGGAAGATTGTATGCTTCTAGGAATTTGTCCATTTCACCCAGGTTGTCCAGTTTGTTGGCATGTAGTTGTTCATAGAATTTTTTTTTTTACAATCCTTTGTATTTCTGTGATGTCAGTTGTTACTTTTGCCTCTTTCATTTCTGGTTTTATTTATTTGGGTCCTTTCTCTTTGTTTCTTGATGAGTCTGCCTAAAGGTCCATCAATCTTGTTTATATTTTCAAAGAACCAACTCTTGGTTTCATTGATCTTTATATTGTTTTTTTATTCTTTAAGTCATTTATTTCTGCTCTGATCTTTATTATTTCCTTCCTTCTCCTTTCTCTGTGGGCTTTTCTTGTTGTCCTTTTTCTAATATTTTTGTTGTGGGTTTAGATCTTTTATTTGAGCTTTTTCTTGTTTCTTGAGATAGCCCTGCAAGGCTATGAATTTCCCTCTCGAGACTGCTTTCACTGTGTCCCATAGGTTTTAGGTTGTTACATGTTCATTTTCATTTGTTTCCAGGAAGTTTTTTATTTCTTCCTTAATATCATTGTTAACTCATTCATTGTTTAATAACATGCTATTAAGCCTGAATGTTTTGAGATTTTTTTATTGTATTTGATTTCTAGTTTCATGCTATTGTGATATGAAAAGATACTTGATCTGATTTCAATTTTCTTTTACTTATAAAGACTTATTTTGTGTCCTAACATGTGGTCTATCTTTGAGAATGTTCCGCATTCACCTGAGAAGAGTGTATATTCTGCAGCTTTGGGATGATATGTTCTGTAAACATCAATTAAATCCACCTGATATAGTGTGTCATTTAAGGTCGCTATTTCCTTGTTGATTTTTTTGTCTGGAAGATCTATCCAGTGATGTCAGTGGGATGTTAAGATCCCTTACTATTACTGTATTGCTGTCTACCTCTCCCTTAAAGTCCTCCAGTGGTATTTAAGTGCTCCTATATTGGGTGCATATAATTTTTTATCAGGGTTATACCCTCTTGTTGGATTGATCCCTTTAGTATTATGCAGTGACTTTCTTTGTCTCTTTTATGGCCTTTGTTTTGAAGTCTAATTTGTCAGATATAAGTATTGCTACCCCTACTTTTTTCATTTCCATTGGCATGAAAAATTTTTTCCCCATCCCTTAACTTTCATGCTGTGTGAGTCTTTTGTTCTGAGGTGGGTCTCTTGAAGACAGCGCATATATGGGCCATGTTTTCTTATCCATTCAGCTACCCTATGTCTTTTGATTGGAGCATTTAATTAATTTACATTTAAGACTATTATTTTTAAAAAATATATATATTCATATAGAATGAACATGGGAGAGAAACAAGATGGTGGCGTAGGTAACAACTGCACCCGCCGCCTCCTGCAACCACATCAAAATTACAACTAAAATACAGAACCACCAGCACTCAGAGCCTCCTGAAATCTGGCTGAACAGAAGCCCCACAACCAGGGAGCTGAAGAAGCACCGAGAGCGGTAGGAGGGGCGCAGACGTGGGCGGGGCCCACACCCGGTGCCATGGGTAAACCCGGAAGGGCATCTCGGTGGAGGAGGTTTCCTGGAGGGGGGGGGGTCCCAGCCCCACAGCAGGCCCTCAGCCCAGGGCTCCAGGCCAGGAAGAGACGTCCATACAACTTTGAGCTGTGAAACCAGCGGGGACTGTCGCTGAGGGTCGCGGAGGCTGCGGGAGCCCCAGCAGCTCCTCTCAAAGGGCCCGGCACGGACTCACTCGGACGCTCCCTCTGAGCCCAGCGCCGGGCAGCAGTCTGAAAGGACCTGGGACACCCGGGGAGGAACTAACCTGACTGAAATCCGGGCGAGAGGTGGAGGGGTGGCTTCCTCCAGGCAGAAGGGCTGGCAGAGGCCATTGCTCCTGTGGCGAGTCCTCCCCACACAGCCCGCAGGCGCCATGTTTGAATCGCAGCACCTGACTCACACCTTTGGCCCCACCCCGTGTTTCCCGGAGGCCCTGCCCCTCCCCACCTGCAGCTCATCCAGGCCATTTCCAGGGGCTTTTCTGTGCAAGTGGCCTCTTGAGCTTCATGCTTAGGACTTTCCTAAAATCTCTCAAACAAGCAGCAGCTGTCCCATACGGCTTGATAAGTGGCCCCAGGCCTGGCACTAGAGGCAGCTGCATTGGCTCATAACTTGGCCTCTCCTGGACACCTCCAAGCCCAGCACAAGTAGCAGCCAACTACAATTTGCTGAGTAGCTCATGCTGGGTGGCCCTGGGCAAGGCACTGGCACAGGCTGACTCTGCACCTCCCGGGAGGCCCCAGAGACAGTGCACCTGGTGGTCAGACCCGACCACGCTGGATTACAACCCTACCACATCCACAAGTGACACTCAAGGGGCGCACTTGGTGAACACCAAAGCTCCACTGAAGTAAATCCTGCTCCATAGGGGTCTCTCCAGCACAGCAGCTCTCTGGCTGTAGTTGCAGCTGGTCCTCACAGCTGATTGGCCTGGGGGTCAGTTCCGCCCAGGAACGCCAATAGCAACCAAGGCTCAACTACAACAGGACAATGCACACAGCCCACACAGGGGAGCACCTAGAAGGCCCAGCTCAGGTGACTGGGGAGGCTGAGCCACTGGACCCTACAGGACACCTACTACACAAAGCCACTCTACATATTCCAGGAGACATAGCAGCTCTACCTAATACATAGAAACAAACACCTGGAAGCAGCCAAAATGTGGAGGCAAAGAAACATGTCACAAAGGAAAGAACAGAAGAAATCTCCAGAAAAGGAACTAAATTAAATAGATCCAAGCAAGCTAACAGATACAGAGTTCAGAATAATGGTTATAAGGATGTTTAAGCAGATGGTTAGGGAAATAACTGAGAAAATCGATAACATAATAAAGTACCAATTTGAAATGAAGGCTACAGGAACTGAAATGAAGAATAATTTACATGGAATCAACAGTAGAGTAGAGGACGCTGAGAATCAAATCAGCACTTTGGAACATGAGGAAACAAAAAACACCCAACCAGAAGAGCAAAAAGAAAAAAGAATCCAGAAATATGAAGATAGTATAAGGAGCCTCTGGGACAACTTCAAGAGGCCCAACATTCATATTATTGGGGTGCCAGAAGGGGAAGAAAGAGACCAAGGAATTGAAAACCTATTTGAAAAAATAATTACAGAAAACTTCCCCTACCTGGGGAAAGAAATCAACTTACAAGTCCAGGAAGCACAGAGGGTCCCAAAGAAGAGGAACCCAAAGAGGCCCACAGCAAGACACATCATAATTAAAATGCCAAAGGTTAAAGACAAAGAGAGAACCTTAAAAGCAGCAAGAGAAAAGCAGTTAGTTCCCTACAAGGGAGCACCCATATGACTGTCAGCTGATTTCTCAACAGAAACTTTGCAGGCCAGAAGGGAGTGGCAAGAAATATTCAAAGTGATGAAAAACATGGAACTACAACCAAGATTGCTCTACCCAGCAAAGCTATCATTTAGAATTGAAGGTCAGATAAAGAGCTTCTCAGACAAGGAAAAGCTGAAGGAGTTCATCACCACCAGACCAGCACTACAGGAAAAGTTGAAGGGTCTTCTTTAAGAAGAAGCTAATGAAAAAAAGAATCTGATGAACCAAATATATCCAGAGACATTGATGCATGCAACAGAACGATCATATTTCAGAGGAAAGGGGGAAGAGGGCTGGAGTGAGGAAAGAGATTAACCATAGAAGTTATATGCATAACCCACAGACACAGTTAATAACGGGGTGAAAGCCTGGGAAGGGGTTGAGAGGGAAGTGGAGGGGATCAATTGGGGGGGAAAATAAGATACCTGTAATACTCTCAACAATAAAGATAAATTTAAAAAGTAAAAAATAAAATAAAATATATTCATGTATATTTCTCTGTATGTTGTTCTTTTCAAATAACTTTTTTAAAAAATATATTTTTATTGATTTCAGAGAGAGGAAAGCAGAGGGAGAGAGAGAGATAGAAACATCAATGATGAGAGAGTTATTGATCGAACCCACAACCCGGGCATGTGCCCTGACCGGGAATCGAGCCCCGATCACCTGGATCCTAGGTCGACGCTCAACCGCTGAGCCATGCCTGGCAGGGCAAGACTATTATTGAGAGGTACTTATTTATTCCCATTTTTATTCTTTATGCCTGTATTCCACTCTCTCTATTTCTTCTTCTTATAACAGTCCCTTTAACGTTTCCTGCCATGGTGGTTTGGTGATAATAAACTCCTTTAGCCTTTTTTTGTTGTTGTTCTGGAAGGCTCTTTATTTTACCTTCAATTTTGAATGATAGCCTTACTGGATAGTAGTCTTGGTTTCAGATCCTTGTTTTGCATTATCTTGAATACTTCATGCCATCCCCTTCTGGCCTGTAGAGTTTCTGTTGAGAAATCAGTTGACAGCTTTATGGGAGCTCCCATGTGGGTAACTGACTGCTTCTATTTTGCTACCCTCAAGAGTCTTTTGCTGTCTTTAACTTTTGCTATTTTAATTACGATGTGTCTTTGTGTGGGTCTCTTTGTGTTCATCTTGATTGGAACTCTCTGTTTCCTGAACTTGTGTGACTTTTTCCTTCACCAGCTTAGGGGATTTTTCTGTCACTATTTCTTCAAATAGGTTCTCTTTCCCTTGCTTACTTTCTTTCCCCTCTTGTACTCCTACAATGCAGATGTTGTTGCATTTCCTGTTGTCCCAAAGTTCTCTTAAACTGTCCTCTTTTTTTTTTTTAATCCTCACCTGAGGATATTTTTTTCATTGCTTTTCAGAGAGAGTGGAAGAGAGAGTGAGGGGGAGAGATAGAGAGAGAGAGAGAGACATCGATGTCAGAGAGACACAGCAATTGGTTGCCTCCCCCACGCCCCATCCAGGGCCAGGGATTGAGCCTGCAACCAAGGTATATGCCCTTGACCAGAATTGAACCAAGACCCTTCAGGCCGTGGGCTAATACTTTAACCACTGAGCCAAACTGAATAGGGAAAACATTTTCATCACCTGTCCTCCTACTTTTTAAGTGTTCTTTTCTTTTTTGCTGCTCTGAGTGTTTTTTCCTACCTTGTCTTCCAAATTGCTAATTCGATCCTCTGCTTCTTCCAGCCTACTTTAAATCCCTTCCAGTGTGTTCTTGATGTCAGATATAGTATTTTTCATTTCTGACTGGTTCTTATTCATGGTTCCTATGTTCCTTTTCATGCTGATGTTGTTCCCACTAAGTTTCTTGAAGTTCCTATTAACTTTCTTGTAGTTCTCACTAAGTTTCGTGATCATTCTTATAACCATTAATCTGAACTCTGTCCAATAAATTGCTTACCTGCATTGCATTTAGCTCTTTTTCTGGAGAGCCCTCCTTTTCTTTCATCTGGGAGTCATTTCTTTGTCTCCCCATTTTAGCTGTCTCTTTGTGTTTGTTTCTATGTATTAGTTAGAACTGCTAGAACTCCCTGTCTCCATGGGGTGGTCTATTGTAGTAAATGTCCTGTGGGACCCAGTGGTGCAGTCTCCTTGACCTCCTGAGCTGGATGCTCTAGGAGTGTCCCTTTTGTGGGGTATTTGGGTTCTCTTGTTGTAATTGGGTCTTGACTGTTGTTGTCCCATTTGTGGGTGGGAACTCCTCTCAGGCTGGCTGACTGTGAGGCTCAGCCCCAACCACATTGTGTGAGCTGTTTTACAGGTGCAGTTGTTCTAATGCTTCACCCAGAAGTTAGTGCCCCCACTTGTACAATTGGTATGACTCTGTTGATTGCTTTGATTAAAAGATATAGTCTAGCCCTGGCCAGGTAGTTCAGTTGGTTGGAGCATCATCCCAATATCCCAAGGTCGTGGGTTTGATCCCAGCGATACTGGAGATGAGTAAAGCTGCAGGAGACCATGAGCCAGGCGTCAGAATGCAGAAACCAGGATTGGAGCAAGAACAGAGAAGAAGCTGTGTCGCCTTGGAAAATTAGTTTAAAGCTCTAAGCATCAGCTCCATCAGTTAATTTTCTGTGAGGAGAGAAGCTACTGTGATCCATTTTAACCACGTTAAAGTGTACAATTTAGTAGTATTTAGTACATTCACAGTGTTGTGCAACCACCACCTCTATCTAGTTCCAAAACACTTTCATCAGCCCAAAGGAACCTCCACACTTATTAGCAGTCACTCCTTCTTGACCCCTCTCCACAGCCACCGGCAACCACTAATCTACTTTTTGTCTTTATGAATTTACCTATTCCGGACATTGGTATGAACAGAACCATACCACATGTAGCCTGCTGTGTTTGACTTCTTTCCCTTTACAGAATGTTTTCAAGGGTTCCCCTGTTGTAGCATGTATTCGTATTTCATTCCTTTATGTGACTGGGAATATTCCACTGTGTGGAGACACCACAGTTTGTTATCCACTCATCAGTTGATGGATGTTGGGTGGTTCCTAACTTTTGGCTATTGTGAATACTGCTGCTATGAGCATTCATGTGTATGAGTTTTGTTTGAACAGTTTTCTGTTCTCTTAAATATGCACCGAGGAGTGGAATTGCTGGGCCATAGAGTATTTGTACGTTTAACTCTTTGAGGAATGGCCAGATTATTTTCCCCAGCAATGCACAAGGATTCCAATTTCTGCTCTATTCTTGCAGTCCTCCTGTCGAGCCAGCAGGAACACAGTGAGCGGCTACTTCCTGGCAGGCCGGGACATGACGTGGTGGCCGGTGAGTGCACCCTGACTCCTCTTAACCCTCCTTCCAGTGAGGCTACATCTGACCTCCAGGTCAACCAGCATCTGCATCCTTGAGGTCACTGCCCAGGCCATTTCAAGCAGGTGGTGATGGGGCAGGCTGAGGCTGTGAGGGGGTGCCCAGGATGGAGGTGTAGGGGTGAGGTGCTGGAAATTGTTTGAAGGGCGGGGACTTTAGTGTCTGGGTGACCCACAGCTGATTCCTTTTTCTCTCTCCCTTCCAGATCGGTGCCTCCCTCTTTGCCAGCAGCGAGGGTTCGGGCCTCTTCATTGGACTGGCAGGCTCAGGCGCAGCTGGAGGCGTGGCTGTGGCAGGCTTTGAGTGGAATGTGAGCTCCTGGAGGGTGGACGCAGGCTGTGGGAGGGTGCAACCGCCTTGCAAAGCCCTGGATAGGGCTCCATTGGAATCCATCCCTCGATGGCCAGAGGTGCACCTCCCAGCAACTTAGGTCATCCAATGTCCAGATGTGTTCTATGCAGCAGTGTTCCTGGGGAAGTCTGGTCTTCAGAACGCCAAAATGTTGGACAGACCAGCAGGAAGGGAGCTGCTAACCTTGGCCCAGGCCATCTGTTTAGAAAGGTGCAAGAAGGGGAAGGGCCTGGGTTCTCATGGCAAGTCAGGCCTCCAGACCACTGGTCCCAGTTTCACCTCTGGAGCAGGGCTTGTGGGAGCTGTGCCCACTGTCCTCACCCTGCCTCTGTCACCCTCAGGCCACATATGTGCTGCTGGCTCTGGCGTGGGTTTTTGTGCCTATCTACATCTCCTCAGAGGTAAGTCTGCTCCTGGAGCCTCAGGGCAGCCTCCCTTGGGTCTGGCCCTTGGTCCTAATTGGTGGTAGTGATGGGCAAGGCGCTCTAGCTTCACTCACAAGTTGGTGAACTCCCCAAGCTCTGTTTATTATTAGTCCAATTAACATTCCTATCAACCCACTAAGGCAGGTCCCCTGGGATGTCAGCCCAGGTACCTTGTCTGCTGGTTCCCACTGCCCTTGCATGCTGCCTCTTGGGGATGATGCTCTACCTGGGCACACAAACTACACACCTGGGCGGCACACCTGGGCGGCACACCAATGTGGCACACCAATGTGGCACACCTGGGCGGCACACCAATGTGGCACACCGGGGCAGCACACCTGGGCGGCACACCAATGTGGCACACCGGGGCAGCACACCTGGGCGGCACACCAATGTGGCACACCTGGGCTGCACACCTGGGCAGCACACCTGGGCTGCACTGTCTTTGACTCTGCCCCCTGCTTTAACCCCAGCTGAGCAGTCACTAAGTCTAGGGGATTCCATTTCCTGGGTCTCACTCAGTCTGTCCTCTGCTCTGCCGCTCACAGCTCCATCAAGCCTCAACTTAAGCCATCTGGGTTTGTCATAACAGCTTCCAAGCCTGTCCCTCTGTCCTCAGCGGCAGCCCCTCCAATCCATTCCTTATATCAGCCTTGAAGAGCCAACATAAGCCTGCCAGTCCCCTGCCTAAAACCCTTACAGGGGTGGGGAGCCTTTTTCTGCCAAAGGCCATCTAGATATTTATAACATCATTCTCGGGCCATACGAAATTATCAACTTAAAAATTAGTTATGATAAAAGCTCCTAGATTTATTGAATTTCAAGTCCCGCCTGTGGTTGCCTTGGCAGGGCCAGGCCAAATGATTCTGTGGGCTGTATACAGCCTGCGGGCTGTACATTCCCCACCGCTGCCTTAAGATATAGGCCGAACCCTTAGCCTGGAATTCAGGGCTCAGTGTGGGCCTGGGCCTGGGCCTTGCCCTTGAGAAGAAGCCTCCAGCCCTGAATGCTGGGATGGTCTCAGGGGAGTGCTTAACCCTGCCCCCTGCCTCCCCCAGATCGTCACCATGCCTGAATACATTCAGAAGCGCTATGGAGGCCAGAGGATACGCATGTACCTGTCTGTCCTGTCCCTGCTCCTGTCCGTCTTCACCAAGATATCGGTGAGCTTCCCCTACCTTCAGCTTCTAGCCAGCGTAGCCTGGAAACATCCCACTCTGGAGGCCCCAAAACAGACCTGACATCCTCTCATCCATTTCTGCATGTTTAACATCTGGGGAAGCAGGTCCAAAGAGGGACAGTGATGCCTAGGGTCACACAGTGAGTTTGTGACAGCTGGTCCAGGACCCCCAGAGTGTAGGCTCAGCACCCAGCACAGTTGGGGGAAGAGTGTAAGTTCTGTGATCCTGATTCACCCCCAGTTCTAGATGTGGGGGCGCCAGGAGGGTACTCAGTGTCAGGTGGGTGTCTGGTCAGCCTCTGGTCTTCCCTGGACCTGCACCGAGGTGAGCCAGGACTGCCCACTAGGTGGTGCTAAGAGCCCATGTGGTCTGGGCTGAGGTTCAGAGGCTCCATGGAGCCGACCTGCCTCTCACCTGTGGCTGGTCAGCTCTATCACAAACTGACCCCCCAGCAGCCCCTTCCTGGCATTGGGGTGCCATCTGGGGGCCTGGACACCAGAATATCAGTCAGCACTGGCTAATGGCTTGTCTTGTCCAAGCCCCTGATTTTACAGATAGGGAAACCAAGGCCCAGGGAGGGCATGCAACTTGTTTCAAGCCTACCAGGGACTTCCTGGCATTGCCAGGCCTGCTTCTAACTCCCCTGGGCCATCAAGCCTCCTGCTCCACCTTCTGATGGGGCTCAGGAGGCAGAGGCCCTGGCTTGAGCTCTGGGTCAACTTGCTTTTGGCTGAGTGCACCTGGACGAGGCCCTGTGCCTGGTGACCAAGGGTGGCGGAGCACTGGTGTGCCTGCCTCTCGTGGCTTCTGTGGAGGGTGGTGAGGGCTGGTATATGCGGAGGGGAGGTGCTCAATGAGCCTGGGCTTTCTCCTCAGTGGTGAAGTCACCTCCTGGACCCTCTTCAGGTCAGCTCTGGGACTAGAAAACCCAGACATGCCATCGACTTTGTGGAGGGAAGGGAGGCCTCTGTGGTCACCCAGGAGCTGTGGGCAGGGCTCCCTGGAAATGTGGCCCTATGAGGGTGACTGCTCTTCAGAGGCCCTGGGAAGGCCTACGGTGGGCCTGGGGTTCACCTGGACCCCCTGGACCCTGACAGGGGGGCCTGATCTGGCATCTGACCTGTCTCCCCACCTTGGGCATGGGGACAGTGGTTGGTGGCCCCTCTGCATACCCTGGCGCCTTGTCTGGGCCTTGCCTGTACTGTGCACTCACAGACAACTTCTGGGGGCCCCAGAGCATCTCGTTCTTGTGAGCAGATTTCCAGGAATAGTTAACAAGCATGTGTGGCTCTGCCTTCCATACTAGATGCTCTGAGAGCATCACTAGAGGTCTTCTTCCCCAGGGTTTCCCTTTAGAGATCTGAGGGACCTGGCTCTGCCCTGTTCTTAAGGTCCAGTTTAGAATTTCTCACTCATGCTCTTCCTCCCTCTCACACATTTCCTAGCCCCCTGTATCAGCCATCTCCCTTGAATGCAGATAGAGAAACAAGTAAGGTTTGGCTCCTGCTCTCCAGGGTCTGGCACTGCAGTGGGAGGCAGATGTATACGCAGGGAAAACAAGTGTGGGCCTCAGAAACGGTGGCAGAGCCTGCTGGGGTGGCATCTGATTTGGATGTTAATGGAGAAAGAGACAGTGATGAGATTGGGGAACAAGGGATAGGAGAGAGGTGGGGTGTGCAGGATGTGTCTGGGGGTGGTCAGGTCAGGAGCTTAGATTCTAAGGGTCTCTAAGTCAGGCACTTCTGGGGCCAGACGGAAAGCTTTGAGGAGGAGTGGAGTGAGGTGATAGGGAGTGGTGGGGACTGAGGTGCACCAGAGACCATCCTCCAGCATTCACACAAAACAGACCTGTGTACCCATCTGGCTCTTGGGCTGCCAGTGTCCCGCCCTGGCCTTGAGCACTATAGTGAAGGGTGAGGCTAGGAGTTCTGATTGTAAGGGGTCCAAGTACCCAAGCGGCACTGGGAGTTTAGGCAGGGAAGTGACAGTCAGGTTTGAGTTAGTGCCTCTGGCACCTCCCAGAGGACAGGCTGGAGGGGAGACCCCACTGGGGTCTGGAGGGGCTGAGTCATGGGCCTAAGGGGCCCTTTCATCTCCATCTTCAGCCAGTTGATACCCTGCTCAGAGCAACCTAAAATGGGGGGCTTGGTGGGACTTCCAGAATGATAGAGGGTTAAGTGGGAGGGTCCTTAGAGACTATCTTGTCCTGCAACCCCAATTTATAAATGAGACAGTTGAGACCTAGAGAGTGGCTGTCACTTGCTGAAGGTCATGCTGAGTCAGGCAGAGGTCACAGCAAGAACCTAGGCCTCTGCCTCCCTGGTCAAGGGCCTGACCACTGCCCTGAGCTAATGCAGCCAGGATGTGATACTTCAAACTCCACTTTGTGGTGAGGGTGACTCTGTTTACCCACCTATAAAATGGGAAGCAACCCATTGGTGACAAAGTTGAGGCTTCAGCACCAATGGTGGGGCTGCCCAGGTGAAGCAGAGAGGGAGCACTAGATGCCAGGCTTGATTTGGGAGGGACTGGGGTCACCCTGGCTGATGGCCCTAGTGGAAGCTATTTGAAGTGCCCGTGCCCAGTTGGCCTCCAGAGACCCTGACCTCCCTGGGCTCAGCCCTGGGAATGTCGCATGTGTCTGCACTTCTAGGACCCATCCCTGATGCAGCCCATCTGGACAGAGACCACAGGGCCTGCCTGCTGCCATCCCTCAGGTGGGGACCCTGGTCTCAGAGAGAACGTGTGATGTCAGGATGCAGAGATGCCACACTGACCCTTAGATGGGGTTGGGGGAACCAAGGTCCAGCTCCATCACTGTGTGTCTCTGGGCTAATCTAATCTCAGGAGAGTAAGGAAACCTGGCACGGCACCTCAGGCCATTTGAAATAAAGGCCAACTGCGGTCTACAAGGTCCTTCAAGGCGCAGCCCCTGCTACGTCACTGGCCTTACCTCTCCCTCTTCCTGTCGCACACAGCGTTCCAGCATGGCTGCCTTGCAATCCCTTGAACATACTGCGCATGATCCTGCCCCAGGGCCTTTGCACTTGCTATGGTCGCTGCCTGGAACCTTCTTTCCCTGGATAGCCACATGGCTCACTCCTTCACCTCTCTCAAGTCTTTCAAATCTCACCTTTGCAATGAGGCCTCCTTGTGCCCCAGCAGATCCGATTCCCTTACCTGCTCCCTCTTTTTAATATCTTCCAGTGTGCTGAATTGTTTACTTAGAATGTCTATTGTCTGTCTCACCCATTTTTCCTCTTCATTCATCGATGTATCTCCACCACTTTATGAGAATGAATGAGATAATATACGCCAGGAATCAGGTAATTTTTTTTTAAAGGGCCAGTAGTAAATATCTGTGGCTTTGCAGGCTACATGCAAACTACAGTTGACCCTTCTGTTACAGGTTTGAACTGCACAGGTCCACTTATACATAGATTTTTTTCAGTAAATAAATACACAGTTGGCCCTCCATATCCCTAGGTTTTTCATCCATGATTGGGAGTCCACAGATGCGAAAGGCCAACTGTATGTGTTGTTCTTACTCCACTTTATGAAAGGGACTTGAGTACCGGCAGATTTTGGTATCTGTGGGGATCCTGGAATCAATCCCCCACACATACAGAGGGACTGTAGTTAAGTCTCTGAGGAGTCAAAAGTTATACTTGGATTTTCAACTGCGCGGGAGTCTGGGCCCCTAACCCCCATGTTGTTCAAGGGTCAGCTGCTCTCAACTTTGCCCCTGGAGTGGGAAAGACAGTGCCAGTGGGCGTGACTGACTGGTCTGTGGGCCCTAGTGTGCCAGCCCCTGACAGGGCACGGAGGGGTGCCTGTTTCCTGAGCACCTGCGGCGTCCAGGCCCCGGCTGAGCTGGGAAATGGACATGTTTGTTGCTCCCGGGGAGCTTATGTTCCAGATGAGATAAGTGAACAGACCAGTACTATCACAACAAGCAGTAAAAGTGTGGTACAGGAAGCAGACGCTGGGCTGAAACCTGGGAGAGGACAGGAATGACCAGGTTTGCTTTGGAGAGAGGCCTGGGATGAAAACGTGGGGCTTGCGGCAGCTAAAGGAAGCTGGGGGTGCCGCGTGTGGAGCAGGAGCTGGGGGAGGGCCGGCAGGTGGCTCTTAGTCTGCCTGCAGTGGACAGGCAGACCTCCGATTTTCTTCTACCGAGCCAAGCGCAGGAGGGGCTGGTTAGGGGACAGTGGACCTGGGGAGGACTATTTTCAGCTGTGGCTGGTGGGTCTGGTGCAGGGAGTGTGGCAAAGGAGAGAAGTTTCTGTAATCTTGAAGGGGTGGTTATGGCCTTTGTGGAGATGGGCAAGTTTTGGGAGCAGGGGACACTGAGGATAATTTGGGGGGAATCACATGGTAAACTTGTGGACCACCCCAGCTTCTCTGCTACCACATGTGTAGGGAGGTGGCCAGTGTGGGGTGCAGGTTCAGGCAAGGAAGCACATGGTCATGGGGAGCTTGGGGCTCAGCAAGTCAGCCCCGCCTGCAGGTCAACTCAGCAGGCAGCTCCCCCCCATCTCAGTCCTAGGCTCGCGGTTTTTTTCAAGCTCCACGAGATGGTGCCAAAATGGGGTCCACTCTCTCCAGGGGCCTGGGAGCTCACAATCCCAGGGCCAGCCTAGCGGGAAGGCTGCGGCCTTGGGGCCCTCCTCACGCCTGCAGGACTTTGGGAGTTGCTTCGCTCCAGTGGGGCCTCCTCTCCGACGGAGACTAGATCATGACACCCACCTGGTAGGACGGCCAAGCATTAGGGGAAATACTCAAACAAATCACTCAGGCTGCATGTGGCACACGTGCAGGCTTCCTAGGCACCTGGCGGGGACTTCCTGGGATAAGGGCTCTTCCCAAGATGGCAGGGTTTCTCGTACAAGATGAGAGGGGAAGCCCCTGTGGGTAGAAGGCACGGTGTGGGCAGAGCCTGGGCCTCACGCTTGGGGAAGAGGTAACAAGAGGCAGTAAAGACAGCTGGTGAGGAAGGAGTTTGGGGTCAGATCACAGGAGTAAACATCATCCTGTAAGCAGTGGGGAGCCACAGCAGGTTTCTGAGTGAGGGTGGATCAGTGGCTCCTGCCCAGCAAAGCCCTGGCTAGTTGTGCCCTTGAGAGTGGGCCTTCCTTTGAGACTCAAGTTCCCTGCTGCTGTCCTTTTGATTTTCTCCCCAAGGTTTTGCCACCAGGTGAAGTCCCTCTGGCTTCACCTCTCTGTGTCCACACAGAATTAGAGTAGACCCTGCAGCCGCTCCTCGGCCACCGGGGAGGGGAGCACAGAGGAAAGTTGCCAGCAGGGGTTCTCCAGAGGCCAGAAGGGATGAAGGGGGCTGAGTGCTCTTGTCACTTGCACAAGTGCCTGCGTTCCTTCCACACCTGCTCCCCCATTTTACAGATAAGAGCCACTGAGGCTCAGGAGGCGAAGCAACCTTTAGCTGGGACACAGTTGACACAGACCCAGGCCCCTGCAGCTCTGGGTTTAGGGCTCTTAGCTTCTACCAGGTTGTAGCTTGCCTGGTCTGCAGGGGAGAGTTGTCTGCAGAGAGGTCAGCTCAGACCCAGTGATAGACCGGCTGTCACCTGAAATTCTTCATCTGGGGACTCCTTTGGAGCTTGCACACTGGTCCTGTGTCTCCAGTGGCAGCAGCAAGCCTTTGCCGGAAGCGAGGCAGGATCCCGGAGGGAAGACACCAGTTGATGTCTCGCCTCCACACCTTTGCGGGTGCTGCTCCTGCTGCCTGTCAAACTCCTCGTCACTCTTGGGGCATAAGGAACAGGGCACCTGGGGAGACTGACTTCCAAAGGGTGAGAGGCAGAGACGGGTGCGCCAAGGCCTGGAGGCAGCAAAGTGCTGGGCGTTGCACGGAGGCCAGTGTGGTGTGACCAATCGACTGTGCTTAAAGGGGTATGTGGCCAGTCTGAAGGTCAGGCACACAGACCAGGGCTTTGCTCTGAGGGCAGCTGGGGTCCAGGGAGGGGTCTTCAGTGGTGGCCGGAGGATGACCAGGTGGAAGGAAGGGCTGCTTTTTAGAGCCCTCCCATATCTACCGCCCTTGGCCCTCTCCCTGGCATCTCCAATCTCTATTTTCCTGGGCCTGACCTCGGCGAAGTCCATGTCCCTCCCTGTGCCTGTTTCTCCTCTGGCTTCATGGGAGCTGAAGGCAGACGCCCCTCAAAACACACACGTGCACGCGCGCAGGGACTGCCTAGGCCGGGGCCTGCCACCACCTCGTCAGTCTCCACACTGGCAGGTCTCCTCTCCAAAGGAAGGTGGAGGAGCCTGGAGGGAGAGGTGCAGGGACATGGGCTTTGGGTGAGCTTGTTTCCACCTGGGCTCTGCATCCCTGTGGTTGGGGAAGCAGGGGGTCTGCAAGCCTCACTCCCAGCAGTGCTGGCAGCTCCAAGCTGGGCCAAGCGCTGGGCTAGCTCAAAAGAGCTGGTGCCCCTGACCTTGCAGATTGGCCCCACAGCCTGGCCCAGCCTCCTCAGGAAGCTCTTTCAAAGGTTATTCAGGTTGTCTCCCCTCAACTTAGCCAGCACAGACTGGCAGGTCTGGAAACTTGGGGTATGGAGCCCTGTGCCCAGCCTCCAGGCCCACAGGACAGGGTCCTGCCCCCCCACTCTCTGGGTGCCCATGCACAGTGGGGAGGAGCATGCTCTGGAAGGCCAGATCCAGCGCTCACCCTGGAGCTCGATTCTTGCTCCAAATGTGTCCTGGGATGGCAGGGACTGTGTCTAGTCTAGCCTCTAGGACTAGCCTCAGCCTAACACATAGCCCTGACTTCAGTTCCAGTCCCACCAGGCATTAAGCAAGACTGCCCATTTTCCCAGCCCACCCCTCGCACAGGTCTGGTCTCTTCTTGGAGAGCCCCATCTAACAGGGAACAGAGAACAGGAGGTGTACCCAGACAGACTTGGGCCTGGAGACTGAGGCATGTGCTCCTGTTTGCTGAGGCCTACTAGTCTTTGTGGGCCTCTCCCAGAAAGCCCTCCTGGACTCCTCCTCCTCAAGCACCCCCCCCAGGAAACAAGGGGCCAGGGGTCAGATTCGACAGCAGCACTCTTCCCTGGTGGATACCAGTCCCTCAGGACTCTGCAGACAGCATGAACGTCCCTGCACACAGCTGTCCACAGCCAGGACTCCTCAGCCAGCCCCTGGCAGTTTGGGGGGCCTCGCCCTCCTCATCCACTGTGCATTGAGGCCACTTGGTCAATGAGCAGCAAAGTGGGGGCTCACTCATGCTCCAGATCCTGTGGTCACCTCGGGCCTCAACACAAGATGCCTTTCCCATCCCAGATCGACCTGTATGCGGGGGCTCTCTTTGTGCACATCTGCCTGGGCTGGAACTTCTACTTGTCCACCATCCTCATGCTCGCCATCACAGCGCTGTACACCATCGCAGGTATGCGCCCAGGCCCGGCCGGGTGGGGGTCCTGACCACTGGGCCACGCGGACATGTGCCAGCATCTGAGAGGCCAGCAGGAGCCAAGGGCCGTAAGCGGGAGGCAGAGGGCCACCTCCTCCCACAGCCCAGGACATGGCCAGTTTTGAGTCAGATTTGTAGTCCGGCTCTGCTGGCCCAGCTTCTTGGTCCCACACCTCACCCACCTGTGAAAGGGCAGGGGACATGGATGTGGGACAGCAGTCCCTCCCGGAGCTCTGGAGTTGCTTCCCTGTCCCTCCTCCCTCGAGACTAGGGCTCCTCCAACTCTCTTGTTTTCTCCCACAGGGGGGCTGGCCGCTGTGATCTACACAGATGCCCTGCAAACGCTCATCATGGTGGTGGGGGCTGTCATTCTGACTGTCAAAGGTGAGGGCCATGGGCTGTGGTGGGACTGACCCCAGCAGCAAGCCCTCTGAGGTCTGGGTGTCAGAGCTGGGGCAAGGGGTTGGCTCATGAGGTCAAGCCAGGAGGCAATCAGCCCCTGTTGGCCTTCTCTGAAGGATGGAGGCCATCTGCTCCTCTCCAGTCCATACCGCCCAGCTGCATTTCTGTCACCAGCTCCTGGATGGCTCAGGTCTGGTGCAGAGCTGACTCAGCAACACAGGGCCAGCTGCACCTGCCCTGGCTCAGGGCTTGAGGGTGAGGTTGGATCCAGGGTGGACGTGCAGACACACAATTAGGAGACCACACAACTGTCTGGGTGTCTGCTTGACTTGTTTAGATCCCAAGAAGTGCTGCTACAGCCTGCTGGACAAAGCAGGGGAGGAGAGCCATGGTTTAGACAGATCTATGACACTGGAACAGGAAGGAAGCTCAGAGAGCTGTCCCATGGGCCTCCAGGGAAGTACACAAACAGAGCCAAGGACCCCACAGAGGGTGAACAGAGGCCTTTAAAGTCCCTTCTAGACTCAGACTCCAGATCCTACGGCAATTTCTGCCCCTTGTGTAGTGTCTGTACCTTTGTTCTGAGCACTCACCCCAGCCTGGCCTGGGCTCCAGGCAGGATGCTGGGGGTCCAGAGTCTGGGCAGCAGGCTTCCTGCTTGGGGAATGAAAGGTGGGGGAGCAGGGCCTGGGCTGAGACTGGGGTTTCCCTGTGTCCAGGCCTCTGTGTATCTGCTTCCTCTCAGACCAGAGGCCTGTGTCCCTAGAACCCACTGCAGAAGAGAGACCTAGGCAGCCAGGCCGTCTGGACAGAGGGGAGTGATTGTAGACACAACAAAAGCCATAGATGAGCCAGGGCTTGGCTGCGAAGGGCTGACGTCGAGGTAGACAGAAACAGTGAGGGGGTGAATGTGGTCTGGGCTTGAGAGAAAAGACCCCTGGCTTGAGGCCCAGCTGGCTGTCCCTGTGGCCTTGGTCATGCCCCTGTCCATCTCTATCCCCTGGGACCTGTTTCCTCTCTCAGTGCTGCATCACTGCCAGACATTCTCAGCTCTGCCAAAAATCATGTCCTTCAGAAGCCCTGGGTCAGGACTTTAACACTTTAAATGCCAAGGAAAAGTAGTTTTGCTTCCTTAAATGACAGTTTGAAGCCTGGCACAGAAACCCCTTGTCTAAGGCCAACCGGCATCCAGAGGCCAACAGGACACTGGGCTGCCCACATGCAAAATGCTCATTTAATAGTATTATTTTAAATACATATAAAACAGTTATTTGAATTCACCTTTTAAAAAAACCCTCTACCCTCCCACACTCTTCCAGGCACTGGGAAAGGTGACGTGGGGAAGGTCCCGTTTGACACAGCAGGAAGTTCCTGCAGGAGGAGGGCAGTGGGGGTCTGGGAGTCAGGGCCACAGCCACTGACTGGTCCCTGTACTGCCCTGACCCCCCCAGCTTTCGACCAGATTGGGGGGTATGAGCAGCTGGCAGCAGCCTACGCCCGGGCTATACCATCTAAGACTGTTGCCAACACCACCTGCCACCTGCCACGCGCAGATGCCATGCACATGTTCAGAGACCCCTACACAGGGGACCTCCCGTGGACCGGGATGACCTTCGGCCTGACCATCATGGCCACCTGGTACTGGTGCACTGACCAGGTGAGAGTCCGCATCATCACCTGCTACCTTCTTGCTTTCCGGGGTGGGCTCTGGAGGGTCCGGTGGCCATCTGCCAATCTGAGGTGCGGCCCTGGGAACACCTGCATGGTGGGTCTGGGCCTGGGTGCAGGCTGTGGGCCACCTTGCTAGAGGTCCTTGTGGTCCTGAGGGGTCTGGACCCTCCGTTTAGAATCGGATAAGGCCCACTGGCTGCCGCCCGTCCTGGCCTTCAAGTGCTTCGACTGGGACAGTTTGGAGTACGGGATTCCCAAAGGACTTGGATGTGCTTCGGTGGCCCGGCCGTCGGTCAGGAGGCTGGCGTTTCGGGCCGGCCTCGGGCTCCCGGGATCTGGCAGTGTGTGGGGCACGAGGCTACCTTTGGCCTGCCAGTAATAGGAACCCACCTTCCTGGCAGAGCTCTGGGCACCCTCAGCAGCAGGGCAGTACCGCGGGGGTCCTGCGGTCCTCAGTGGCCGCGGGAAGCCATCTTTATCCCTGGTCCCCAAGGCCGGGACTCCATAATGGTTGTCCTGGGAGAGAGAAAAAAAACAGAGTGACATCCCATCACTCTGGAGCATCCCACCCCAAGAAGCATCTCCTTCCTGCGGGTTCTTGCCAGGCAGGCTGCAGCCTGCGCAGCTGGGTTTGCCTCCTGGTCCCGCCACTCACCAGCAGGTGAGCCTGGACAGGTTTGTTTTGTTATACGTTGTGCCTCAGTTTCCCCATGTGTTATACGGGAATAATTCCGCCTCTTGTGGTTGTGATAAGGCAAGTGCCCACTGGTCCTTGGTACCCCCGGTCCAGCCTCCTCCATCTGTGAGGCCGGACCAGGCTGTTGGAGGCAGAGCTCGATTTGGGCCGAGCTTCTGGTGGGCGCAGGGGGCGGGTCTTCTCTGGGAGTCTGACTCCAGTCCTCTCTTGAGTTGTGACTGCACCAGGTGACCTCAGACAGCCTACTCTCCTCTCTGCGTAGAAGCAGATAATGCCCTCTGCTGTGCTTGTCCTGGAAGGCCACGGCAGCTCCAGGCAGCACTCTGGTGGGCAAAGGCCTCATGAAGCAGCAGAGCCTTAGCAGGCACAGACCTGATGACCGTGCCTCTGGACCTGAGCCCTGAGGGCCCCATCATGGGAGTGAGGCAGTCAGGCCCAAGGGCCAGCCTAGCCATGCCAGTCGCTGTGGGGTCAATGGGGACAGCCCTCCTGTGGGGTAGGTTCAGTGATCTTCACTCACAGCTGGAACACTGAGGCCGGAGGGCAGGAGGGGGGACGCTGCAGGACACCTGGAGGGCTACTCAGTCCCAGGCCAGGATGCCCCTTTAAGATGCCCTGTCTGAGGGCAGCTCTGTGTGCTGGGACCAAGGATACTTCTCATTTTCTTCTCTAGACTTTTTTTCACTATCTCCTAGCTCATCCACATCACAGGCTACACTCTTGTAACTAGAAACTAACAAAACCAATAAAGCAGGAGGCCTGATGGGGCACTGAGCCTCAGCTTCTCCACCTGCAGAATGGGGCAGCAAAACCGGTCCTGCCTGCCTGCCTTCAGGGCCAGTCGCCGAGATAACAGAATGAGATAATAGCAGGGCTTTCGGGTTTGTTCCTCTCCTTCCATAAAGAGTGGCTCTGGGCTCTTGTAATCACAGAACATCAGTAGGGAAGGGTCTACAGAGAACTGTATCTAGCTTCCTCAGTGTCCAGACAGGGAAACTGAGGCCCCAAGTGAGGCAAGGAATTGTCCCCAAGTCGAAGGAAGCTGGCAGAGAAGCAGGACTGGCATCAGGTTGGCCTACATACCACCGGGAGTCATGCATCAGAGGGAAGTGCTGGGAGCTGTCTGTTAGACCAGCATATGTGGACCACAGTTAAAATCACAGCTAATACCCACTCCTGAATTGCTGGTAGTGATTACGATGCAGACTAGCAAAGGAAAATGCTAATATTTAAAAGTTACAGGTTGCACAGCATGTGAACACACTGGAAAGCACTGCAATGCACACTTTCTGTGGCTGAACCACGGGTGACTTTATGTCTCGATAGAGCTGTTTTAAAAAAAAAAAAAGGCTTTATGCCCTGGCCGGTTTGGCTCAGTGGCTAGAGCACTGGCCCATGGACTGAAGGGTCTTGGGTTTGATTCCTGGTCAAGGTCATGCACCTCGGTTGTGCCCTCAATCCCCTGCCCCAGTCTGGGTGCATGTGGAGGTAACCCATCGATGCGTCTCTCACACATCGATGTCTTTCTCTCTCCCCCTCCCTCTCTCTCTGAAAAGCAATGGGAAATATATCCTCGGGTGAGGCTAACAAAACAAAAACGAAATTTAAAAAAAGTTTTTTTTAAATGTAGAATCGTAATGTGAGAGTTGGCAGGGATCTCAGATGCCATCAGTTCCCCTTACCCCGCCCCCCTCCTCCCATTCTGCAGACCTGGACACTGAGGCTCAGCTAGGATGCCCTCAGGCAGCTCTAGAACTGTAAGCTTCCCCACATCCCAGGTCTGAAAGCTCCTGACCTCTGCCAGGGACACAAAACGGTTGGTACCAGTGCCTCCTCCTGGCACGTGCAGGAACATGCCAGCCACTCTCATGAGGGTACAGGAGATGGGAGAGTCCTGATACCATTCCACCCAGGGTCTCTCCAGCCCTGCCAACTGCTGGGTGGCAGGCTGGGCAGGATCCACACTTTCCCTACTCAACAGGTGGGGAGACTGAGTCCCTGGAATGAAAGTACCTTGGCCCCAGTTGCTCTGCCAATTGGGGTGAACTCTGCTTCTGGGGAACCCGTCAGGTAACAGGTTTGGGCTTTGGTTGTCTCGGGCAGGTCTGGCACTAGTGGGACAGCATCTCATGCCTCTTCCTGAGGCTCACCAGGAAGAGGTCCTGCCACAGGTACTCTGAGGGGACCTGGGACTCACTGCTCATGTGCCCCCAGGTCATCGTGCAGCGGTCGCTGTCTGCCCGGGACCTGAACCACGCCAAAGCAGGCTCCATCCTGGCCAGCTACCTCAAGATGCTGCCCATGGGCCTGATCGTGATGCCAGGCATGATCAGCCGCGCACTGTTCCCAGGTAGGGCAGGCGCCTGGGGCTGGGCTGGGCCGGGCCGCGGCGGTTTCCAGGAAGAGGCACGGCATAAATATGAGCTGTTTCCTGGCCTGGGAGCAGGGAGGTGAGTGGTCCCCAGGACCACAAAGGGACTGACACAGAGGTGGCTTGAAGGCCAACAAGAACCACTTACCGCTGTGCACCTCGGGCTGTAAACTACTATCTTTGCCACCGCCGTTTCCTTGTCCGAAACTAGGCACTCACTTCCTAGAGCACCGAGCGCCTGTGACCTCTGCGTGTGTTAAACGCATTTCCCCTCAGCTCCCAGCACTGACAGAGGCTGCCTTCAGGGGCGCGCCTAAGGTCTCCAGCACCGCCCCTCGTGTGGTCCCGGGTGGTTCCTACCCACCCCCACCCCCATTCACCAGGGAGCGCAGCACTCTGGGTGCTCAGGCCCAGGGAAAGGGGCTCCCAGACCCCTGTGCTAAGGGACCCCAACCCACCTGTGCCTCCTTGTCCATGGAGCGTGAGGCCCGCATCGTCCTCAGAGTGCCCCCTTCTTCTCTCTCCTGACCCGGGGCCCATGGTGAACCACACAGGGGCTCACCAAAGGTCCCGCGGGTCATGTGGGGGGCACTCAGCTGTCGGCGGGGGGGCTGGGCTGGCCCATTTGCTACCTTCTCTGAGTGGCGCCTCCGGAGAAGGGGTGAGTGTCCCCTCACCTCAAAATACTCATCTGACACAGAAGAGGCCACTGAGGGCCGCCGGGGGCCACGCCCAAGGCCAGAGCTGCCCGAGAGGCTGTCCTGGTCACTGAGGGTCACGTAGTCATCGTCGTCTTCCTCCTCCTCCTGGCCTAGCCCGTTGGGGGTCATCACCCCCTCGCTGTCAGGGTCATCCTGGGGCACAGACCGCTGCCGCTGGAGCAGAGCACGGCCTGGTGTCCTGGGCAGCCCATGGTCTGTCCTGCTCTGGGGCACCTCCTCTTCTGGGCTCTCTAGGGCCCATCCAACACCACTGACATCCTGGGCAAGCACGTCTGCCACAGGAACTGTCCGGGGCTTGGGCACGGGAGGCTGTGGCTTGGGGTCCTCTGGGGGGAGGCCGTTCTTGGCTGGGACCCCATCCTGGGAGGTGCTGGGCTCTGGACTAGGGCTGCAGTCCTGGCTCTGCCTCCACAGCTGGGCCCCGGTCTGGGATGTGTCTCGGATCTTGATGCGGTTTATCTGGCTGGGCTGGGGGTTCCAGATGTTGGGGTCAATGATATTGATGTAGCCCAGGATGTCACTGCCTGGCTCTGGGTCCGGCTCCACCCACGTGGGCAGGTATTCAAACATGTTGGCCCGCTCCAGGTTGAGCAGCCCCGGGTGGATAGGCAGGGGTGGCTCAGGGATATCTCCTGGCTGCTCGGCCAGCCCCGGGCCCCGCAGCCCCGGGGACCTCTTCACCTCCTGCTTCTCAGAGGAGACCTTAGCGATCTCTTCAGCGCTCTTAGCCTTGACTAGCGCATACTTGGGGTTGACAAGCTTCTTGGCCACAGTGCCGGAGGGTGCCAGAGGGACCACAGAGGGCAGAACAATGGGCTCGGGCTCGGGCTCCTTCTCCATGGGGATCCCCTTGAGGCTGACGCCATGCGACAGGAGGTACAGCTCCTGGAACTGCCGGTCGAACGTCTCCACCACCTGGCCTGACAGCACAGAGATCACGTTCCGGTCTGTCCTCGCAGCTGACCACGTGAAGCTGCAACACAGGGAAGGGGCTGCCTGGTCAGGCACGTGGGCCTGTTTCCTCCCTTAGGCCCCCAGTCCCCCGACAGTGGGCATCCGAGACAGCCACCACACCCCCCACAGGCTGCTGCTCACTGTGGCTAAGGGGCCCTGGATGGGACTGATAAGTGAGGGGGACAGAGGATAGGGCACAAGCCTCGGGGCCAGACCTGAGTCTGGGTCCTCAGGTGAGTCACTGACACTATGCCCTCTCCCGCCCACATAAAACAGCACAGGGCTGCGCTCCTCTGGGGGTCCAGCACCCCTAAGGCCACTCTCTGAATGCCCAGAGTAGCCCTGGACACCTGGTATCTTTGTCACCACCAATAATCTGTGGCAGTAAGTGGCACCCACCTTGCTGCCCCCTGCATGGTGGGCTCGCAGAGCTGGGCCATGGTTGCCTCATCTTGGCCCTGTCCCTGAGGGTGGCTTTCAGAGTGACCACCTTGTGGGCCTGGGAAGACACAGCCTGGCCTGGCCTGGCCCACACCCTACCTCTAGGCTGGTGACACCTCTAGGCTGGAACAACTCTCACAGACAAAAGCCCTCCTCTGCTTGTTTCTGGAGACAGGTGGCTGGTGTGTGGGCGTGCCCCAGCCCAGCTCACACCTCAGCAGTTTGGGGACCAATGAACTGGAATAACCAGGGTGTCATAAGGCAGGATTAAGGGCAGAACCCAGCTGGGATCCAGAGCTGCCTCTTCCCCCAGCTCCCAGAAAGCCAGGAGTCACCTGTAGGAGCCACAGATGGCTCGGTCTCCGTCCACGAACATGAACTTCTGGGCCAGGGCGCCCTTGAACTTGGTGGCCGACCGTGTGAAGAACTCGGTTCCCCCACTGCTCCGCACCCTGAGATTCTGTGTAGGGGACAGGAGACAGAATTACATGACCACAGCACTCACCACACTGAGGGAGGCCCGGCAACCTCTGCCCGGGGCTTCAGGGGGCATTGGGGGAGCTTGGGTGGGGAAGGATGAGGTGGCGAGGCCTGGAGAAAGGAGGTGGTGTATGTGGGGACTGCAGGGTCAGGGCCCAGGTGAGAAGTGCCGGGATGTGAGGCTGGAGAGGAGGGTGGGGCATGGCTGAAGGTGTCCGCAGAGCAAGCCCAGGCAGGACAAGACCTGAGTAGCCAGGCCAGTTTGGGAAAATGCTGCTACAGGGGGTGGGAGCTATTGCAGGAGGCAGGTATGGACACATTTTAGAAAGGTCTGATGATGACAGGGCTGGCAGCAGGGCAGATGGGGGCCTGCCGTGCGGGCGCTGGGTCTCTCACTCTGGCAGAACTGTGGCCTTCCCTGGATGGTGACTGGTGGGCCTCTCCCTGGGCCTGCTTCTCATGGCTGTCTCATTGTTGCTGCTGATCGCTGCTCACTGAGGGCAGGGCTCCCAGCGAACTACTACTTCTATGGAGCCAGCCCACTGCCTGACACCCAGGAGCAGTTCGATAAATGGTCTCGTTCCACCCCTCACTGGGTCTGCACTGTCTGGCAAGCCAGAGGCCCCAAGAGACAATGGGAAGGGGAGCTGGACCCAGACATAGGAAAGGGGGTCTCCCAGGAGTCATGAGCAGTGCCTACAGTCCAAGCCCAGGCACCCCTGCCCTTCTCTGGATTCTGGCCGTGAAGAGCCCGCTCCCCCTGGTGCGAAGTCTATGGATATCTGTGGGCTGGACACTGAAGGGCCCCAGTGCTGGCTCCCCTCCTCTCCTAACAAGGGGCTCTAGCTCTGAGGGAGGGGCAGGTATGAAAAGCTAGTGGTGGGCACAGCAGGCCCCAAGAGGGGCAGGATGAGCCCCTCTGAGAACTAAGAGTTGAGGGAATGGCTGGGGCGCCCCGAACCTCAAGCCTGGAAGGAGACTTGGGCTCCTCTGCAAGTGTTGCCAGGACGGTGTGTCAGGGACCCCAGCTCCTGGGGCCTCCGGAGAGTTGACTCAGGAGGCCCGTGGTCAGGTTGGGAATTCCACCTTTAACACAAGCCCTAGTAAATCCAACACCTGCCTAGGGCAGGCGCTCCCCTGAGAGTGTCCTGACGGTCTGCTTGACCGCCCAGCGATGAGAGTCTCACTCTCTCCCAAGGGGCACTGGGCTATTACAGCGTCTGTGACTTCTGTCACCCTCACCCACTCACTGGCCTCAGTCTGATGCCTGCCCACTCGTCCTCTCACCAACCCCTGCCCAGGTCCCTAGATGCTGCCATAGAGATGACTGTGACCAGAGCCCCAGGTGGCCAGCTGTGAGGGGCAGGAGAGGCTGGCATGGGAAGGCAGGAGGAAGGGCAGGGGCAGATGGGAGCACAGGGGCCTGCTGACAAGAGCAGCAAGCAGTCTGTTTTGAGACACATGAGGACTCCAGGGGAGGAGGGTGGGCAATGGAGGCTGCAGAGCAGGCTCAACAGGGGGCTGATGGCAGACTCTACACCTGCCTAAGGTCCCGACTCAGCCCTGGGGGCAGCAGGAAGACTCAGAGCAGGGACCCCTGAGTTGGAGCTGGGTCTCAAGAAGAGGCACCCAGCAGAGGACACATGACATGAATGGGGAGCCAGAGGCAGAAGACAGGTAGGGGCTGTGGGCAAGGCAGGGGACCTGGGTCAGGGCAAGGGCAACAAGGTGAAGGGGGTCTGAGAGCCAGAGTTTGCACTCCACTCTGCCCACGGCCTCTGGGGAGGTGACAGCTCTTAGGCCCTTCTGCTCAGAGGTTGAGGGACAGATCTCCATGGATGCCCACCCGGCCACGGGTGAACAGTTGTCTTGTTGTTGGGCCCAGTCCAGAAGGCAGATAAGCCTTCACTCCCAGGGCCAGCAACCTCTGCCCCCCAGGCTCCTTGTCTGCACACAGCCAGCTCAGCAGGAAGCTGGCCGCAGCCCAGGACAATTAGTGCTCGTGACTTTGTACCCAGCACAGAGCACGCTCAGGACGAGAAGTAGGAGCAAAGATCCCAGAGGCAGTACAAGGCCATCCTTGTCAGCTGGGCCCAACCACAGCCAGCTCTACAGCTTCTGTGGGCTCCTGGCCCAGCGCTCTATGTGCCGGGGCCACAGGCCCTTCCTTGGCCTGGAAGACAGCCACGGACTCAATTCCCCTCTCCCCAGTGTCCACCCCCACCCACCCCACACCTTGTACTGAGGGAGGGCTCAGAAGGTCATCACCTACATCTCAGAGTTACTCAACTCCGTGTGAGAGGCCCAGATTTGCTGTGACTCTCCTCAAGTCTCTGGCACTCTCTGGGCCTTAGTTTCCCTGTCTGCATGCTGGGGGCTGGCCTCGAATCTAAGGCCTATTAGCCCTGGGGCTCAGCAACTGGTGGGGCTTCGTGGCAGCTGCCACGCCCCCTCCCCCAGCTCATATCAGCTCCCAGGCCTGTTTTCCTGGGTGGGCCCCACCCCATGGGGCCTGGCCCAGATGAGGTAATGTCTCAGCAGTCAGGGCCTGGGTGAGCAGGAGAAACTCCCACAAAGCCGCATTGTCTCTGAGCCCCATGGCACCCCTGGAGAGGACACAGCAGGCAGGGGGAAGACACTTGGAAGAACTGATACTGGGCTGGCCCAAGCGGTGCCCTGGGCTGGCCCTTGGGCTCCACGGAGCCTGTTTCCTCACACCTGAAAGGGGGCATCGATGGCGCCTGAGAGGATGTCAGGGGAGGATGGTCGGTCAGCACATTACTGAGGGCGGCTTCTGCCCCAAGCATGTCTGGGGCAGGGTGAGGTAGGCACTAGTGACAGGGCAAAACTGCCACACCCCATCAGGCCTCCTGTGCTCATGCAGAGACAGGACTTGACCATGTACTAAGTCTGCCGAAGACCAGGCCTGGGCTGGTGGAAGGCAGAGGGGACAAGCCCAGAGCGCCTGGACCCAGGTGGGTCTGTGGCATTCCTGAGCTCCAGTCAAACAGGGTTCCAGTCCTGGTGCCAACCAAACACTAATTTGGCATCTCCATGCCTCAGTGAGGACTGAATGAAACCACATGCATGCAGGTGGGGGTCCGGAAGGTGCCTGGCACTCAGTGGGCCCGAGATAAATGCAAGGTGACAAGGTGGGCTGTGACTGCACATGCTAGGGTGTGATCCCTTCCACTGGCAGGGGGGCAACACAAAGGACCAGAAAATATCTAGAATGGCACGGACTCGGGTCCAGGGAAGCCAGGACTATCAGCTGTACATGACGGCCATGTGGCCTCAGAGAGGAGTGGCTTCCCCAGTCTCCCAGGGGCAGGGTCCAGGCCCCTAGACTGAGGACAGCCTCCAGCTCTATACTGTGGTGGCTCTTTCATCCTCACTCTGCAGGGGCCTGCTGGCGGCTCCGGGGCCTGTGGAGGAGTGGGAGGCCCACAGGTGCATCCTGACCAGGCCGGGCCGGTGACAGTAGAGATCAGGGCAGGTGTGCGGAGCACAGGAGACAGAGGGCCCATGTCCCCAAGTGCCGGGTGCCAGACCAGCCTCTGCTCTCTTCTAAAGGGCCTGTTTCACTCTGCAATGGGGGAGGGGCCCAATGCTCGCCTTGGCCTTTATCTGGCTGTCGTGAAGCTGGAATGGGAAGTACCTTTGTGAAACACCTTTGGGGATGGCGACTGGGCAGTGCTGAGCCAGCCCAGCTCCAAGACCTTGCTGGAGGGACTCAGCTCTTCCCTAGGCTGGGTAGCTCAGCCTGAGCACTGCTGATATTCTGGGCAAGGTGATTCTTGGTTGTGGGGCTGTCCTGTGCACCATAGGGTACTTAACAGCACCCCTGGCCTCTACCCACCAGATGCCAGTAGTACTGTCCCAGTCATGACCATTAAAAATGTCTCCGGACACTGCCAAATGTTCAAGCCAGGCACACCCTCTGAGAAGCACTGCCCTGCACCCTGGGTCCATTACAGACCCAGGCCAGGATCAGAGAAGCGAGGTGGGGAAGGAAGGGAGCCCTGGACACCAGTGTGGAACCTGAGATGCAGGCCAAGTCCTTGTATCCCCACCAAGCCCCTTCCCACAGCCACCCTGGCTGCGATTTCTTCGTTAATCAGAAATGGGTCCAGCCTTTGCCCAAGTGGCTACTGGTTTTTCCAGTTTGACTGCACAAAGCCGACCAGCTTTTCAGATCAGCCGGGCATCTCACAGTTCCCATCGTGTCGCAAGCTCTGAGCCTCGAGGCTCCCACTGGCTCTGGGGCATCCCTTGGTACCCAGTCTCACCCCAAAATGTGGTTTGCCCACGTGGCCTGGCACTGGGCCCTGGGGAGGGTGAGAGGGCTGGGTCTTCTTCTGAAAGCCTATTGCCATTAGTAATATGGGGCCATCATTCCCACACTCTCCACCTGATAGGCCGTCAGGGGCCAGGCGCTTGGGGAAGGCTGTGAACCTCATACCTGGGGAGGTGCTGCCATATGTCCTCTTACCTCATCTGGAAACCAGGAGAGCAGCTGTTTCCAGAATGTGTTGGTGTGAGTTCAAAGCTCAGGAGGCAGGTAGCTGGGGAGGCGCTGCCTGGAGCAGGCACATGAGGGTGGTCTCCAGCCAGATTATGGCTCAAAGGGGGAAGGGAAGCCCCTTGGCCCTCAGACCAGAGCTGGGGTCTCATGGGAGGAACTGTGCCTGTCTCCAACCAAAGACAGGATGGGAAGGGAGCTCATTACTGAGTGTCCTGCCCGGACACGGTCTCCTTTACTCTTCATAGCAGCCCTGCCAAGTAAATCACAATATTCCCATTTTTTCAGACAAGACTGAGGCCCAGAAAGATTCAATGTCTCTGTCCAGTACAGGTGGCAGAGCTGGGTCTCAGGTCTGGTTCCTATTGTTGCCCCCAGACTGGCACCTGACACTGCTGTGGTGACAAGAATGAGCCCACCGTGTGCATCCTGTCCCTAGGCCTGTAGGATCTGAGGGCAGGTTGAAGCAGAGCCAGCCAAGGACGGCAGGCGGCTGAGGGCGAACCCAGCATTACCAGCAAAGGAAGTACTCCCAAGACAGGTCTGGGCCCAGCCGGCCCGCGGGCAGGGAGGTGGGCCGTGTGGGCAGGCCCTAGACAAGGTGACACTTGGCCAGGGCTGGGCCCACAGGAGCCTCTAGCCACCCGCCCAGGCTGTAGGGGGGGTGGGCTCCGAAGCGAGAATGAGGAAGCCAGGGTCACACTTTCTTTCCCATGAAGGCACTCGGCTCCTGGGCAGATCACCCTGCAGACACTGCCACCTTCCCTAGTGCAGGGTGGTGGCTAGGGGGGCAGGCTGGGCCAGGGACCCCCAGTGCGAGCTGCCTCTCTTGTACCCTCAGCTGTAGCTTCATTTTCAAGCAGGGGCGGGGGGAGAAGGCCTCACACCCATACTCCCTCCCCAGCCCCAGGCCTGGAGTTTATAATGTCTTGTTATTACCAGGAGCTGCACAACTCGCCTTAGCTCACAGAGCACTTTTATAACCATCATCTCCTCTGATTTCATCCTCAAACAACTCTATGAGGCATCATTATAGTCATGAGGCGCTGGAGGCTCAGAGAGGTAGAACCACGCGCCCAAGCCCCATGGTGGCCCCTCGGCCAGGTGCAGCCTCAGTCAAGGACATCGGGCACCAAGGGTCTGTGCGCCCTCCTGTCCATGTTGATTTCTCGCTGCTGGCTTTTAGGTTCAGCCTGAGGTGGGGGAATGTGAGGAAAGGAGGCAGGCCATAGCCTCCCTCAGGCCTCGGTCTCCCCTCTGCCCTGTGGAAGCCTGGCATAGACGGCCTCGAGGCTGCTCTGGCTCGGGCATCCCAGGTTCCCACCAAGCTATGGGGCTGCAGTGATCCTAAGGCCCCCAACTGCACTGGGGCTCCCCAGGACAAGGTGGTGCAGGGCCAGCCTTACAGGGAGGGAGCCGCGCAGCCTACTGGCCGAGTTCCCAGCCCAGCCCCACCTGCCTCCCACTTCTAGGAGCTCCAAACACTCCAAGGAGACTGATTTTGGAATTTCCCTACTGAGAAGAGCCTTGGAGCACTGAATAGGGGGTGAGCCCTCGGGAGCAGCCAGCCCCAGGTTTGGGTCCCTGCTCAGCACAAACAAGCACACTCCGCCTAATTACCCCACCCTGGGAATGCAAGGGGGCTAAGGGAGGTGACATGTGGAAAGCACCCACTGGGCACGTGGCAGGGGCGCAGTGGAGGTGGGCCTGTCTGGTCTCCTCTGGGGCACGGGGAGGGGGCTGGACAGAGAACCCTGAGGTTCTTTGATCTGCTCACCACAAGCCCAGGGCCTCTAGAGTGACCTTTCAGAGACACCTTCTCCAGGCTCTGGACCTCTCCAGCATGAGCTGTCTGCCCTGGGACTCGGTCCTCAGTGCTAATTACACGGCAGGCAGTGCGGCGGGTTAGCGTGTGGTTTGGGGTCAACCTACTAAAGAGACCACATAAAACTGTCCCAACAGCTAGAGACTCACCATTTGGAGAGCTCACACACACTTGAAAAGGCTCAGTTGGGATTGGGGGGCATAGTTGACAAATGCCAACAAATTACAGACACAGGTGCCCAGCCCCTTATTAACCACCCTGGCGTCTACCCTTCTCCTGGGACTTTGTTCAGGTCACAGGCCTAAAGTCCAAGGAATCCTGACCTGTCGGAGGCTATTTCAGCCAGAGGGCTCTGGTGCTGGCCCCTATTCCCCTTTGCTAATGTTCAAGCATGAGTGACACCTGGGCAAGTGCCTCCATTTCCTCATCTGTAGAATGGGAACAACTGGGTTGTCATGTGGAGTAAGTTAACCATGCAAAGTGCCAGGCCAGGACCGTGGAAGAATTAGCTGTCGTTATGTATACTGATCTGTACTCTCCAGGGTATGTTACACACAGTAAGTGCCAGGTGATGTCAGGGTGGAAGGAGGGCTCCCTTTACCCCCAAGCAAAGTACCAAATGCCAGGGTGTCTGTGCAGAAGAGGCCAGCCACACTGGCCCACGTGCCCTCTGTCTGACCAATGAGATCCTAGAGCCCAGAGAGGGGAGGTAATGTGCTCAAGGACACACAGCAAAGCAGTGCTGAGAACCCAGGCCGGTCATGACCCCTCATCTCTGCTCCATGTTGTCCCCCATAAGGCCCTTTCTACTCTGCTCTCAGCCTCAAATCCACTTTAACTCTGCAGCTATCAGGGAAGCCTTCCCTGACCTCAGCTGAGGGAGCTTTCTCTGTGGGAGCCAGAGCCTGTGGGTGGACGTTAGAGGGACAGATTTGGTTTAAACTTAAGGAAGAACTTCCTGGGAGTCAGAGGTCTCCAGATAAGACATGAGCTGCTGGAGCCAGGGTAGTGAGCACCAGTCACCGGAGGTGTGTAAGGAAAGACAGTTAACCAACGTGGCATGGGCCACCGTGAAAGAACAGGTGAGGCAGCACCTTGCGTGGGTTCTGGCACCTGGCCAGCAGGCCCTTAATCAGTGTCTGCCTTATCTCTGACGGTTGGAAGGAGTCAGTGCCCCGTCCCTCGGGGTATTCAGCAGAGGCCAGGTGACCACCTGGCAGGAGGCTCTAGGACTACTGAACTCTGCCCGGAACAGGACTCATGTATAGAAGGCAGGTGCACAAAGTGCTTGTTGAGGGACGAGTGGGTCATTCACGACCAGCCGGCTCACCTTGAGGTGCCCCAGGTGCATGCGGGCCCGCTCGCACATGTGCAGGAAGTACTTGACGTTACTCTCGTCCAAGATGATGTACACGGCCACCTTCCTTTTGAAGCCGGCGTCCAGCAGGTCCTTAAAGATATCTACATCGGTGAACATGTCCATGACCACGGCTATCACCTGGGAACAGGAAGACACCGGGCTGTCAGGCCGTGCGACAGCAGGGCCAGGTGCCTCGCAAGACACACCGCCCTCCCATGCCCGCCACCTCTCTGGGTGCCGCTCCAGCCTGCTCCCCAAAGCCCCAGGACTGGAACTGGGAAGTGACAAGCTGGGAGCCTTTCCTGCCCCAAAATTCTAGGCTCAGAATCCACACTTAAGACACAAGATTCACTCGCAGAGCACGGACTGGGCTCTGCGAAGGCGGGAATAGAGGAGAAGCACCTTCGACATGCCTGCTTTTCCCTAACACGAGACTCAGGAAACCAAGCTCCGCAACCCGGCAGGCAGAGTGTGGAGAGGGCAGGGTGAGAAGCCTGGGAGGACTTAGCTCTCAGGGCCTTGGAGTCAACAGGGGTCCGTGTCCTGAGGGTCTCCTTCCTTGCGATTGTCAGGGCTCAGCCCGGGGCCTGTTTCAGTCCACTCCTGGGTTGCAGGTCCGCCACTGCCCTCTGCCCACTGCCATGGGATGCTGAGGTGAACCACACGTGTCAACAGGCAGGAGCCAGGGCAGCAGCTGGCATGGCCGCTCACTGAGCTCACCCCTCGCCCCTGGGGTGGAGCACTTTGGCAAGCCCCCTTGCGGCCCACAGCAGCACATGTGCTCTTCCTGTCATCTGACGACCTCTACCCACAACAGCTGACCTCCAGCTCCCTGGACCTGGCTCAAGGCAGAGGTCAAGGTGCACCTACCCCACCCCAGCCCAGCCATAGCCCGATGTAGTCACTGACACACCCAAGGCCTGAGGAGAGATGTGCAAGGAAAGGACAGGTGGTATGGACAAGCCCGCTGGCCTCAGGGTGGTTACCAGGCGCTTGGGCCTGATGGGGCTCAGTGCCCACCAGGCACTGGCTTTCAGTCTCTCTCATCCCCCCTTCCCTGTCCCACTGGGCAGCAAAGGGGAGCATGTCAGACACGGCTCCATACTGCTGGCCCAGAAAGACGTCCAGCCCCTCCCACCCTCCAAGGCCAGAGCCACTGTCTGTCTGGGTGTGAGACCCTCCTAGAGGAGCCTTACGCAGAGAGGTGGGGGACATGCTCTGGGTCACACATCGAGCTGGTGACACTCAGGCTAGAACCTGGCCAGGCCTGTCAGGGAGCCAAGCTCACCCCCAACCCCCACAAGAGGGCGGCCTGGCAGGCTCCCTTTGCTGGGCTCTGCAGACACAGGGTGACAGGGAGGCAGCCTGGGCCTGCTGGCAATGAGTCCGCACACTCCAGTGAGCGTACCAGGCTGGCCCGCGGGCCATCTAAGCTCCTCTGGGACCTCAGGCCCCTGCCCTGCCATGGACAGGATCTCTGTGTGACCCTGAGCAAGAACGACATCAAGAGTCTCTCATCAGCCTGAGAAGGGCCCAGCGTTCTCAACTGCACAGCGGGCACAGGGGGGCCGAGACCCAGCCAGGGCTCCCAGTGCCAGGCCCAGGGTCCTCTCTATTTCTGAGTCGCTCCTACAGGCAAACAGCCTGGTGCGCTACCCTGAGAAGGGCGCTGCCTCTCCCGGGGCAGCCCCCCACCCTTTGCTCCCCTCACTGGACTGGTTCCCGGCCCTGCCCACTGTGGCAGATGGGGGCCTGCCCGGTGTCTGGGCTGAGGGACATGCCGCAGCAGGACTGGCTCCGTGTTCATCCTTCCCCATGTCACCCTCTGGCAGGCGGGGTGTCCGATCCAGGGACCGTATGCTGCAGGGCCGGGTCTGTTGGGGCCTGCTCCTCACGATGGATCCCTCAGGGGGTCCGGGGGCCGAGCACTGGCTCTCCAGGCACTGAGCTTGGTACCGGCGGTGGTCAAAGGAGGGAGTGTAACAGGAGCCAGCTAAAGCTGGGGGTGGGGAGAGGGTGCTTGGCGCTCCCCACAGAGGCCCCCACAGCTTGCTCACCATCAGCCCCAAGGCTTTCCGGCAGCCCTCGAATCCTGCACCCCCTTCCCCATCTTGCACTTGGGGAAGCTGGGGCCAGAGACTTGAGATTAGAACCCAGGCACCTCTGCCAAGAAAGCACAGCTAAATCCAACCCTGTGCTGAGGGTTTGTAAGGACCCCAAGGACCGACTGCCACCTGTCCAGGCCTCACAAACACCTCACAGATGAGGACGCTGAGGCACAGAGGGGCTCACTCCCTTGCCTAATTATCTATCTAGGTGGCCCAGCTGGCCTGTGACAGTGTAAGCTCATCAAGGACAGAGTCCTGGTCTGCGCCCAGCATGGGGCCTGGACTAAGGAGGGCCTCTGGGAGCTATTGTCAACTGAGAATGGATCTAATGGCTTGGGTTACAGGAATGACGGCAGCCAGGGACAAGTCACAGCCCCTCCTGAACCCTCAGTTTGCCATCTGCCAATGGGGGTGTTGGCCTGGCTTACTCGGTCTATCCAGCTCTCACACCCAAGGTTGAGCACAAAGCTGCTAGCCCTGCCTGGAAGGACACACCAGCCGTTCCTGTAGCCCCAGCGCACGTGTTCCCCATGGAGTCCTGGGCAAGGCCAGGGCCAGTGCCATGGAGAAGACAGAGGAGAGGCTGGAATCTGGAGACACCTCTGCCTCGATGTCTGTCAGGAGAACACACAGTACAAGGGCAGGCAGCCTGGGTCCCAGCTCTGAAGCTCATTCCTTGTGACCACAGGGACCGGCTGCATCCATGTGAGCACTGGACCAACTGCCTAGTCCCTAGGGGGTGGGGACGGCAGGCATGTGTGTGTCCCATGTGCTAGGCCTGGCATCGCTGTGGAGCTGACGGGGCAGCCTGGGCCCCACAGCCCAGAACCTGTACAGACTGCACAGGCCAATTCACAAAGGAAGGAGGGAGCCTGGTGGTCCCTGAGTCTTACTGACAGGAAAGATGCAGCCACAGAACAGGGAGGGGCCAAACAGCATGAAAATCATGCTGGTTTGAGCCCTAGAGAGCAGCAGGGTAGGGGCTGGATGATGTCTGGGGGGTGTGGGATGGTTGTGCCAGGGATGGAGTGGGGTCGGACATCAGTAGGAACTGGTATCAGCACTGGGCTTGAGTGAGTCTTGTACCCAAATGCCTCCCCACGTCTCTCAGGTGTGGGGGTGGGGTTGCAATATGTGCAGGCTCCCAAAGTGTGTTCTTCCAGCAGCTACCATGCCTCCCTTTCCCTGCCACACACTCCAACAGGTCTGCATCCTGCCTCCTACTGGGTCCGAATCCCCTACCACTCTCCACGTGGCTAGGACTGCTCTCAGGTCTCCTCTAATCCCCCACCAATCTGCTGACAGATTCAGAGTCCCTAAAATGTCCTTGGAATAGGTGAACACCCATCTCCACTTGAGACATGCTGACACTGGCCCAGAAAGGGGTAGGGACCCCCAGGTCTCACCTCAAGCCAACAGGATAGTGGACATGGGTAGGGCACAGGCCCTGATGCCCCACCACAAGCATCTCCATCGCCCAGGTGGTTATTGGAGGGGGAGGTGGGAGGGAACCTGAGGGGGGGGTTCCTGAGCCACAATGGAGCAGCAACCCTTTACCTGTGGCCACCACCCCAACAGACATGGCCTGAAGCCTGTAATGCCTACTGCTGGCATTGATGGCATGGCCCAGGGGCACGGGAGTGAGTGCCCCCCATCCTCTCGGGCCCTAGCAGCAGCCTGAGGCCCTGGACAAAGACAGAGCAGGACCAGGGTTGGAGCCCTGGGCTCCAGGCCATGGTATGGCATTGGGTGAGCCGTGTCCCTCTCTGGGTCTCAGTTCCTCATCTATAAAATGGGAAAGGTGGATGTGCCACCCAAGGCAGACCCTGCCAGGGGATCCCCAACTCCCTATGCCCTTCCTGGGTGGCAGCATGGGCTCTAGACTGTCCTTCTGAGAAGATATGTGGCCTTGGGCAAGTGATTTAGTTCCCTCACTGGGTGATAACAATGCCTACCCTGTACAGCTGTCGGAGTGTAAAGTGAATTAATGCAGATGCACAGCTAGCGCAGGACCTGGAGCTCAGCAGACAGCAGCTGCCACTTTCCCGCACCCTCCTCATCATCCCAACCTGAGAACTATTCCACCAGACGCACAGCACCCTCTAGGGTGGACAGACCAGAAATCACCACCTCCCGGTTCTCATGGGACAAGGGACTGTTCACATCCTCTCAGCCAGGGTGCAGACCCCTCTAACACTCAGGGTTTGCAGGACGGTCCGGCACATGAGCCCTAGAGGGGTTGCCAGACTTTTTCTGTAAAGGTCAGATAGTTAATATTTCAGGCTTTACAAGTCACATGATCTCTGATACCTCTCAGCTCTGCTGTTATAGTGGAAAACAGCTGTAGACAGCACAAAAGCAAATGTATATGTCTGTGTTCCACTATTTACACAACCAGGCAACAGGCCAGACCTGATCCATAGTTTACCAACTCCTACCCTGGACTAAATCTGCTCTGGTCCGTTAAGCAAGCCTCAAAAGCATTAAATTGTTTTCAAGCAAGTTCACTGCATCCTAGAACAAAGCTCCAAAATACTTAAAGGAAAAAAAACCAAACTTCAGCACGCCACAACATAAAACTGTCCGCTATCCAGTAAGAAATTACCAGACACACAAATGAACAGAAAAATAATGACCTTTGTGAGAAAAAAAATCTCTCAAAACTAACCCAGCATAGCACAGATGTTAGAACTGGCAGCTACAACATGAAAACAGTGGTAGCTGTATTCTATATGTTCAAAAAGTTATCTACAGACAGGGAAGATACGTTTTAAAAACACCAAATTGAGCCTCAAGAGGTAAAACGAGTCAATGTTAAAGATGAAAAAAATGGGATGGGATTAATAGCAGAGCAGACACTATGGAGAAAAGATAGTGAACTTGAAGACATGTTAATAGAATGATCTAAAGTCACACACATAGAAAGAGACCAAAAAACAGGGTCAGGGCTTCAGTGAGCTGTGGGTCAACTGCAAAGGTGTAACAGAAGCTGAAGTAAAGTCACAGAAGGAGCCGAGGCAGAGGGTGGATGGGGGCAAGAGAGCAAAACACGCCAAAAATGATGACCATAACATTTCCACATTTGATGAGAACTACACATCCACAAGTTTAAGAAGTTCAATGAATTCCAAGCAGAAGAGACATAAAGAAAACTACACCAAAGCACAGCATAACCACATCACTTAAAATCAGTGACAGAGAAAATCTTAAAAATAGCCAGAGGGGAAAAGACCTTATACAACGAGGAACAAGGTAAGCAGGTTTGTCCTCAGAATTGAGGCAAGCCAGAGGACACGGGGCAACACCTTAAAGGTCCTAAATGGAAAACTTAACCTAGATTCCATACCCAGTGAAAATAGCTTTCAAAATCAAAGATGAAATAAGGACCTTTTCAGACATACAAATACCGACAGACTTCATCTCCAGCAGACCTGCACTACAGTTGTTGTACAGATGGAGGGGCTGAGACTCCAGGGGGGCTGCTGCCGCCTCCATAATGTCCAGTCCTCACCCCCTCACAGGGATCTGAAACAGACAGGTATTGCTGCTATCCAGCCCCTCACCCCTCTCTAGCAGGAAGGCTGGGCAGACCTGGCTGCAGGGCCAGGTCTATTTCCCACGTTTTTGACATGGACATGCTCTCCTCCCTGGGTGCTTGCAGGATTAGTGAGGTACCATATGAAAGACCAGGAAGGTTCTCCAAGAATTGAGGATGCTTCCTGGGTGCCCCTGGCCCTACCGTGGGCAGTGTTCCCCCTGACTCTTGGTGCTCTCCAAACCAGTTTGCCCATCCTCTGGCTCTAAAGGTCACCGAGTTTGGACCTACTTCTCTGTAGACAGGGAGCAAGGCTGTGACTATAGTAACACACGCTGACCCAAGCCAGGGCCAGCTTGCTGACGCTTGCACAGAACCAAGAGGGGCAGTGATGGCCACTCATGTTTTCGGGATGGAGAGCCAGTCAGCTGACAGCAGGGGACTTCCCTTCCCAGGCTCCTCTCTCAGTGGGGGATCCTGCATGTATTCTAACCATGGCTCCATCCACCGCCTCCCAGAGCCACCCTAGGTCCTGATATAAATCCCTGACCATCAGCACTGCCCAGAGGGTAAATGCTTCAGGGCCTCCCATCTCTGCCACTCCTTCCCTGGCTGGCCTATAGCTGGGCACTTCCCCATTTGAAGCCTCAGTTTCTCTTCTTGGGAACATTGGGAGTTGGATTGGATGATCTGAGGTCTCTCTCCTCTAATATTTACCAGCTCTGGTACCTTCCCCACTCTCCAGAATATTAAGATAGAAGCCTCATTAGGGCCAATTAAAGAAGGCTCAGGCCTCCTGAGCACCAAGTGGCCAAAGCAAGATGGGGTCAAGAACATAATGGTCGCGCCCAAGAGCCCTGCGACTCGGTGGCCTGGCTCAGCCGAGCGGCGTGGGGCCCTGCCCTTGTCTCCAGCCTTCCCCGTAGACACCTGTGCCTCCCCACCATGGCTCAGGAAGGTAGCAGAGATAGGAGCTGGCAGCACAGGGAAGGCCATCAGGTGACCAGGGCTGTGCCCTGTGGAGAAGATAAGAGGACAAGGTGCTCCCTCTTCCCGCTAGCCTCAAGGGGCCTCATAGTCCTCCAAGCTTCCAGGCCTGCAGGTGCAGGATCCAGCTAGCCAGACCACCCCACAGTTGTCAGTGAACGGCATAAAGTGAGGATTTTCAAACTGGAAAATGTGAGAATCATAAGTTCAAAAGCCTTTAAAAACCTTAGCTTCTCCAGGGTCCAAGAGCGACAGACACTGTGGAGCCATTGAGCATCCCGAGCCCCCGAGACTAGCCTAGAAAAGACTTGCCCAAGGTCACACAGAAAGCCAGGGGAGGGCTGTGGCCCCGAGCCACCTGATGTCCACATCCTCTCTGCTGCATTCCACCAAGCCCCTGCTTGAACTCTGGGATGGGGAGCTCACCACTTCTCAACCCAGACTTCTCACAGAGAGAGGCTGTCAGGAGAGGTGTGAGGAAAAAGGTAGAGGGAAGGCAGGAAGAGAGCTGGCATTTACTAAATGCCATGCCAGCTCCTTGCCAGATACCACACCAAGTGCTTTGCATGCCCCTTGAAATCTCACCACAACTTTGGCACTGAAGAGGAAGGAATGGAGGGTCAGAGAGGCTAAGCAACTATCTCAGGGTGCATAGCAAGACAGCTATCTCTGGGGCTCAAGCCTGGATCTGCATGATACTGAAGCCTGTCTTTCCTCTGCCCCTCATGGCATTTAAGCTGGGAAGGTGCCTGAGCCTGGGGATCATTCGGACCCCACTAAGGAGGCTGCTGCAGCCCACCCAGGCCAGGGCCTGCTGAGTGTGGTCCTGGTGCACTTATCATCCTGTGGGTGCTTATGACTGTTACTACCTCGAGACAAGTGTCCAATTCCCATTTTATAGATGAAGAAACTGAGGCCCAAGATCATGCAGCAAGGAAGTGGCTGAGCTGGGCAGGTGAGCCAGAGGCCTCTGAGAGGACCAGCCCCCCTCTGCTGGCCTAGGGGGAGGACCCTGGGCTTCAGGGTGAGCCTGTCAGACCAGGGAGACTGGGGTTCTGTGGAGCCAGTGCAGGCTGGCCACACCAAAGAGTCTGGCACGACCTTCGGCAGGCCTCGGCCTGCTCTGAGCCTCCATAGCCTCATCCGTGACAGGACTATGACGACAGGCCCGCCTCACAGGGTCGAGGGAGGGCAGGGCCTGAAGGTGTGGGGCTGCCTGCGGCGTGCTTGGGGAGCCAGGTGTGCACCCAGCCCAGAGGTGCCGGCCCTCCTTCCTGGCAGAGCCACTCCTGGCTCTCCCCAAACTCAAGTAAGATGCAATTGCCGTTGGGTAGGAAGCCTTTGCAGAAGACAGGAGCCAGCACCAGGATTATGTTATCAGATGGTTCCCCACCTGGCAGGTGAGGGCCTTGAGCCCTGGGATGGGAATTGCCATAGGAGGCAGGAGGCAGCTCCCTAGACCTACTAAGTGCCCTGGGATAGCTGACTGGGCTACCCTGGGGCCTCCTGAGGTGTTGAAGCTGTCCTGGTGCTGCCTAGCTCAGGGACAGTGAGAGCCTTCCCTTCTGGTCCACAGGGATCCACAGTGGTCTTGGCTCCCCGCCACCCTGTCCTCACCAGTCCCCATGTGGTCAGATTGTTGGTCCCTCAAGGGGAGCCCAGTGTTTGGGAGCCTAGTGGGGACAAGAAGAATGATGAAAATACTTTACTGTCCTGAGTCAAGCTGGGGAAAAGCAGCGAGGCTCCAAGGTTCCCATGAGGGCCTGGCTCAGAAAGAATAGCCAAGATGCCGCTTCTCCTGGGAAAGGGGGCTCAGAGCCTGCAGACCTGGGTTCTGGGCCCATCTCCTTCAGTTATCAGCTCTGTGACCTTAGGCAAGTTATTTGAGAGGTCAGCCCCACCAGGCCTCAGTGTCCTCATCTGCATACCTACTTTATGGAATTGCTAGGAGGATTACAGTGTAGGTCATGTGCCCACTCAGCACCTGGCATACACCTGGTGTTTAATAAATGCCTCGTTAAAGTGTTTTCATTCTCCTGGAGTTAAGCCATCAGCCAGGACTCAGTGTGTGACAGCAGGGGCCTGAGAGGAAAGATGTGGGCTTAATGAGGCATTGGTGAGACCAGCCTCCTGCCCTTCCTGCTGGGTGGCTCTAGGCAAGATACATAACTTCTCTGGTTCTCTGTTCCCAAGCCCTGGACTAGCTGGCATGAAGTCACTTTCTAGTCTAGCCTTGGCCACTCATTCTGCCTCAGTTTCCTCATCTGTGTGTGACTGGCCCCTGCCCCTAGGGGCCTCCCCCTGGGCTGGCAGGCTGGTGAAGGGATCCTACTAGGGGCTCTGGTCCTGTGTTGTGTTTGGGGGGCGAGTGCCCCTCCTCCCCTCTTGACCCAGTCCAGCCTCTCCCCTTCTCTCAGAGGCTGTAGCCAAGCGAGGCTGGGGCTCGTCCCTCCTAGGCGTGACGCTACAGGCCCGGCCTCTGGTATGCAGCTGAAACCCCATAGCAGTTTTCCCCCCCAGATAAATCACTGGCTTCTGGGGGCAGGAGGGTGGGCAGGATGGCCTTCTGTCTTGGAAAGCTGGAGCCCAGTGGGGCTGGAAGATGTCTCAGAGAGCACAAGCTCAGAGTGACAGCCAGTGGAGTCCTCTGAGACCCAGGACTCACCCATCTCTGCCCAGCCTGGCTTCAGGTGCCCTAGAGGAGTCTAGACTCAAGGGGCAGTAAGGTGTCAGAGCTGACGGGACGTTAACAGTGTTCAATGACTGTATCCACTTTATAGATGGGATGACTGGGGCTCAGAGAGAAGCTTGGGCTTGTGCCAGGTCACACAGTGGTGGAGGCAGAGCAGGGACCTGGCCCAGCACTCTTGGCTTCTTATACTGTGGCCTATTAGTTCTGTTCTAGTTTTTTGGGAAAGGGGGGACCTGATGGTAGCCCTGACAGGAACAGTTTCCCAGGTCCTTGCCCACAGTCTGCCTGCCATGCTGATGACAGGCCAGGCTGAGGGGGTGGTGGCCTGGGTTTCCCTGCCTCAGTGCCAGCAGCCCCAGCTCAGGTGCCACGGTGGGAAGGGGTCCAGTGTTCCAGCCAGGTGGGTGGACAGTGGGATCCCCATTCTTGGACTGAGAAGGGGGGCATTCTTCCTGGTACCAGGAGTGAGAGGAGGCTTTGGGGGTGAGGGAGAAAGAAGTGATTCATGGGAAAAGAGAAGGCAGGAAGAGCTCCAAGGCGGGAGGCCAGGCAAAGGGCTCCGTCAGCATTTGTCAGCATCCGTCTGCCACGGCCCAGCCCCTTGGAGCCTGGGAAGCAGCCAGAGCAGGAGCAGGGGAAATGGGAGGATTGCAGGAGCTTAGGTGAGCTGCCCCTCCCTGTCCTGCCAGGGCCAGACAGGATGGGCAGGAGACCTGTCCTAGAGCCTGGAGGACAACACAGGCCTGGTCCCCACCCCTTCCACACAAGAACTAGCTAGGTGACCTTGGAGGGACTAACCAGTCAGGCCTAGGTTTCTACATCTGAAAAATGGGGCAGATAACACTACCGGAGATTATAAAGTGCCTCGCACTCAATAAACAGTAGCTATTGTTATTACAGATGGCTTACCCACATTGACCTCAGGTGCCAGGATGGATGCTACAGGGAAGCAGAAGGGCTGGAAAGCAGAGGCTTGGTACAGCACGGTGCTGTGGGTGGGAGCAAATCCCTGTCTTCCCTGTGCCTCAGCATCCCATCTGAGGGATGAGGCGCTTGGCCTCCATTGCCTCTGAGACCCCTGTTGTTGGGCCTGCAAGGCTCCCTGCTGTCTGAGGGTGTCAGTCTCAGCAATGAGCCCCCTTCTTAGAGGGATGAAAGTGGTGGCGATGCCTAACTGTCGGGGAGCTGCAGGAGGTTAAACCTGAGATGGACTTCTTCCTGGTTATGTCACCTTAGACAGGTGACTCCCATAACCTTGTGGGGTTTTGCGGGGATCAAATAAAGTTATGGGAGGGCCCATAGGACTACATGGAGTGGCTGGGTCTCAGCCTGGCCATAGAGACATGGGGAGGCCGCCCTGAGTGCCCAGCCTGGCCCCAGGCACTCCTATCTGGCCTCATCACTGAGCCAGGCCGTCTGTCTTTCTGTCTGGGGGAGATTAGACTCGGCTGTTCCCATGCCAAGCTGGGATCTGGTGTCGGCCTACTTCCTACTCCCGGTGGGGAGGAGAGGGTAACACGAAGGGGAACCCTGACACAGCAGGTCAAGTTTCCTTGGCCTCAGTTTCCCCAATTTTATGAGGGGGGGGTGGAGGCTAGGTAATGGATCCCAATAGGCCCTCCCAGGGGACTGGGTTTCACGACCTCAAGCGACACCTGTGTCAGCAGCACCTTTGTCTCCCACGGCAGGTGTGGGACAGGTTATTCAGGCTGAAGGCCCCTTCCTGCTCCCCCTCCTCCTCTCCTTCCAACTCCTCCTCACTCCGTCGCCCGCTTCCATCTTCACAACAGCCGAGGATGCAGCCTTAAACTCGCCACCTCCACCTTGCAGACCAGGAGCGCGCAGCTCCAGCGCTGCCTGGGCAGCCGAGAGCCGGGCTCCCTGACAGGCTGTCTGGCTCGGCAGCTCCCTCAGGAGACAGAAACTCCACGTTTCTGGAAACCTAAGCTGTGCTACCTCCTCAGCTCCTGATCCACTTCTGGATTCTTGGCTGAAGAGCTCCCCCAGCCTGTCTGTCAGCCAGGATGGTCCCCAAAGCCAACGTTCAGTGCAATTCGCTGCCCCCTCTGGGCCTGGAACAGTGAAGGGGTTAGATTCCACCAGAAATACCTTGCCCACAACCCAAGGCCAGGCCAGACATTGCTAATCACTCACTGCTCTCTACTGAGCCACGACCCGGCCTCAGAATCCTTCTCAACACAGCTAGCTAGGCAGCCTCTGCTGGTGACGTCAGGATGTGCTCTGTAACCATGAAAAAGGCACTTCCATCAGCAGGAAGAAGCATCGCTCAAGGTCACGGCTGTCCAGCAAAGGCCTGGCTGTCTCTGCAAGCAGCGAGCTCCTCTTTTCAGAATATGAGTCAGTGTGTCAACTAAGTACCCATGCCAGGGACACTGTGCAGCTCAGCAAGGGTCTGGAAGGGGAGGTCAGACAATGCCCTTCCAGTGGAGAAATTCAACCCAGGTGGACAACCCTCACCTGAACTCACTCCGCTCCCACCCCTGAGGAGGCTCCGAGAGGACGAGCAACTGGCTCTCAGTTGCTCAGCACACCCAGGAAACAGGCACATTTGAACTCAGACCTCCAGGCTAGCCTCAGATGGACTTGGCAACTTTTCAGTCTCCATGACTATCTCCCCAACCAACAAAAGCAACGCTAGAGAGCTTGAGGTGTGTATGAGAGCCTGCACTTCTCAGGGCTGAATCAGAGCTACCTCCAGTGACAGTGAGAGAAAGCCACATAATTCCTTCCCACCCCACCCCACTGTAGCACCTTCTTCTGGGAAACCTGCTCACCAGGCCTCTGGAAGTCAGAACTACCCCAACAACGCAAGAAGGCCCTTTGAGATGCAGCGCCTGCTGTTACCTGCCAGGGTTCCCGGCACCCTACCCCTTTGTGAAGAATGAGGGATCCCACGAAAGCAGGAGGGCAGCCCGGAGACCCGGGGGGCTATGGTGGACTCTCCACATGAGCTCGGGGGAGTGTGGGCTGCGGTGGGGAGGTGCTGGGGGGTGGGCCAGCCCCTGGGCCAGCTTCCTCCCTGGGGACTCCCACCAGTGGCGCTCACCTTCTGGGCCTGGCTGATCATCTTGCGCACCACCTCTTTGATGTGGGCCTGCCCGTCCAGGGGGGGCTGCATGTAGACGCTAGCCCGGGTCACACCGCGGTAGGCGATGGTGTCCGGCCAGCCCAGGTCCAGCTGTGGGATGGAGCGGTCTGACTTCTGTGGCCAGTACTCCAGTGAGGGGGGTGGCTCCGCCTCAGTTAGGGCTCCACCTGCCCCGCTGGCCTCCTCCCGGTCCCCGACTCCACTGTCCTCGGGCCCCTGTGGGCAGCCTGAGTCCCGAGGGTCCTGCGAGCCTGGGTCGTACACCTCAATGGTCTCGAGGATGCGCTTGAGCTCCAGCTCCGAGAGGAAGTCGCGGATGTTCTCCTGGCTCAGAACCTCGTAGAAGGCGGCGGGGCCGCGGGCCACCAGGGCCTCCAGCGCCAGGCGCTGCTCCTCGCTGTAGAAGAACTCGGGCTTGGACTCGCTGGAGCGCCAGTTGACGTGGCTGTTGTCCAGACACTGCACCTGGGAGAAGGCCATGGCGCCACCTGTCCAGCGCTTCTGCCGGGGCAGGGCCGGGGCGCAGGAGGCTGCGATCCTCGCCTGGCGGCCGGGCTCGGGCGTCTCTGCTCCTCTCTGCCAGCGGGGCCGGAGGAGAGAGGGGCGAACGCAGGGGGCAGGTCAGAGAGACGGGCGAACGCAGGGGGCAGGTCAGAGTGCGGGCGGGGGCAGGGGGCAGGTCAGAGTGCGGGCGGGGGCAGGGCCGAGGGCGGGCGGAGCGCGGGGCTGCTGTCGGTGCGCGAAGGGGACGGGCGCTCAGAGGCCTGCCAGCGCCGCCGGCGGTGCCAGGCTACGGCTGGGGGATCCCGGGCGGGCAGGGACTTCCCAGGACTTTCCGGGAGCGGGAGGCAGGGGACGGCCATCGGACGGGCGCTGGCCCTGCTCGGGGACGCGGGCGTTCCGAGGGCTTCCGGGAAGGAAGCGGGTCTTACGATTCCTTGGGCGCCGGGGCGGGCAACCCAGGAGGCCTGCCCGGAGGTGGCTGGGGGAGCGCGGCGGGCAGGCGGCGGCGCCGGGAGGAAGGGGCCGGGGGCCGGGGCGCGGGCAGGGCTCGCTTACCAGGAGATCCGGCGAGGAAGCCGCGAGGGCGGAGCGGTGCGCGCGGGGCTGGAGAGCTGGTGACTAAGTGCCACCCCGCCCACCCCGCCACCACCTGAGGTCACGTGGGGCCGGGGGCGGGGCCGGAAACTGATTCACACCGCCGACGGGCACAGACCCACCTCCTCCCCGGCCCCAGTCCCCGGTGAAAAGCTCGGGGACCAAGTCCGAGAGCTCCTGGAACATTGCACGCGGCCCAGAGAGGGACACTGTTCTTCCCGAGGTCACACAGCGAGTGAACAACCTTGGCAGCCCCCCTACCCCTAGGGCCTCTTGGTAACCCTGGTGCACCCCTACATATGCCGCTTCCCAGGTGGGATGGGAAGTCCATGGAGATGTCCAGCTGTCCAGTTGTGGAAGCAAAGTTGGGGTACTAGGCTGGGAGTTCTGAAGGCAGGGACAGAGCACCATCTTATCCAACCTTAGGAGCCTTCACAGAGCTTGGTGTGGACAGGGCAGGTACCCGGTTCTTAGTGAGGAACCCTGCTCCCTGCTGGGAGGGGTGCCCCTCCGCCAGGGCTGGTCCTGCGTGATGAGCAGCACCCCACCTGAGGTGAGCACCCCACCCGGGAGAGCCAGAAAGGGCTGCTGTGGGCTGGGGTCAGGCCCAGGTCTCTGCATGGCGTCCCTGGGTCTTGGGACCCTGGTTATGGGAGGTGTGGGGACCACATCTGAAAGCAGGCTGCCAGGGCAGGGACAACAAAGCCCATTAAACCTAGCCAAACAGCCCACACCCCATTTTTGGGCCACAGCCAGTCAGCCAGGCACCTGGCCCAGACCCTCCCTTCTGTCCCTGGTCCCCTGCCACTTGCCGTGGATAGGGCTGCTCTGTGCGCTGGTTGGGATACTGCTCTGTGTTGCTGAGCGCTAGAACCCCTGCTCTCTCGGACCCTCACTCCCTCTCTCCCTTAGTCTGCCTGTCAGGGCTCACCTGAGGGCACTGCCCTGAGCAGTGACTGCTTTTCCCAACCCCAGGACCCCTGTGGTCCCCATCACTAACCCATCAATCCTCAAGTCCTGCACTCCACCCTGGCCCTGGGGGCATCCCATTGTGTTTGAACACCCTGGCCCCAAAGATCAGGCCCCTGCGCCTCCCTGAACACAGTCCCACAAGTTCCCCAGCTCCTTCCGAGTGTGTGAACACACACCTGCACCCTCCTCACCAGGCAGTCCCAGTGGACCGGCACTGCTCTGGGAGCTCTGAAGCCTGATTTAGAGCTTCTTGGCCACTGGGGACCCAGGACATGACTCTCTCTGGGCCCCTGTCCCTCCTTAGTTTGTACCCCAGCACAAATGCCCTGGGCTCATAACGGAGTTCTGGCTGGCAGGGGTGAAAGGGTCTAGCCCTCCAACTTCTGCAGTAACCTGCCCATAATGACAGATTCACAGGAAGTTGTTTAAAAAAACAAAAACAAAAACAAACAAAGTTTGCATGCAGCCTTCCTCATTTCCCCCAGTGAACACTACAGAAAGAAAGCTGATGGTGCAATGCAGAGCTTCTTCAATGTCAGTTTACCTGTGCTCGTGTGTGTGTGTGTGTGTGTGTGTGCGCACACACGCCTGTGCAGATGTGTGCTACCGTCACAATCAAGATGCAGAACTGTTCTGTCACCCAAGCTCTCCCTTTTTTCAGCCGCACCTCACCCCCAACCCCAGGCGCCACAGCCACTGGTCTGCTTTCAGTCTCTGGATTCATCCAGGTTGGTGTGTGGTTTGGCAGCTTGTTCTTTTCTGTGGCTGACTGGTGCTCCATGGTGCGGATGGACCACAGTTTATTTAACCATTTCATCTGCTGAAGGACATCTGGGTTGTTTCCATTTTGGGGCTATTATGAATAAAGCTGCTATGAATGTTCATATACATAGTAAATTATGTATATTTTACATTCCTACCAACAATGTATGAGTGATTCCATTTCTCCACATCCTTGCCAACGTGTTATGTGGCCACTATTATTTTATTTTAGCCATCCCGATGGACGTGTAATAGTCTCTTATTGTGGTGTTAATTTGCATTTTCTCAGTGACTGCTGATATTGAACCTATTTTTATGTGCTTATTTGCCATCTGCCTATACTCTTCGATGAAATGTCTGTTCATGTGTTTTGCCCATTTTGTAATTAGATTGTTTGGTGTTTACTGTTGAGTTTTGAGAGAACTTTATATAGTCTCCATTCAAGGCCTTTGTTGGGTATGTGGTTTGCAGCTATTTTCTCCTGGTTTGTAGCCCCCTTTTTTTCAAGTATATAATACAGTTGACTCTTGAACAATGAGGGGTTGGGGGGCTGACCCCCACCCTGTGGAGTCGAAAATCTGCATATAATGTTTTTTAATCCTCATGAGGAGTGAGGATATTTTTCCCATTGATTTTTAGAGAGTGGAAGGGAGGGAGAAGGGGGGGGAGAGAGAAACATCAATGTGACAGAGACACATCAACTGATTGCCTCCCACACAAGCCTCAGGTCGGGGCATGATCGGACCTGCAACTAGGTACGTGCCCTTGACCAGGAATCGAACCCGCAACCTTCTGGTGCATAGGCCGACACTCTAACCACTGAGCAACACTGGCCAGGGCTGCATATAATTTTTGATTCTCCCAAAACTTAACTACTAATAGCCTACTGTTGACCAGAAGCCTTACTGGTAACATAAATAGTCGATTAACACATATTTTGTATGTTATATGGATTATATTTGTTATTCTTACAATAAAGTAAGCTAGAGGGAATAAAATGTTATTAAGAACATCATAAGGAAGAGAAAATACATTTAAAGTATTTATTGAAAACATTCATCTATAATTTCAAAGCCATGTTTAGACCCATGTTGTTCAAGGGTCAACTGTATAATATTATTAACTATAATCACTGTGGTGTAATTAGACCCCTAGGACTTACTCATCTTATGACTGAAAGTTTGTACCCTTTGACCAACATCTCCTCTTTCCCCCTGACTCCCTAGGCCCCGGTAACCACCATTCTAATCTGTTTCTACAAGTTCGGCACTTTTAAATTCCAAGTATAAGTGAGATCATATAGTATTTGCCTTTCTCTGACTTATTTCACTCAGGATAATACCCTCTAGGTCCATCTATGTTGTTGCAATGGCAGGATGTCTGTCTTTTTCATGGCTGAATAATATTCTGTTATATATATATATATATATATATATATATATATATATATACACACACACACACATATATAATATGTTTATATACACATATATACACACATATTTGTGTATTACATATACACATATACCTATATAATATGTGTGTATAATATGCACACACGTGTAAAATCTTTATGCATTTATCTGTTGATGGACAGTTAGGTTGTCTCGGGTGCTAGCTATTGTGAGTAATGAGCATGGGAGCGCAGATAGCTCTCAGAGGCAGTGATTTCATTTCCTAAAGATATGTAACCTAGAGGTGGGCTTGCTGGATTAAACGATAGTTCTATTTATTTATCATGTTTTAGGAGCCTCCCCGTTTTCCTCAGCGCTGCGCCGATTTACACTGTCCCCGGCAGTGCACAGGGTTTCCCTTTGTCTGCGGCATCGCCGTGGCGTCGTCGGTCTCTTTGAGCACGGCCGTTCTAAGAGGTGCAAGATGATAGCTTTTGTGGTTTTCATTTGCATTTCCTTGCTGATTAGTGATATTGAGCACTTTTTCATGTACCTGTTGGTCATTTGCATGTTTCCTTTGGAAAAACGTCTACTCAGTTCTTCTGCTCATTTTTAAATCAGACTGTTTTGTGGGTTGTTTTTTATGTTTGTTTGTTTGCTTGTTTTGCTATTGAGTTATATAAGTTCTTTACGTATTTTTGGATATTAACCCTTTGTCAAATACATGGTTTCCAAATGTTTTTTCCCAATCTGTAGGTTGCCATTTCATTTTATTGATGGTTTCCTTTGCTATGCAGAAGCTTTTTAATTTGATGTAGTCCCACTTGTTTTGTTTTGTTTTTGTTTTTTTGCCTTTGCTTTTGGTATCAAACCCAAAAAATCATTGCCAAAACTGATGTCAAAGGGCTTAGTCCCATATTTTCTTCTAGGAGTTTTATGGTTTCAGGTCTTATAGTCAAATCTTTCATCTATTTTGAGTTGATGTTTGTGTGTGGTGTAAGATATGGGTCTAGTTTCATTCTTCTGCATGTGTCCGTCCAGTTTTCCCAACATCATTTATCAAAGAGATTGTCTTTTCCCCACTGTACTGTATATTCTTGGCTCCTTTGTTGTAAAGTAATAACCTATATATGCATGAGTTTATTTCTGGGCTCTCTATTCTATTCCACTTGTCTGTGTACCTGCTTTTGTGCCATGACTGTACTGTTTTGATTACTGTAGCTTTGTGATACAGTTTGAAGTCAGGAAATGTGATGTCTCCAGCTTTGTTTATCTTTCTTAAGATTGCATTGGCTATTTGGGGTATTTTATTGTTCCATACAAATATTTTAGAATTGTTTTTTCTGTTTTTGTGAAAAATAACATCGGAGCTTTTTTTTAGTATATCTTTATTGATTTCGGAGAGAGGAAGGGAGAGGGGAAAAAGAGTTGAAACATCAATGATGAGAGAGTCATTGATCGGCTGCCTCCTGCAAGCCCCCGACTGGGGTTCAAGCCTGAAACCTGGGCATGTGCCCTGACGGGGAATCGAACGTGATCTCCTGGGTCCCAGGTGGACGCTCAACTGCTGAGCCACACCTGGCCAGGCCATTGGAGCTTTGATAGTGATGCAATGAATCTGTAGATCGCCTTAGGTAGCATTGACATTTTAACAATAGGAATCCTTCTAATCCCTGAGTAGGGAAAATCTTTCCATTTATTTCTGTCTTCTTCAATTGTTTTCATCAGTGGCTATTAAATTTCAGCACACAGATGTTTCACTTACTTGGTTAGATTTCTTTCTAGGTATCTATTCCTTTTTGACGCAGTTGTAAATGGGATAGTTTCCTTAATTTCTCTTTCTGACAGCTCATTGCTAATGTATAGACACACAGTGACTTTTGTACATTGATTTTGTCTCCTGCAACTTTACTAAGGTCATTTCTGTAGCTTTTCTTCCGTCCTTTTCACAGGCAAAAGCTTTTCATTTCGACGAGGTCTAATTTATCATTTTTTCTTCTATGGATCTTGCTTTTAACGTCCAGTCTAAAGACTCTTCGCCTTGTTCTGAGTCTCAAAGATTTTCTCCTATCTTTTTTCCCTAAAAGTTTGACCGTTTTACATTTGAATCTGTGATCTGTTTTGAGTTAATTTTTGAGTAAGGGGTGAAGTTTAGGGTGAAGTTGAGTCTTTGACCCATGGATGTCCCCAGAAAGATTTCACAGAGGAGAAAACAGTTTCTCAGAGAATAATCTCACCCAGGATCGCAGAGTAAAGGGTTGGAGAGCTGGACTCAAACCTGGCTGTGTGCTTTTCTTCTGCTCCAAACTGTGACACTGACATCTGGACTGGCTCCCAAGGATGAGCCAGGCCTGGCCGGGGAGTGGGGAGCATCTTGATTAGCCCTCAGGGTGGTATTTCCAGTGGCCAGCTTGGTACAGGGTCATTCAATCAGTAAACAAACACTAGCCTGCCAAACAGAGCCTGCCATGCATTTGCTTGAGCTGGGCACTGCTAGGCCCCAGGCTCCCCTGGGCCCATGGTCATAAACTATAGGGAGGCAGGCTTTAGAAGTTCCCTCTGCTGCTCACAGGGAGGGTGGGTTAGAGGGACAAGGTGGTGCAGCGATGAGGTGGTGCAGTTCCCCTGGTCACCAAGCCCAGTGGCCGGACTTGGCATTGGCTGCAGGGAGGCAGGACTTGGGGGAAAGGAGAGGAGCAACTCCCAGGCTTCTTATGTGGGCCCTTGGCTGGATGCAGGTGCTGATGCAAACGTGGAGCCCCGTGGGGCAGCTCCTACATCCCCAGAAGCCCGTGCTCTGGCAAACCCGGAGCCCCTGCCCAGGTCCCTGGCCCTCACTGTCTGGGGACTGTTCCCTCCTGAGTTGGCACATTCAGGGGACTGTGCTTAAGTGGTGACACCTCTGTTGCTGTCATAAAGGAGGGGTTGTTCTTTCTTGAAGTTCAGCATAAACATTTGGGTTGGTGAACTGAGCCAGCTGTGCTCAGAGGCTGTGCCCATGCCCGGAGCCTGGAGTAGGCTGAGTACATTCAGTCAGAATCTCCTGACTCAGGCTTTCTGAGCTATTATGTGGCTGTGACTCCTCATCTGTCCCTCCCAGGAGGGCTGGGTCCTCAGGCACCAGAGACAGCCAGTCCAGGAGGGGCCCATCACCTACCCTCTGAATGCTGGACACGAGTGGCCCCAGAGTCCTGCCATGGGGCCCTGGGCTATGTCCCTTGGTCTGACTGTTCCAGGAAAGTTATGCTCTCTCTGTGCCTGAGTTCTCCCATCTGCACAACCGGTGGGGGTGCACGTGTTGGGTGGGGAAGCTGGATGAAACACTGCCTGACCTCCTTCGCGGGGCTTTCTGGGACCCTTTTTCTCGTCCTTTCATCCTGTGCCTTTCCTCCTTCCTCTCTCTCATATTCACTCGTTCATTCATGCACAAATGCTCACAGAATATCTCTTCTGGGCCCAGCCCTGAATTAGGTGATACCTGGGACTGGGAAATGACTCAGTCCCATTGTCAATCCTTGGGGAGCTCCCGGTCTGGTAGAGAAGGTAAAATATACTAGCAAACAATTGTGATTCAACCCTGGAGCCCTTAGGAGGAAGCTACTGTGCCCTGGGGGCGAGTGGGGAGGGCGTCAGGGAAGCCTCTGAGGACCAGCTCTTTGCAGTGGGCCGTGAAGCAGGAGATAAACAAGGGTAGGGGTGGAGACCCAGAGGAGACGTCTGCAAGAGCTTGGAGGAGTCTAAGTGCTGGGTGTGTGTGAGAAAATACAAACAGGTCAGGGTGGCTGGTGCATGGGCACCGGATGGGAGGACCTGGGACCAAGGGCTCGAAAGCTGTGGAAAGGATCTTTCCCTGGGAAGCCATGGGCTCCAGGGCTGGGGGCTGGGGAGGGGGAGGGGTTCCTGAGAAGTAAGTGATACGAGCAAAGCTGGGATTTTGAAAGGATGGAGAGGAGGGGAGGGAGGCAGTGAGGAGCTGGTATTATGGAGAGGAGATGGAGCCAGGGTGGTCCAGAGTGAATTGGGCAGGGCGTTGGGAAGAGAAGCCATGGGGCTGGAGGCTGGGGGCTGGGGGAGGAGGGAGGGGGGGAGGGAGGGAGCATGGGGGATTATCACTGGGACAGGAGGGGGAAGGGGATGAATCTGATTGGACACACTGAGTGGGAGGTGCCTGAGAGACAGCAGGGAGCAGGTACCCAGCCTGGCCTGGCCTGGGATGTAGGGTCATGGGGTAGGGATGACTGCTCCAGCTCTTCTGACCTAGAGGAAGGGATCTGAGACACCCCTGCCCCTGAGGCTGGGCATCTATGGAGGGGCCTTTCAGTAGGGGCATTTGGACGAGGTAGTGCTTAACGCAGGAGTGCCCTGTCTGCACAGGGAGCACAAGGCCTGGGAACAGTGATGCCTGCGGTATGGGAACTGTACCCACCTACTCACTCAGCCCCGAGCAGGCTTCCGTGGCCCAGAAGCTCCATTCCCATCCCTCCTGGTCACCACGGGTCAGCTTCTGCTCTCAGCTCTCCTGTGGTGGCCATTCCCCTCCTCTGTTCCACATTCCATGGGCCTCCACTGAAAATCCCAGAGGAATGGAGCCAAAAGGGTTTTAAAAAGTGTTTCCTGGAGGAACACATGAACATGGGGTTGGTGCTACTTGTCACACTGTGCTTGTGAGCCAGGCAGAGCTGGACGCCCCCATGGCATCAGAGCCAGAGCGAGGCTCCCGGGGGACTCCCTGCTCTGGCGGCTTGCTGGGAAGCCTGAATTTAGGTCCAGTGCAGGTCTGGGCTGAGGCCAGACACCCACTAACTCCTTCATTCACTCACCAGGTGAGCTGTGTGGCTGTCCCAGCTGCTGGGGAGACAGCCACAGCGGGCCCGAGTCCTCAACCTTACTGGACTCCCCGCCACGGGAGAGGGAAGAAACAAACATGCCCAAGTCATCCAGGGCGAAGAAGAGCCGTGGGAGAGGAGGTGGCAGGAGAGCAGGGGGGATTTCAGCACAGCAGCCATGCTGGGAAGGCCTGGGAGAGCCACCTGGCCAGAGGGGCCGAGAGGCCTGAGCTGAGAGGGAGGCCGGTGGAGACAGGGCAGGGAGGCCAGCTGCTGGCACCTGGCCAGAGGGGAGCAAGGGAGGAGAGGAGCCCTGAGGGCCAGGGCTAGGCAGCCACCGGAGAAAGCGGGGCAGGAGTGATGGGCGCCCCCACCCCTCGCGCAGTGAGAGCCCTCCATCTGTCTGAAGGGGCAGTGTGACGGGTGTGGAACCCAGGCACCTCTCTCACACAGATGACGTGGGCTGCGTGACGCCGGCCGAGTGCCTGCGGGCCTGCGGGGCCGAGATTGGCTGCTCCAACATTGCCTACCCCAAGCTGGTCATGGAACTGATGCCCATCGGTGAGGCTCTGGGGGGCCTGGGGGGACCAATGAGGGGCTGTGGGGGCCCTTCTGGATCCACTGTGATGCTGTGTGACATCCAGGTGGGAAGAGAGGAAGGTAATGGTAGAAAACAGACACCTGGCGCTCACCGCACACCAGGCACTGCTCCAAGGGCATCCATGCGAGTAGCCTGCGTCCTTCCCTCAGGAACCCCACGTGCCATTGTTATTCCCATTTTAGAGATGGGGGAACTAAGGCCCAGAGAAGCTGAGTGACATGGTCAAGGTCGCATGGCAAGCGAGCTGCAAAGCTGGGACCTGAGCCTGGCTACTCTGCCTGCAGTGCTCGTCCTCTCAGCCCGTGTTGTCTGTCCCGAGAAAGGGTACCAACCGCTGTTACAAACTCTTCCTCTCCTTTAAGGCTGTGAGGTAGAGTTATTAGCTGCATCTTACAGATACGGAAACTGAGGCACAGGGTGAGGAGTGCTCGTCCAAGGCTACAGAGTGGCTGAGGCACAAACCCAGTCTGTCCCCAAGGCCACTGCTTACTCTGCCGGGACCGGGAGCCCCAGCCTCCCCGACACTCTGTGGGCCAGCGGGGACTCTAGGGGCCAGGTTTTGGCTTTTTCCATGTTTCTCATGTCAGCTTGGTCCTGCCAGTGTGATGCTGGGTTATGAGGTCCCAGTCACAGGAAAGGTGCAACAAAGCAACAGCAAGGGTGTGGGAGGTTCCACCTAAGCAAAGGGATGAGACAGCTTTCTGACACCAGCGTCGTTTCTGCATTCTCAGACCTGGAGTCTGCACCTCCCTCCCTCGGCCTCCCTGGAAGCTGCTGGCCTGCCCGCTCTTCCTCCCGCCCAGGGAGTCCGGGCCCAGGGGATGTGAGTGCACAGAGCTGGGATCAGATCTTGGCTCTGCCACTTGTTGGCTGAGATATGTGGGGCATGTCATTTCCCTGCTCAGAGCTTCAGTGTCCTCATTTGTAAATTGGAGATAATGACACATACCCACCCCTCAGCGTTGTGGCTGGGATTAACCACAGTAATTCGGGGAAACTGCCTGGTGCAGGCCTTGGCTGCAGTGAGGGTTTCCACCTCTGGGCCTTGCCTTCTCCTTCTGTTAAGGGGGCCTCCTAACCCCCCAGCACTGACACCCAACTGTTATTGGGCCACAACCCCTGTCTAGGTCTTGATCTCCTGCCTGAAAAGTGGGCGGAAAATATGCCCTGAGTTAACTCCCCTCTCTGAGCAAGAAAAAGAGGGCGGAGAAATGTTTTCTGAACTCACTTTCCTTCGAGCCCCATCCCAGTCAGCCTGACACACGAACAGTGAGGACCCTGGGTGCCTGGACATCACGCAGCTGGTTAGGTGCAGAACCCGTGCCAGGCAACAAATGTACCTGTAAGGCTGAGCCCTCTGGAAGGGGCCCTGTCAGATTTATCCTAGGGCAGGGGTGGAGGGCAGACAGGGAAACTGTGGGCATGGCAGTGGGGGTGGGAGGGTGTTTAGATACTTGAAGGAAAAGCACAAGACCCAGCACGAGGAGGTGACCAGCCCGAAGCCACCGAGCCCTGAGTCTTCCCCCTCCCAGCCCCTCTCGGGCCCAGGACTCCTGGAAGGCTTTGCACTGCAGTGCCTCACCCACCTCGAGGGGGACCCCCACTCGTCTTCAGCCAATCAGCAGGTGGATATTTCTATTCCCCATGGGGAACTGCATCTCGTCTTCCACAGAGCCAAGGAAGGGAACCCCCTGTGCCTGCTAGGGCCTGCCACACATAGGAAGGCCCAAAGGCTGCCCACGGCGCCCTGCCCGGGGTGTGACCTCCAAGCCGAGGGTCCCACCCCAGGCCTTCCTCATTCCCCCCACTCCCCAGAGTTCTGCCTCTGGCCTGCTGCGGTCCCTGGGCACCTGTCTTCCCCTCTCTAAACATTCACTTTCTCATCCGGCAAATGGGTGAATAATCCTCATCAGATGAAGCCCTGGGTGGGACGGTGCTTTGTCAGCTATGGGGCTCTGTAGAAAGGAAGGCTGATGACAGCACCAGCGACAATGGAGAAGTCACGGTGTGACCATCTTTACCAGCAAGCCACAGGCTCAAGAAGCATTCAGAGGTCCTCACAGCTTGTCCTTGGTCTCTCCAGCCTCCTGACTTTGGGTCTCTCTCCCACCACCTCAAACACCTGGCCCCGTGCTGGCAGGGACTTGTGGGTGGCACTCAGCCACGAGGTGCTGAGATGGGCCTCGCACAGAGGACACAGGCAGGAGGGGTACGGGGTGGGGGCAGTGTTGGGGCGCGGGCCAGGCAGGGGCCCAGCAGTGTCTCTGACCTGCAGGTCTGCGGGGCCTGATGGTCGCAGTGATGATGGCTGCTCTCATGTCCTCGCTGACCTCCATCTTCAACAGCAGCAGCACCCTCTTCACCATGGACGTCTGGAGGCGGCTGCGGCCTCGTGTTGGCGAGCGGGAGCTGCTGCTGGTGGGACGGTATGTTGGGTGGGTGCTGGCACCAGGCAGGGCTGAGAAGTGGGCTTCCCCACCCGCATGACCAGCCCGTGAGGCCCCACCAGTCGTGGGCTTTAAGGGATGAATAGGAGTTTGCCAGTTGGAGAAAGGAGGGTGCCAGTAAGGAGAGAAGAGGCCAGAATATTTTGTCCATCCCACCTCCCACACTGCTCTCCGGGCCACCCTTCACAGTCCTCCCCTCATCCTGGATGCATCCCCTGCCCTGAGCCACATCTCTGAAGGAAGGCGCCCTCCCCCAACCATCCCAGAGATCTTTCTTTCTTCCCCAGACCTGAGCCCCTAGCACTGCTGCTGATTCCCACTGCTCCAGAGGCCCCAAGCCAAAGCTGTCCCTCTGGCCCCTGCGCCCCTGGCCCAACTGAGCTTCTACCTTTCTCCTAGCCCTTTGTCCCCTCATTACCTCGATGACTCACCCCAAGAGTCCCCTCATCAGCCCTCCCTGATACCTTTGACAGGGAATGAGCCCCTCTCCCCTCAACACCTCCTACAGGGGACTATTGCTAGATTCTGTCACAGAACACGTGGCCCCTTAATAGGTCCAACTTGTCTCCCCATGCCCTTCCCCATGGGGGCAGCGGGGGCTGTGTCTGGCCCAGCCCTCCGTCCCCATGCTTGGCCAGTACCGGGAGGCCTTTGGCGTTAACTCAGCACGGATGAGGAGCTGGCCCCCAAGTGTGCATATGTCTAACTGTTTCCCCCTCTCCTGGGTACCCCTTCCTGCCTCCCACTGAGCCTCCCACTCTGCAGGTTGAGGGCCCAGCCTTCTGGTGCTTAGCTTGGCTGACAGTGCAACCTCTGTCCAGGAGCCCATGGCGCGCATGGCGCCCATGGCAGGGTGGGGTCTCGCCGGGAGCTGCAGGCAGTTGTTCCGGTGATGCAAAGCAGCCAGCTTCTGTACAAGGGCCCTGTTGGGACATGCCTGGCAGCAGGCAGGTGTGAGCTCATCTGCAGGCTCAGAGCCTCCAAAACAGGAGCCTCTCCCTCCTGCCTCCAGGATGCTTCAGTGTCAGCGCTCCTGCCCTGACCACCTCTCCCCTCTGCCACGTGGTTCCCTGCCCGCCTCGGCTCTGTCCTGGAGCCCACCCCAACTGACAGTCTTCTCTCTAAGCCTTTTCATGCTTGGCCATCCCGTTGCCCAGCGCGTGCCTCAGCCCCCTGGCTTGGGACACTGGTAGCCTCGGTGTCTGCCTGGTGGCCCTCATGTCCCCCCCTGCTAATTTCCAGCCTCCTCAAAAGCAGCCTTCTCTCCTGCTCCCCTCTGAAGCCAAAGTCATGAACCAGTCTCCCCTCTGTGCCAGCTCACCCCCAGCCACGGTGCCCTTGACCCTCATTCCCACCTCTTCTACCCAGTCAAGCCCCACCCCACCCCTCCTCAGGCCCTGCCAGCCTCCTCCTGGCACAAGGCTGTGTGGGGCAGATTGCTCACCCTCTCCAGGTCCCAGTTTTCTCACTGCCAGTTTGGTCGAGTGGAAAGGGCCCATTGCCAGGGTTCAGCTCTACCAACACTTCCAACCTCCTCTTGCCGAAAACAACACTGGTCGAGCTGTGCTCCCTGGGCCAGGTGGGGTATTGGATCTTTGGAGCCTTAATTCAAGGAGCTACGGGACTTACAAAGGGGCTGCAGAGCTCTTCCAGAAACCTGGACAGGGACCGCAGGGGCGTGCTGGTGACCCCTCTCACCGGGTTGGGATGGTGGCCAGAGGAGGTGTCACAGGCCTGGGGGCAGTGACAAGTCTACCTCTAGGGCCCTGACCTTTGCCAGCCCCAGGCCCCTCTCCATCCTTTGCCTCCCCTGCTACCCTGTCTTCCCCTCTCTTATTCGCAAATAGTGCCCGAGGCCTTCCTTGTACCCTGCCTGGATGGGGCCAATATGAGAATCCAGAGAGGTCTTAGAACTGCCCACCCCACCTCAGGCCCAGGGGCTCCCTACAACTACAGCTACAGCCCAGGCACACAGAGGGGCAGTCATCTTGTCAGCAGTGGGGGGGGGGGGCTTCCTAGAGGAGGAAGGTCTTCAGCTGGGCCTTGGAAGGTGGGGGTGGGGGGTGCTGGGGAGGAGTTGAGAAGAGCATTCTACGCAGAAGGAAAAGCCTCTGGGTTGGGTCCTTCTGGCAGCTGGGTGGTGGCTGAATCAGAAGAAACCCTGGCCCTTCACACCCAAAGGGGGCAGATTTGATTCCTGGTCAGGATACATACCCAGGTTGCATTTGATCCCCAGTCAGTCTCTCTGTCTCTCTGTCTCTCTGTCTCTCTCCCCCCCTTCCTCTCAATAAACAAAGTAATAAAAAAGAAGAAACCCTAGAGGGCAGGGAGGGCAGGGCCCCACTCCAGGCTGGACAGAGGCTGGGCCTGGGGTTGGACTTCAGGAGCCTGTGAGGGGCCGGTGGGACGTGTTCATGGAGCCTGCCAGTGCCTTTGCAGAGGGGAGTGCCTGTGCCTGCCAGGCTTAGGGTTAATCAGCCTTAATCAAGGCGGCGCCTCCTTCCTCCACCCTCTGCCTGAGGCCTAGAAAGGAAAACAGGGAGGCAGGGAGGCAGGACCCACCTCAGCTACACACATAGCCTCGTTCACCCATGTTGTTCAGGGTTCCAGTGAGTCTCATCTACCACCCACTTTAGGATTGAGGGGCACCCAACTGACACAGGGGCAAAGGGTGCTCAGCCAGGGAGGAGTAGATGCAACACCTAGCCCAGCCTCCAACCCTTTAGCTGAGTCGCACACTCCTTCAAGGCCCCAGGGCTCCCTCCTTCTGGAAGCCCTCCTGGCTTGATGCTTCCTCTGGGCTCTCTGGGCCCAGCCCTGAGCACAGAGTGACAGGCTCATCTGCTTTCTTTGCTCAACTGAGCGTTGGGCAGTGAGCAGGGCCCGCATTGCCGAGCCTGGGCTCCTGCACAGCCCTCCACGCGCTCCTGTTGAGTGGTTTGTTGAATGAACAAGTGAAGCCTCTGCTGTGGAGGTGCCCTCGCCTAGAGGGAGGCAGGCAAGAGTGGATGCAGGGTGGGCAGCGGGAGGGGCTCATTTCCACTGGTGGAGGTCTCACGGAAGGGCTTGGAGTGGGCGGGACTGGCCATGTCCCTGGAGGAGGCTGGAGCTGAGGCAGCAGGGCACAGATGGAGAGCAAGCATTAGTGCGCAGGGGTGGGCAGGGTGAAGGAAGGGTCCCGTGACAAGCACGCCTGCTGTCTGCCCACAGGCTGGTCATCGTCGTGCTCATCGGTGTGAGCGTGGCCTGGATCCCTGTCCTGCAGGGCTCCAACAGTGGGCAGCTCTTCATCTACATGCAGTCAGTGACCAGCTCCCTGGCGCCCCCGGTGACTGCCGTCTTCGTCCTGGGCATCTTTTGGCGGCGTGCCAACGAGCAGGTGGGGTAGGGAGGGGAGCTGGGGCGAAGATAGGACATGGGGGCCGAGTCCCTCAGTCCCCTCCTGGGGACAGGCTGCCGCCTGTGTGTGGCTGGGAGAACCGTGGCCTTCCTCCAGTGGCCCCAGCTGCCCTGCCTCCTCCCCAGGGGGCCTTCTGGGGCCTGATGGTGGGGCTGGCGGTGGGCGCCACAAGGCTGGTCCTGGAATTCCTCTACCCGGCCCTGCCCTGCGGGGCCGTGGACACTCGGCCTGCCATCCTGGGCAGCATCCACTACCTGCACTTCGCCGTTGCCCTCTTTGCACTCAGCGGAGCTGTGGTGGTGGCCGGAAGCCTGCTGACGCCCCCGCCCCCCGCGGCTCAGGTAAGCCTGCCCTGACCCCGAGCACTGACCCTTACCAATTTCTGACTCAGGTCCCATTCCGACCCCTAACTCTCTCTGACTCAAGAATATTCTAGCTCTTGACCTCTAACCCTGTCTGGCCCTGGCCTCTGGCTCTTTTTGAACTCAACTGCCCTCTTTCATCACTGACCCCTGATCCTGTTTGGATCCACCCCCCAGCCCCTCTCTCCCATCCTGCCACCCCCCCATCCCTATGTATTCCCTGCAGATCCAAAACCTTACCTGGTGGACTCTAGCAAAGGACCTGCCCCCAGGAGCCAAAACAGGTATGCATGTGATCCTAGGCACTCCCTCTGTCATCCCTGGGGCTGGGCTTTGGAGGACCAGGGCACTGGGTGTGGCCCTGTGGTCCTCATCTGTCCCTCTCTTCCCATCCCTCCAGGTGACACCCAGAAACACGCTTTCTGGGCCCGTGTCTGTGGCATCAATGCCATCCTTCTCATGTGTGTCAACGTCTTTTTCTATGCCTACTTCGCCTAATGCTGCCCCTGGACAGGAAGGCTGGGGCCCTCAGAACCTTGGGGCCCACCCCCTTTCCCTCATGAGGACACCAGGACCCAAAGAAGGGTGACCCCCTCACGGCTATATGGTGGGTCAGTGCCCAGGGACTGGCCCAGCCAGCAAAGCAGGAGCCCTGAAAAATTAGCAAGGAAATGGGGGAAAAGAATGTGATGGTGGAAAGAATGGCTTCAAAAATGGTGGAAAGAAAAGTGGATTTCGGTGGACATCCTTACACTGTATTACCGTTTTTATTTTGAGTGCGTGGGTCCAGGTCAGGAGCAGCACAATCTGCCAGAGCTCAGGGTCCGAAGGGTCTCAGGCCACCCCTGGACGGAGGGAGAGCCCCCCACAGTTCAGGCTTGCAGCCCCCTCCCTGGGCTCCTCCACTCTCCCATGTGCTCCTGGCTCCACAGGCGCCTCCTGCTCACTGTCCTCCCTGTTCACTGTCCTCCACCACCAGCCTGGCATTCAAAGCTGTTTTCCAGTTCCCCTCACTCTTCCAGCTCCCAAAGTTGCCCAGACTCTGGGCAGGTGTTACTTAGGAACCCCTTGCTGGGTGCACATTCCATGTGGACACCCTATCTTTTCTCAAGCTGGGGCCCCGCCCAGACTCCCCACCCCATTCTGGATGCTCCTGTACTTGAGTCCAGCACAGGCCCCATCTTCCCACTTGGCCTGTAGTTAGGACCCCCAGGCTCCCGGGGTCTGGGCAGAACCTGGGCCTGAACCGAGCCTCTTAGGTGGCTGTGTCCAGAGCTTGCCCTTTGGAGTTTGTCCATTTCAAGAAGCAGCTGCATCCATTTCTTCCACCACCACAGCCCCTTTCCTCAGGGCCTCCAGCCCTTCCCCAAAGTACCTGTAGTGGGGTGAGGGTGTTGGATGTCCACGTGGAGCCTGAAGTTATTGTGGGGCTATGGAAAAGTTGTCTCCACCTGGAGTCTGTCCAGTGAATCCAGGTCAACAGGTATTCTGAGCCCTTGCCTGTCCCTTACACGGAAGCCACCTCCCCAATAGCCAGAGCATCTCAAAGGCCCTTTTGAGGGAGGGGGCAGGCAGGCCCAGTGGGTGGTCAACCCAAGGTGAACCCACCCAAGCCCATGGTTTCTTAGGTTGAGCCCCTAATGGGTGGAACCTTCTCTGAGGATGGGGTCACTGATGGTTGGAGTGGGCTGGGTCTCTGCCAGCCCACCCTCTGATGTCACAAAGCTGGTGACCGACGGAAGGAGGCAGCAGGAAACCGTGGGAGCTCCCCTTGCCTGGTAGGCACTGAACATCATGCTGGCTGTGGGCACCTGGGGCAGTCCCAGTTCATGTGGAGCAGTGGGGGCTGGGTTGGGCATCCAGAGGCCATGTGCCTGTCCAAGGCCCTTGGCTGAGCCCCATGGGACCCAGAGGGGTGTCCATGGTCTCTCTCTGGACTGCAATGTCCAGTGGACAGATGGTCTGCCAACTCTGGCCCCGGCCTTGCTCTGGTCAGAGGTGCACAGGCTGCACGTAGCTCCGCGGGAAGAAACCAATGTGCCCGCAGAACCGGCCTCGCCACCAGTGGGGGTCCAGGCGCTCGAGGACTTCGATGATGTCACCGCGGCGGAAGCTGAGCTGTGAGGGGTCCTGGGCCGAGAAGTCAAACTGGGCCTGGGCATAGCAGGCCCCATGTGACTGCAAGCGAAGGAAGTCGTTAGTGGCCCCAGGGGGGCCCTGACAAGAGAAGCGACCTACTGCCAGCTGGGAAGGGCAACACTTTCGAGGCAGAATTGAGGTTGAACTCACTTGTGCCTCAAGGCCAAGGTGAATGGCCACCCCCATGGGCCTAAGCTGCCTACCCTGGGCGTCTGCCATACAGACCCTGCATCTTCACAGAACAACACGACTATCCTGGGGCTGAGGTGCGTCCCCAGCCCTGGTTGTCCCTGAGGGGCTGTTCTTAAGTCCATGCCCCTCTTGGAGTCTCATCACTCTGGCTCTGCAACAGCCTTGATAACTTGTGACGCCAGGCCCTGTAGCCGCAAGAGCCACAGGGTCTTATAAACTGCAAAGTGATATGTAGCTAAGAACACAGTTGCCCTTGGCCAGGCTTTGAGAGAGAAGATGTCACCCCGAGCTGGTCCCAGCTCTCCTGGGTTCCAGTCCTATCTATGCCCCAAAGTGACCTTGGTTAAGGCCCTGCCCTCCGTGGGACTCAGTTTCCCCACCCTCAAATGGCATCTCGACGAGAGCGCTCTGCAGGCTCAGCCTGACGCATGACAGCTGTGCCCAGCACCCAGTGCCCGGCGCCCAGCACCCAGCACTGCCTGCCCCGCCAGGGTCTCTGCTCCGAGCCTTTGGAATCTCATCCAGGACCGGCGATAGGATCAGCAGACAGGCTGTAATTAGCAGTGCTCTGCCCAGGAAGGAGGAGGCGGCATGGGTCCCGAGAGACTGAGCCAGCTCTGGAATCTCCCCACAGGACAGGCGATCCCAGGGCTGGGCCAGAGTGAGGTGGCAGGTGAGGGGGAGCTCTCAGCTGGCCCCCAGTTCCACCCTGGATCCCTCACGCTCTTCAAGGTCCGAGCTGGCCCAGGCAGCGAGGGGGAGGAGATGGAGGTCTGGGACACACAGGCCCAGAGGAGAGCTCACAGACGATCTGACCCCAGGGTCAGGTTGAGGAGGCTGAGCCTCCTGGTGGGACTGAGGGGGCACTATGGGGGTCTCCCGAGGCACTGCTTGACTCCCCTGGAGTATCAGACCCCAGGGCTCATCCTATTGGACAGAGAGGAAACTGAGGCCCAGTTGAGGGATGAACTGGCCCTGAGGTCACACCTGGCGAGGCAGCTGGGGTCCAGGAGCAGGGCAGGATGGGGCTGCTCCACAGAAGTCCGACAGCCCTCCTCAGGCCTCCACTATGGCCATGCTCCCTGTACCCCGTGCAGAGCCAAGTTCAACTGGGCTGTTGCAGGGCCTGACCTCCAGCCCCAGGCCTTGCTGACACCCCCCTTCCAGGGAAAATAGCACACTGGGGTTAATAACCCCATTAGCTGGTGTTGTCATCCTAATGAGAGCTGTTCCTCGGGGCCCCTGATGAAAGGGCTGGCTGGCAAATTGCTGTTATTGTGAGGACAAGGGGTGGCCAACTCTCCCCCCACACACACCCTGTGTCTGACCAGAACCTCACCCATACTTCCCACACCCCACCTAAGGCCAGCATCTCCAGAGCAGAAACCAGGACTGAGCCTACCCAGTTGGTAGCCTTCAATGAGTCACATCACTCTTCAAGCCTCAGCGTCCTCACCTGTACAATGGGGGCAATAAAGCTTCCAGTGCAAAGCCCAGTTCAGTATGCAGCACTCAGTAGGCTCAGTAGGTGCCAGTACATTCAGTAATTCAACAAACATTTATTGAGCACCTACTGTGTGCCATGCACTACTGAGAACAAGTTGCCCCATGGAACTGCCAGTCTGCTCCTTCCTTTATTCCCTTCTTGTCCCCACTGTTGCTTGTTTCACTGCCGTGCCCAGAACAGAACTGCACACTCTGGCCTGTCCCTCCTCCCGTGACATGGGGCTGCTAGGCAGGGAAGGGAGGTCAGGCGCCAGCTGGCCCTAGCAGGTGTCGTGGCCCAGGCTTTGCCCACCTACCTTGAGCAGGGGCTCTTCATCCCGCAGGAAGACCTGGCGCTTCTTGGCAATCGTGGTTGTGTGGTAGAAGTCGACCAGCTCATTGAGGGAGTTGAACTTCTCCTCCCACAGGAAGTACTTCCCCGAGGCCTCACGTAGCACCTTGAAATGCTGCACCTGGTCCCCATAGCTGAGGGAGAGGACCCATGGTCACCTGAGACAGGCCCACAGCAGCCAGGGACCACTCCCAGCCCACACAGCCCTGGGTCTTCCCTTCTCCCCACCGTCTGGAACCCAGCCTTTCTTTTTCTTGGTGAGACCTGGACTCAGGAGAAGGTTCAGGTGGGGAGGGTAGTCCCAGGCCCCACTATCTGGCTTGATGTGAGACCTGGTGAGTACCCCTAGCAGTGGAGTATGGACTGAAGGGTGTGGACCCTGGACCAGGCCACTTTCTTGCTGTGTGACTTTAGGCAAATCACTTCTCTGAACCTCAGTTTCCTCATAATAATACCTCCCCCTGGGTAAGTGCTCGGAAAATGCTGACTGTGGCTCATCATTAAATGGGTTTCTCTGAGAGGTGATCAGACAGCATTTTCTCTCTTTAATGTCCCTGTCAGCCTTCACATTCTCCCTCCTGTCCCCTCCCAGCCCTTGCAGTCACTTGAGGAGTGAATTCTAAGGCCACCCTGACTCAGACCAAAGCCACTCAGTGTGAGAGGAGCTTAGGCATGTTGGATGCTTTGTGTCCTTCCCACCCACACCCACCTCAAGAACCGTCTATGGCTCCCCATTGCCCTTGAGATAAAATCTTAACACCTCAGACTCAAGATTTGACTCTGATTACATGTCCAGCCTCATTTCCTTAATATAATTTCTGAGGCCCTAGCCTTCGACCAGTCTTCCAGCCCACGACCACAAAATCCTCTCACATGCCTCTAGCCCAGCTAAGGACACAGCCTGCCTCTCCCAAACTGGCCAGGGGTGGAGCCTGCTCTGGCTTGGGCTGGCCGGAGGGACCTGCCCAGTGCCTTCCCACACAATGCGTACTTCACGCCAGGACAGGCCACACGGGATTGAGGCCAGAGGTGGTGCTGGTTTGGGTCAGGACAATGGGTAGCTCGACCCTTTGTGATTTCCTCCCTGCTTGGGGGTGGCCAGGAGGAACAAATAGGGCCCTTTTTACAATGGGGAAACTGAGGCCCTGAGTGCAGTCTTGACCTGCCCAGAGTCACACAGCAACAAAGTCTAGAGCTGGGCTACAGCTGAGCTCCTACATGCCAAGTGTCACTAAAGTGCTCCCTGACTGGCAGTCGTTGTATAACAGCACCAATGATACTGATTCCACTTGTGATGTCGATACCGTCCCAGACCTTTCATTCCAAGTCCAGCCCTACTCCTCTGTGTTGCTATCTGGGCTGTGATTCTCCTGGCCTCTCTGCCTGGCCAAATCAAAGGCACCCTTCCCAGCTCTACAGTCAGCTCACTTCTCTGGGCCTCGGGGTCCTCACCTGCCCAATGGCGGGGCGGGGGCGCTGATGCACTCCCCACAGGGAGGTGAAGGAGGCTGTGCAGGTGCCACCAACATGGCTGCCCAGAGCCCACCTGGCCAGCCTGGCAGCCACAGGGGAGCACCAAAGAGCCCCAGGTCCCCACCAGGAAGAAGCCAGGCTAGGAAGTTGCCACAGGAGGGTGCGCTGTGTAGGTGGCTGGTGGGACTGACAGCTGGGAAAGCCTGGGGGCCTCTGGGCATGGTCAGGTGTGTGCACTGGGACAGAGGGTGGCCACTGGGGGGGAGATGGCCCCTGGGCCTCCTCAGCTATAGGCTGTGTTCTCATTTTGTTTGGGACTAAATGAGAAAGAAACACTGATCTGGAAATTCAATAGTAAAAAGGAAAAAAGTCTCAGGTTCTAAATTTAAATTTTGTTAAACAATTTTGGACACAGTGCATTTATAAGCCAGGGTTAGCCCACGGCCCAGTTCTGCTGGGCAGGTCATAATCCGAGCGTTTCCGGGGCCTGAGCAGGAGTGCGGTGTCTGTCACCCCAGCTGCCAAGGCCTGCTACTTTCTGCCCCATCCCTGCACCTATCATCCTGGGGCTGGTGTACTGCTCTGTTAAAAGTTTAAAATTAAAGATTTAAGATAAAGAATTGTTTAAGGTAAATACTGCGTGGTCTGGGGGGCAGAGGGCAAAGTAGGATTCCCCCATCCTGACCAAGTCAAGGGGTCCAAACCACACAGAACCTCTCTCTCCACCTTTAAACACACCTCCAGGCCTTTGCATATACTATTCCCTCTAAATTCTTCTTGAGTCAAACTTCTACTCAGATGTCAAGGCCCAGGTAAAATGGCCCAACCTCTGAGAGCTGCTTCAGACCCCCCAGCTGCAGTCAGAGACTTTGTGGGCTTCTCAGCCCTTGTACAGCCTTGTAACCAACTGCTAATAATGGCCTACATACTAGATACTGAAAGGGCAGGGAGGCAGGAGCAGTCCCCGAGGGTCTAGCCAGTTGGGAGAGGCTGGACTCGGGTCATGGAGTGTCATAACCCAAGGCTTAAGTGCTCATTGGGTGCTCTGAGCTGCGGTTTCAGCCCTCCCAAGAGTCTGGACCCTGAAGCAGGCCCAGTACCCGCTCTAGGATGTGTCCAGCTCTCAGGGTGACTCAGCTTCACACCGAGTCAGTTCCCACCACAGCACTGAGGTTACAAATGCCCAAGGCTCTGTGACCAGGTGGAGCAATGACCCCTGAATCCAAGACAAGGCCACTTGTGTGCCATCAGCAAGCATTGTTCTCAGGTGACCAGCTGTTCGTGTTGGCTGTGGACACACCTGTTCATGTCCCTGGGATGGAAAAGAGGGAGGGCACGTGGACAGTGCTCCTTCCCTGTCTGGCTTGAGGCTCCCAGAGGCCACAGACTTCCCTTGAAGCAGTCTCTGAGCCCAGTGAGTTTCTAGTGTCCTGTCCCTCCAAGTGACGGGTTTCTGGCTTTGGCTGTCGTGCGTCAGAGAAGTATCAACCAGGCAGCAGTGAGGAGACCAACAGCCAGGCAGGCAAGAAGCCAGGAAATAGGTACCCCAGTGACTCCCTGCTGGGAAGGCAGGAGGCCCTGACTTGGTGCTGCCCCGAGGAGGAGCCTGGGGAGTGGGTGGCTCCTCTCCTCTGGGTAAGAGGGCAGACAAGGGTGTGGTAGGTTGAAAAAAGATCTCAAACTCAAATGACCACAACTTTGAACATTTTGGTGTTTGAAGGTTATCCTCAGGTACTTGGAAAGTTATTCAAAACAAAGCATTCTTGCCTCGGCCCATGTGGCTCAGAAAGGCTCCTGGTTAGATGCCCGGTCAGGGCACATGCCAGGGTTGCGGGCTCAATCCCGTGTAGAGGGTGTGCAGGAAGCAGCCAATTAATGTCTCACTCCCACATCGATGTTTCTCTCTCCCTCTCCCTTCCTCTCTTGCTAAAAACAAAATCAACAAAACTGTTTTAAAAAAACAACAGAAAAGCATTCTCTGAGCATATAGGAGGGCCAGGGAGTAGAGAACAGGCGATGAGACGTGGGAAAGGGGCAAGAGACCCAGGAATTCTATAGCCTTCCAACCTGAGAATTCAAGAACTCTCAAGTCTGGGGAGCTTGCATGTTCCGGCCCCAGGTCTATGCATAGTATTCAGTAAAGGGAAGGTCTTGTCCCTTCTCCCACCTGGTACAAACTTCCTGTTCTGCAGTGAGGAGAGCAGGGCGGAGAGGAGAGGGGCCTGCCTGGAGCCAGGGGCAGCTGTGCTGGAAATGCCAAGGCTGTGTGACTCCAGTGGGCCTCTGTTGCTGTGCCAGTCTCTGGTCTGATCTGTGACCACATACATCTGATGACCCCAAGGACTCCGTACCTGGGGCAGTCTCTCTCCCCAGCCACACTGTCTCCCAGACTATCCAGGCCCTCACCTGGGACTCTCGCCAGGAACTTTTTTCCCTTTTTTCTGCCTGGTCTTGGCCTTAGCATTCCTTCAAGGAGTCTGAGAGCCCCTTAACCAGGGGTTGCCCTCTGTGGACTCTCCAGACCTCCCTCCCTCAGGCCCAGGGAAGCTGCAAGTAGGGGGAACTGAGTCTGAGTACAGATGACCCCTGAATGGGAGGGATGGCTTCAGTGCAGAAGCCCTGCTGGGTGAGCCACCCTGAGCCCCAAGAGGGAAGTGCAGCCAGAGGGGGTCTGAGCCTGGGCATGGAGCTGGTCCAGGACAGTGGACAGCACCTAGGGCATGTGTGCATGTCCTGGCCTGTGTGTCCAGGTATCTGTCTCTGTTGTGTTGGGGTGTGTGTGTGACTGTATGTGTGCATCCCTCTTTGAGCAGCCATGGCTGTATTTGTCTCTGTGTGTGACCCCCACGCCCACCTACCCAGGTGAATGCGGGGCTGGGCTGGCTCCTGGGCTGTCCAGAAAGCCCCAAGGATGAAGTCAGGCCTGATGCTAGAAGCATCCAGTCCTGCCCAGCAGGACTTTCTGGCTTGGTGGCAGCTGCAGCAAAGGTGACAGTGGCAGCCCAGAGGATAAAAGACTGGGGTAACATCAGGAGCACCAGGACGGCCCTGGGCAGAGGCCTGGGTGCTAACTGCCCACGGGGTGGTCTCTGATAGGCTTGGCCCTTCTCTAGGTTGTTTTCCCATCTGTGTAAAGGGAGGGGTGGTACTTGTACTGCCGCAGGCTTCACGCCCAGGCTCAGACCCCCTCGGGCTGCACTTCCCTCTTGGGGCTCAGGGTGGCTCACCCAGCAGGGCTTCTGCACTGAAGCTGTCCCTCCCCATTCAGGGGTCATCTGTACTCAGGCTCAGTTCCCTCTACTTGCAGCTCCCCTGGGCCTGGGGGAGGGAGGTCTGGGGAGTCCACAGAGGGCAACCCCTGGAAATGGAATCAAACTGACCTTGGGAGGGGGCAGGTGGGGACAAACCCCTGCTGGGCCTTTGGGTCTTTGGGTCTCAGGGAAGGTGGGTGGAAGCGTGGAACAAGTCTGACGGCACAGGCAGACAATGGTCACCAGCTCTGCTATTCCTTACTATGTGATCTTGGGCAAGTTACGGCACCTCTCTGATCTTCAGTTGTTGTTTTTTACCTGAAAACTGTTTCTGGGATCAATTCCTCCCTGTCTTTGCATGTCTAAAACTGTGTCCCCCACTTCTTTCCTGCTTCATTTTCCCAAGAGTCTTTATCATCTTCCAAGATTTAGTATGGTTTACTAACCATTTATTGTCTGTCACCCCGGTAGAACATGAGAGCCTAAAGAACAGGAGCTTTGTTCTCTTTTGTTTGTGGCTTAATCCCCAGCAGCTGGGCCAGGCCTGGTACAGTAGGTGCTTGGTGTCCAGAGGAGCAGAGCAAATATGCACATTGACTCCAGGCACCTCTAGCCTGACAGGAAGCAAAACACTTCACTTGGGGACAAATTGTCATTTGCAACAGAGGTGTCCACAGCAGCCTGGACTGAAGGGTGTGGCAAAAGTTACACAGTCCAGGCCTGGCACCCCAGCCAGCTCCGATGTGCTTCTGGAGGTGGCGGGGGTAGCCCTTTGTAAACTCATAAAGGCCAGCCAGCCGTGGCCACTGTTGCTTCATGAGGCCCATAAACCCCACTTCTGACAGCTTTATGGGGCTTGGCCTGAGTGTACAGGAGATACCACGCACAGTGGGGTGAGAGTCCCCAAGAGCCACACCAGTGAGGACAGAAATGCCCTCACTCACAAGTCTGCACAGCCATCACTTTCCTGGACGGCCTTCGGGTGATTGTCTCCATGTTATAGATGAGGACTTTACTGCTGAGAGAGTGGGGTCTGCCAGGGATTACATAGCAGGTCCCAAGCAAAGCCAGGACAACCACTCGGCTCCCGCCTCCCCACGCCATCCCCTTCTCTAATAGCCCTGGAGTCATGGGAAAGGGCCAGGAAGCACTGTGTGGACCTTGGAGGGTTACTATAATGACAATTGCTATAACTGGCATTTATTAAGCACTTACCATGTGCTAGGCGGCACACTTCACATAAATGTTCATTTTACAGAAGAGAAACTGAAGCTCAGAGGGTAACCTGCCCAGAGTTATACAGTCAGTAGGTACCAGAGCTGAGATTCTTGCTCAGAAGCCCACCCCTCACGGCCCACCTTCGTGTCTCTGCACACGCTCTTCCCTGTGCCTGGCACATCCTCTCCCCCTCTGTGCACCAAACTCCTACTCATGTTTCAGGTTCCATCCAGATGTCACCTCCTTCGCCATGCGGGATGGGTCTGCCGTCAGCGAGCTTCCCTCATTCACTCACTCATCGCGAACACCCCCAGGCCAGGCTGCGCCTGTTCCCCTCCACACTCCTTGGGTTTGACTCCTCTCCCTGCCCGGCCCCTCCTTGGTTGACGCAGGGCGACTAGGCTGAGGCGTCTGGGTGTGAACCCTGTCCCAGCCCTGCTGGCCGCACTTACAGAGAGATGCCAGCAGAGGGCAGTGCAGGAGGCACTGCAGGGAAGTCCAGGCACCCTGATTTGTTAGCAGAGCAGGGAGAGTCCAGTGGGGGAGTTGGAGGGCCACCACCTCCTCTCAGCTCAGGCTTCAGAGGCTGTCCCAGTGAGTTCCCCGTGCCCCTGCTCTGCTGGGTGATCTTGGGCTTTGGAGCTAATTCCAGGTGCCATTCAAAGCCAGCCCAGCCCACCTGGTGGGCGCGATTCCCAGGAGATGACCTGGCCAGCCAGCACGTGGAAAAGAACCACTTCCTGCTTTTGCAGGAAACTGGGTGGGAGGTGGCGGCAGGGCTTGGGAGGTGGGGAGGTGAGATGGGGGTACTCCAGAAGCTCACAACCATCCTGAGAGGGAGTCAGGGCCAGGAACTCACACTATCCCTCCCCCCACCACACCTACAGTTCTCCCATTTTTAATATGGAGAAGTAGAGGCTCGAAGAGGGTAAGAGCCATTCCTGTCCCTCGGGATAACCAGGCTGTTCCCAGGGGAAAAGGGAAGTGAAGAAAGCAATGGCTGGTGACATAGTGTGGAGGTGATCAAGTTGAGCATAGCAATCCCCCAACGCAGGTGCCTCCAGGCCCAGACAGGGAGATCACCACCTCACAGGGTCCCAATGTACTGGTCACAGACCACCACGAGCTCTTTATGGAAGAGCTCGTTTATCCTTTGGAAAATCATCGAGCCATTGGCATGAACCAGCAATACACTGAGCAGCCACCACCGCCCAGAGGCCATGCTATGAGCTCCAGGATCTACCACTTGTCCCTTCCAACAGGCAGTTTGGCCACCCCAATACTCCCTGACAGTAAAAGCCAGCACAGTAGCACCTCCTCCATGTAGACTCTGTGCCCAGTGCCCTCAGCCGCCCTAACAGTTGCTATCATTGGTGGTTCACACTTCACAGATTTATGCCACCCCCCCAACCCAGCCACTTTCCATCCCCTCAGCCCCAACCATAGTCCCACATGTCATCACCTCCCGCCTGGCTCCTCACTGGCCTCCCAGTATTCCTGCTTTTTTCTCACAGCAGCTAGAAGGATTGGCTAACAAATGGAAGCTAATACCTCCCCTGCCCAAAACCTTCCCATGGCTCCCTATCGTGCTGAGATAAAGCCGACCTCCTTGTCAGGACCGTGGGGCCCGGCTCTCTGACTGTAACCACCACCCCTGTCCCCCTTGCTCCCTTTGCTCTAGTCATGCCATCTCCTGGTGGGTTCCACGCATCCCAAGCACTTTTGCACCTCAGGGCCTCTGCATTTGCTGTCCTCTCTGACAGTTTCTCCTCCCAGGTCCTCCTTCCTGGGACCTGGACAGCCTCCACTTCCAGTTCAGAGATTTGCTCAAATGCCACCTCCTCAGAGAGGCTGTACTAGTATCCATTTGCTTTCTGTTCACTATCTCCCCTATTGAGACAGAAACCCACAAGGGCAGCAACTTTGGTTTTCTCACTGTCATTTCCCCAGTCCCTAGGATAGCCTGGCACAGGGCATGTAACTCAACGAGTATTCTAGATCCTACTGGCCCAGGTAAAGGGGAACAGAGTTTGCCACCACAAACTCTGGTTATTTTTAAAAAACAAAAGACTCAGGAGAAACCTCTGACATTTCCTCAAACTGCCTAAAAGAATTTAGATAGAGGACCTGCTCCGGGAAGTGGGCCGTCACCGTAGATAATTAGGGTTTAATATGAATGAGGTGTGAGAGACAGAGAGGAACTTGGCCAAAGCCCTCTCTGCATCCCATTGTTAAAGATGGCCCAGCAAACATTTATGTACCAGAGGTTTGGGTTTCCATTTCCATGTGAACTTCTCTCCTGCCCGTTGAAGTTCCAAACCACAACCTTCCTTTCTCTTTAGCTCAAGATGGCATGTAAGCCCTCACCGCCCCATCTGACTTCAGGTCCCATATGCTTCTGGAGCTCCCATACGTACACAGGTAATCACATTTGACTGTTTTCTCCTGTGGGCCTGTCTCATGCCATTTTAGTTATTTGACCAGCCAGAAGAACTAAGAGGGGAAAGAGGAGGAATTTTCCCCTTCTCACACAGACACCGGAGATAGGAACGACAGACCTGACCCCTTCGCCCCCACTCCTGTGCCTGCTCCTAACCTCCAGCCTCAATCCCTCCATTGCCCCACGTGGCCTTTGGCACTGGGTTCTATGCTGCCCGGAGGCTGCCACACCATGTCCGAGGAGCTGCCTTTCACAAAGCAGGCACTCCTATACAGCCATCTTGCCTTAATGCCAGAGCACTATTCTTTTTTCCTTTTGTCTTTTTTAATATATCTTTATTGATTTCAGAGAGAGGAAGGGAGAGAGAGAGTTGAAACATCATTGATGAGAGAGTCATCATTGATTGGCTACAAGCCCGCAACCCGGGCAAGTGTCCTGACCGGGAATCAAACCATGATCTCCTGGATCCTAGGTTGATGCTCAACCGCTGAGCCACGCCCGGCAGGCACCAGGCACTATTCTAATTGTTCTCAATATATTGACTCATTTATTCCTTAAAATAACTCATTTTACATGTGAGGAAACAAGCACAGAGAGGTTAAGTGGCTTGTCCAAGGTTAGGAAGTGGCAGAGCCAGAATCTGAACCCAAGCAGCCTGGCCCCAGGGTCCATCCCCTCAACTATGTCACAATATAGTTGAGAGGCAGGATAGTAAGAAGCTAGAAAAATTTCTTGGCAAGTGGAATGAGGAAACTGAGACAGACAGCTGAACAAACTGGCCCAGCAATTTACAGCAGATACAGAAGGTCACCTCCCCAGAGATAACATCTAGGCCTCGGTTATCTTTCAGCTCCAGGCCCAGAAAAGCAGCAAAACCAGGTAGGAGAGACCACGACCAGCTGCACTGACTAATGACCCCCTGCCCTGGCGCCCACCAATCAGTGGAGACCACGACCCGACCCAGAAAGAGGGCACCTAGAAAACTGATGAATTTCTATTAGATCCTCCCCTGGGACCACCCCTAAACTCCCAGCCTTTAAAAACCCTCAAAACAGAGGCCCCAGCATGGGCTCTCTCTCCTGGGAGCAAGTCCATGCCTTTCCTTTCCCCCTCTACTTCTGCCACAGGCGTGCATCTCCTAAACCCTGAGGGGCCCCACAAGACTTGCAGTCAGGGAGCAATGGGCCGCAGCAGCTTGTCCCACGCTAACTGCATGACCTGTCCTGTCTCTGAGGCCCCCTTTTCTCTGACTTCCCAGTGAGCCAAAGCAGCCCCACCTTGGCTCATTTCTTTCCTGTAACATTTCTAGGGAGCCAAAGCAGCCCCACCTAGGCTGTCCTGTTGCTGCTTCTATCCTAGGCCCTTCCTGATTTCACTGTCCCCAGATTTAATAAACACACTCTCAAAATCACCTGGACTGCCCTAGCCGGTTTGGCTCAGTGGTCAGAGCATTGGCCCTCAGATTGAAGGGTCCCGGGTTCGATTCCAGTCAAGGGCACGTACCTCGGGTGCAGGTTTGATCCCTGGCCCTGGTAGGGGCACGTGTGGGAGGCAACCAATTGATGTGTCTTTCACATCGACGTTCCCCCCCCCCTTCCTCCTCCTCCCCTTCCACTCTCACTGAAAAGCAATGGAAAATATATCCTTGGGTGAGGATTTTAAAAAAAAATCACCTGGGCTTGTTTTGTGAAATCTTTCCTGCAGGAAGCCCAGAACCCGCCCACCGCCAGCCTTAGGCAGACCTGCTAAGGGCCAGGTCCCCTCTCCGGTAACAGCAGGACCCTGTCAGAAGTATACCCTGAAAACCTGCCCTAGTGCCTTGATGTCTCCTGTCCCCAGTCTCTCCCACCACGTAAGCCACCGGCATCGTTCTTCCTCCCCTGATGAAAAGCCTTTGATGGTTCCTTACTAGCCATAGAATAATGTCCACACCCCCCCCAGCCTGGCACTTGAGGCCTTGCAGTCAGCCCAAGACTGCTTTCCAAGCACATCCTTACTGCTCCCGGCCACACCCGGGGGGTGGTCCTTCCCTACCCCGCCCGTCGCCGCGGTCACTGCCGCCTCGGCCTGAGGCTGTTCGCCCTCGGACACAGCCCAGATGCTGCCTGCTGCCTGCCGCCCTGCCCCTGCCGAGGGTCACAACTCACTTCACCGAGATGGAGAACTCGCCTGGGGAGCTCTCGCTCTCCCTGATGAGGAAGGCGCCCAGGTAGTTGCGCTTCAGCAGAATCTCTTCGGCCAGCTGCCGGGAAATCCTGCCCGAGTACCACCTGCAGAGAGAGGGCACAGGTGAAGGCAGTGGTGAGGCCAGGCCACATTCTCGGTGCCAGGTGCTCAACATCGCTGATCCTCATAGCGGGCCCAAAATGCACGAGATGTGATTGCCCACATTTTACAGATGAGGAACCTGAGGCACAGAGCGGCGAAGGTTATGTGCTGTGGCAGGCAGGAGCTGGGAACCAATCCCGGCATTTTGGCTCCCAGGCCCAATCCCTTCCCACCATGCCGGGAAACACATACCACTAGGAAAACAGAAATGTTAAAACTCAGTGAACCTCCACCCAGCCAACCCCAGTTGAGCTTTTCCATTTTAGATGGTAGGGTCTTAAAAGTGAAAAAATAAATAAAATAAAAACGATGACAAAAACAAGAGCAGCTCTGATCTAGTGAGGAAGGATCTCATCCTATACCCATTTCACAGATGCACAGACTGAGGCCACCTGGACTTTTTCTCACAGGTACAAGTCCCTTGTCCTGCTAACCAAACAGAACTGGGCATACAGAAAGTGCCTGATAAATGCTTAGAGTCTTGCAAGGTTCCCACCGTCCCCAGGGTCTGGGAGTAAAAGGCTGGGATCCAGCTTCTCTTTCAGCCTTGCCTGTCTGCCGCATGGCTCTGGGCAGTTCCTGCCTGTGCCCCAACCCCTGCCTACTTGGCCTCCCACCCTCGAAGGGTCCAGGTGGTCACTGATTGGCTTCCCAGCCCCAGGGTTTTAGCCTAGCCCCTTTATTGCCTGGGGAGGGGGTGGGAACTAAGGCCCAGAGCAGCCAAAGTCTCCCGGTGAGGCCGTGGTGACCAAGGGCAGTGCCTGTACCCTCCATTTCCTTTAAAGCTTCCGTTCCCTCTTTCAGGGGATGCTTATGACTCTGAGCTTGGCCTGGGGCAGATGTGAGGCAGGACTTTTTCTGCTGTCTCAGGATGTTGATGAGCCCTCGAGCTGAGAGCAGAGGACGGCAGGTGCAGCCGCAGATGCTGGCGGTGTCCTGTCCATCTCCCCATTCCCCACTCGTGTCCCATGAGCCCTGTCGAATGCAAACACTGGGGCTTCTGCCCCAGGGATTTTCTGGTGACTAGCATACTTGGCCTGTGTGCTGAGCCCCTGGAACACTCTCAAGTGATGACTGAGGGAGCAGGTGGGTACACAGCCAACCCTACCCCTGCCCTAAATACCCTGGGTGCTGGGCCATCCCCAGCCTGATGAATGGGCAGCGGTGTGGCACTAACGCCCTAGTGGCTCCTTCCCTGCCCACTTCCCAACCAAAATAAAGCCCTGTCCTCACTTAACTTCAGGCACTGCTTCGGTGGGAGCTCACACCCTCAGGAGTGAGGTTCCAACCAAAGGCTGCCCCCAGACTGGTGGAGCCTGGGCCCTCTCGCGGCGGGCGTCCCCGGGAGGGGAGGCGGCAAGTGGGAAGCTGAGCTGGAAGGCCCAGGAAACCACCTGGAGAGCTCAGCCTGGGTCTCTGGGGTTTGGGAGGCTCCTCGGCCAGAGGCTGAGCTGCCATGGAGGCCCTGGCTCTGGGGGCAGGGCAGGAGCTCCTCTGCCCGGAAGCCCCAGAAGCCCCGGCAGGACACAGGTGCAGGCCCTGCTGCGGGAGCAGGGCCCCAGCAGGCTCCAAGTGGGCGTTTCCTGAGGGCCTGGGTGTCTCCAAATAACCCACAAAACCCCACAGGAGGCATCAGTGTGTGGGTGGCTGTCACCCTCAAAAGGTGTTGCAACCGCACCCTCCAGGGAGGCTGGCCCTGCCCCCTCCAGGGGAGACGGGCTGGTCGTCTGATGGCACCTCCCTGGGTGTGGGGAAGCCAGCATTTCCCGCTGCCCCAGGGCCCAGCTCTCTCCACTGCCAGCTACTCCACTCCAGGCCACCTAGCCTAGTCCCCCATTTTACTGATGTGGAAACTAAGGCCCAGAGGTCAGGGATTCTCTGAAAGGTTGCACGGCAAGTCCCTGACCTTGGACTCTCCCCCAACCCCAGCTGCTCTCAAGGGCTCCCCCACCTCCCTTCCTGGTGAGCGTAGCCTGGGGCCCACAGCACCCCACTGCAAATCCCACTCTGCTTCCTGCCAGCCATGTGACCCTAAACAAGCTACTCGACCTCTCTGTGCCTCTGTCCCTGTCCCAGCGCCCTGGCCCTCAGAATGAGGGTGCTGCCACATGCCCTGTTGCCTGCGGCTGCGCTAGGAGCTGGCTCCCAGCCCTCCCCTGTACATCTCTCGGTCAGGCCCGCCTGCTGCCCTCCCTGGCAAACGTCTGCTCTAACTTCCAGGCCCAGAACACCATGCCCTTCCTCTGGGCAGTTCTCTTGACCCCCATTAGCCATGCAGCTGGGTCAGGTGCCTTTATGGCCCCTGCTCTGGGTACCTGGTCTGCATCATGCCTCCCCCCCGGGGCTCCCTGGGCAGGCGGGGGTGATAGTGGGTTCTCAGGGAAAGAGTGGGCCTGGTGTAGGAACAAGGCTTTTGGGGAACCCAGCCCTCCCCCACCCCTGACTCCCCACTCCACACCCTGGGGCTTGATGGGCTGAGTCAGGCACTAAGCTGGAGTTTCCCCACTGCTATTTTGGGACCAGGGCAAGTACTGAGGTTAGCCAAGGACAAAACTGGGCATGGACTCAGGTGGGTAGGTTGGGGGCCTGACCCCCATTCCCACTCTGTCCCAGACCCAAGTGGCCAGAGCTGGCCCCAGGGGCATTGAGGACTGGACCACCATGGCCCCCAGCTGGCCTGGTGTAATCCTGCCTCAACACCAGCATTGCCCAATAGGCCTGGCCCAGCTTTCTCCCCTCTGCTCAGGGCCTCTCAGCAGCCATGGGCCCTGCAGGCCCGGTCTTTGCCAGGGTATTGCTGGCACCTGGAGACCTCTCCCTGACTGGCAACCCACAGTGATGGCTCCCGCCTGTCCTCTGCTGGCCTGTAGATGCCTGGGGAGCTTGGCTTGTGGCCCTGGGCTGCGTTCTCACCACCTCTCTCCCCTCATGCCCTTTACTGACAGAAAAAATTTAAGGCCAGAGGGGCAGACACCTGCCCAATCTCACACAGCCCTGGAACCAAGGGCTGCAGCCCAAGCTGTCAGCTGGAGGCTGCAGCCTCTATGAGGGAGGCTGGGGGGCCTGGAGCTTAGGTGGAGTGCCTGGGGACTTGGGTGGAATGGGGCCTTCCCCAGCACATGAAGTTAGAGGTTGTGGCAGTTTTGGAAATAACTCATAGAAGACAAAGAGAAAATACTCTCAGGCCCCACCGTAGCCCGGCAGCTCCCTCCCCTTTCATCCCATAGCCACACAGACGTCATGACTCCCCGTCTGCCCCCTCCAGCCTGCCTGGCCTTGTCACTTGCCTCCATATCTGACCCAGTCCCCACCCCCCACCCCCCGCTCAAAGGCCTCCAGGGCTCCCCTCCACCCTGGGCCTGGCATTTGAGGCTCTCCTGCCAGTCCCACTGCCATGGGTTCTCCCTCATTGCTTTCCCTGTCCCCTCCTCCAGGAATGTCTTTCTCTTTTTCTACTTAGCTAACTCCTACACATCCTTCAAAACCTCACTCATTGCTACCTCTTCTGAGAAACCTTCCTTGGTTGGTTGCCTCAGTGCTGACTGCCTTCTCGTGTTGCACTTTCTGTTTTGTCTCTCCCACAGGACTGGGCTGCTCTGACCCCAGCATCTCGTCATGTGTCTCCTGCACCATCCAGGCGAGGCCCCTGGGCTATGGCTAGTGTTTGGTGAATGACTGAATAAAAAGCTATATTTTGGAGCTAGCTTGGCCATCATTTCATGCATAGATAGTTGGTTTTCCATAGATTCTTGGCCACTAAGGCCTATTCTGGGGCTGAGCCCTGCCCCCGCCATTCTCAGGGCAGCGGCTTTGGATGGCACCTGCTGAAAGCCTGACTCGGAGCTTCCTTAGGCCCCACACGTAAGTCCCATTTGGCCCTGATCTCAGGTTCTGCTTGGCCAATGTCCAGCTCTCCCATGCACCCCAAAGGCAGAGCCCACAGTGTCTGCTCCCTGCACACCCCTCCACCCTTCCACTGCCACCCTGACTCCCCACCCTCACACAGGGCTGAGATGGCCTCTTAGAGAAAGCTCTAGAATCATGCATGGATTGGAGCCTCAGCCCTCCTTGTGCTATGGATAGGAGAGCTGAGGTACAGAGAGAGCAGAGACCTGCCCAAAGCCACACAGCAGCCAGTGGCCCAGCCAGCCGAGAGCCAAGGGCCCTCCTGTCCAGGGCTTTCCTGGACACTGTCTGGTGTCCCATGTCCTCAGTCTGTGGCCTGGGCTAGCTCTGACATGGTCACCACTCTGGGCAGGTCCTCACATTCCCATCCCCTGTCCCTGTTGGAGCAGAGCCTGGGGGCCCCAGACAGATGGACAGAGGCTGGGAATGAGGAGGCTTCGTGCTGAGGGACACACCAGGCAGCGCAGCCACCTGGGTGGGCACATTCAGCTACAGGGGTGAGGGAGGGGGTGCCTTGAAGTCGCAGGGCTGGGGTGATGGCCACTCACGGGTGGGGCTTGACTCGGATGTAGTTCTTAGGAATAAAGCCCTCGGCGCCCCTGAGCTCAGCCTTGTACCAGTTCTGGTCGTCTTCCATGTTCAGGATCTGCAGACAGGAGAGACACGGCCACTCAGTCACCCAGGAGAGACGGCTATCACCTGCTGAGGGCCCAGTGCTTAAGTACCCTGAAGACTTCACCTGTTATCCCTGGGGCCCATTTCACAGTGGGGGGGGGGGCTGCCCAAGGTCACAAAGACCCTGTCCAATTCCATAGTCCTGCTCGCTCCCTAGTCCCAGGATAGCCTGTCCCCAGGAGGGTCACAGCTCCCCTGGTGGGACTGGAGCTGGACTCTCAGGCTCTGCCACCAGATCCCCAAGAGACTGTGGGGTCTTTGGGGGCAAATCTGGGGTGCTTCTGTCCCTGGGTTGTGCCCCCAGGCATGGGGGTCCCACAGCATTCGTGCCCTGGGCACTAAGCGATGGGGTGCCGGTCAGAAGTCCCAAGGAGGTCAGGGAGCCTCAGCCTGAGCTCAGCGCCCAGTGGTGGTCACCTCGAGTCATTTGCATTTAAACAGCCCTTACAGTCTGAATTCAGGGGGGACGATTCAGCAGGAGGTGGTGGCAATCAGGCACTGGGAGCAGATAAGGAAGACCTCTGGGCTGGGCTGAGGCTGAGGCCTGGCCTGCTCAGGTCACGGGGCTCCCCATCCCTGGCATGAGGCCTCTGTAGCCCCACAGGTGGGCTGAGAGGAACCGAAACAGCCAGAGCTGGGGTGGGAGTGGCTGTGGGACAAGCGGGCCAGGCCTGCAGAATGGGTGCAGCATGAAGCTTGGGGCTCCCTCCTCCCTTCTCTGGGCAAGATTTCCACGCATCAGCCTGATTTTCATGCAGCCGCCTGAGGCCATCACCACCCAAGGCTGTTTCACAGATGAGGAAACGGACCCGGAGAGGGGAAGCGAGCCGGGCCAACAGCGGGCGAGGCAGGGCCCTTACGGCCGGTGGGCGCCGGGCCGGTCTAAGGGAGACCCTGAGCCGCCAGGTTTCACTCTCACGCTGCCTCCCACTTTATCGCGGGACCCAAGCCTGGGAGGGCATCTCTCCTGTTAGCCCTGCAGTGGGTCCCAACATTGGCTCAATCTTAGCGAGATATTTGCTGAGAGAAAATATTGGACAGAGGACAGCATCCCAAGTAGGGGCGCCGCGAGAGCAAAGGCTGGGGCAGGCGTGCGCGAAGGCGTCGCTCAGACAGCTGGGACTGGCTTCCGCGGGTGCAGGCCCGAGCCCGGCCCACACAAGCAGGCACCCCCTTGTCTGCCCGCCCAGCTCTGTTGAGTCCCTTCCTTCCTGCCCTGTCGCCAGGACAAGGTCAGCAGCCCCAGGGACAGACGGAAGCAGGTGGCTGACTCAGGAAAACTTTTGCTGAAAACAAAACGAAACAAAACAATTCTCCCAATTTATTAGAAAATGAAAGCCACAGATTCGAAGAAGAAGCCCTGAGCCTGGGGCTCCCTCCCTCTGTCTGGCCCTGGCTCTCCATGGCCGTGGCCTGTTTCCTCGCCGGTGCCGCGGGCATGTCTGCGGCCGCACTGAGAGCAGTGCGCCTACGAGCTCAGGTCCAGCGCCGTGGGATGGAATCCATGGAATCTAATTGCTGCCTTGTTTCACGCCTTCCTACTGCCTCCTTCTGAGGGCCCAGAAATGTTCCCATTGTTTATATGAGCTGAATCCTTACTGTGAAAGTGGCTCAAAAGCCCAGGCCTCTGAGACTTGGGACTTCCCACGAGAGAGCGAGCTGCCCCACCCTGGCCTTCCCCTGAGCCTCTGCCCCCCAGTGCCCTCCACCCAGGACGCTGTCCTACTCCACTGCGCCCTGAGCACCTGCTCTGCACTGCTCACCTGCTATTTACCCGGGCTGGGTTCTCACCATCTCTCTCCCCTCATGCTCTCCCTTTACTGACAGAAAGACTGCTATCTGCTCATCTGCTATTTACTGAGCACCTACTGTGTGCCAGGCACCATGCTAAGCTCTAGCAGTACAGCAGGGAACAAGGAGCTTACATTCTGGTGGGCAAAGGTGATAATACAAACAGGAGGACACCGGGGTTGGGGGTGGGGGCGGAGGAGGGTGCAGGAGGGATAAATGGTGACGGACGGAGGCTTGACTTGGGGCGGTGAACACACAATACAGCGTACAGATGATGTGAAATTGTGCACCTGAAACCTGTATAATTTTGTTACCCAGTGTCACCCCAATAAATTCAATAAAAAGGAAAAAACTTTTAAAAAAAGGAAAGAAACAAGTCAACAAGGCAACAATGTAGTGGCCGGTGGTCTGGAAAATATAACAGGGTACCATAGATGAAGGATGTCTGGTTGGGGGCAGGGAGATTTACAACAGGGGTCAGACACACCTCTCTGAGGAGGCAACACATGAGCTAAGATCCAAATGATAGGAGCCAGACATGAAAAGATGTGGAGGACAGTGTGCAAGGCAGAGGAAACAACCAGCAGTGCAAAGGCCCTGAGGTGGGTAGATATGAGATGCTGACAGGGAATGGCTGTGGGGCAGCAGGTAGGCGGAGCTCAGGGTTGCCTGTATGAGGTCTGAGGTGCCATTGGCCTTCCCCGTGGAGATGCCAAGACAGCCGTAGGCTTGTCGAGTCTGGGTCTTGGGGACCAGGTTATCTTTGGAGAGATGGTAGTGAAGCTACCACCCACTTCCCTCCTCCAGCCAGGAGCAGCAAGGTACTGTGCCCCCGGGAATGCCTGGCCCATCAGGGAGAGGGCTCTTGTTCCAGGGAAATGATGTTTGAGACCATTTGTCCAGAGCGAGTCAATATGCCACAGAGCTTTTCTCCAAGACTAGGGCTCAGATTTGTTCACTGTGGGCTCCCAGAGGCTTGGGGGGGTGGGGGTGGGGAGGTGTCTGGTGGGCACTGCTGTGGCAGGGCCTGGTCCACAGCCAGCATTCAGGAAAGCTCACTGAATGAGTGAAAGGGTCAGGTCGTGGAGATCAGACTCCAGCTCAGCACTGCTCAGAAAGGGCTGGCCACCAGGCCCACACACTGTGGCCCTGACCAGGAGAGGAAGAGGGGACATAGTCACATTTTTATTGTTACAGGAAGCAGGCCCTGGACTAGTGCGGGGTGGGTAAGGCACCTCAGGAACAAAATTTAAGGGAGCTACAAAAAACTCAGGAGTCAAGATAAATAGTATTTTAAGACAATATGTTATAAAAATAAGAATTAATGCACAAACTCTGAGTATGATCTTATTAAGTATGATCTTATTAATAATAATGTATCAGTATTGATGTTTAATGTAATGAATGCACCATGCTAACAGTGCAAGATGTTCCCAACAGGGGAACCGGGTGCAGGGCAGATGGGTAGCCCTCTGTACTATCTTCTTGATTTTCTGTAAATCTAAAACTGCTCTAAAAAATAAAGCCTATTTTTAAATGAATGCAAAAAAGATATCCATCCAAACCTGAAATAAAGGCAGGATTTGGCCTGTGCAACCTTGAGAGTGAGAGCCCACCTCCTCACGGCCACCTCCTGGTATCCGCAATTGTTCGCTTATCAGGACATTTCTTTCTAGCCTTTTTTCCAGGCACAAACCCAGTGTGTGAATGTCAGTTTTCCCTCCACAAAATTAATATTTATTGATTACTTGTCTAGAGTTGATCTGTATACAAACATTTGCATTCTGCTTTTTTGCCACTTAACATTGCCTCATGAGCACGCTTATGTCATTAAACACTCTCCCAAACTAGCACCTCTAGGGCTGTATGACGTTTTGTGCCGTCACCAAGCGGGTAGTCTGGGCTGACTCTGCATAGCACTGCCCCTCCCCGCTTGTCCACTGTCCTCCCGGCACTGTCTCTACCTGGCAAGCTCTCCATCTCCCTTACTTACCTGGCCTGTGCCCCTGTCCGGCCCAGCATACCAGCTGCACGAGCACTGGCTGGGTCTGCTTTCGCCCTGCTGAGTCTCGGAGGCCAGGCCTGGGCATGCTGCGCGCTCCAGGAGCCCTTCGTGGGTGAACTCACGGGCCTCTCGGATTACATCTCAGTTTCCCAGAAGCAGAATTCTGGGCCTGAGGGCATGAGATTTTTATATGGTTCCCAAATACCCTTCAAAATGATTGTGTCACTTTACCTGTCCACCACCCACATGGAAAAGTGCCCATCTTCCCACACCCTCAACAATCTTGGAGATACTTTTTAAGATAGAGTTTTGCTGATCTGGCTATGGAAACTGGCTTGCTTTAAATTGTACATCTTTTGTTATTGGTGAGACTGGGCACATGCCTGAATTGCTTCTTTGGCAATGTTCCTCCTTTTTTTTGGCCCATTTTTTTATTATGCTGTTTGATTTATAAGAGCTCTCATATAAAGAACATTAATATTTTGACATATTTTCTTAGTTTAAGCCACCTCTATTTCTTACCCAGTCGACTGCAACAGCTCCTTGCTGCTTCTGTTCCTGCCCCTTTGTTATCTTTTTAAAACATCACTGGTGAAACCCCTCAGTGAGCACGCCTCATACTCACAACGCCATCCAGACCCTTCACAGGTCCTGCCTCCCGCCTGCCTCCCAGCCTAGCCCTCACCACCTCCTTCCCGCTCACGGCTCTTCAGCCACAGACCGGTCTTTCAGTTCCTCACACACACTAGCAGGGTCCTGCCTCAGGGACTTTGTACCAGAGGTTCGCCGGCCCAGGGCTCTCAGTTATTTGCATGACTGCTTCCTGCTCATCCTCAGGGTCTCAGCTCAGATGTCATGTCTTTTGAGAGACTGTCCTGACAACCCACGGCCACTGTGCATTCCCACCCCCTACGTGGATTTCTTCAGTCCACTTAGCACCTGGAGGTGTCACGTACCCTCCGGAATGAGCCCCAGGAGGGCAAGGACTTTGCTTTTTTATTGCTGCATCCTGCACACTTGGAACCATGCCTGGTACAGAGCAGGGGCTCAGCAGCTCAACAGAGAAGAGTGCGGTTGCCAGAGGCAGAGTGTAGGGCGGGGGAAATGGGCTAAGGGGTCAAAAGGTACAAATTCTGGTTATAAGATAAATAAGTTCTGGAGATGTGATGTGCAGCATGGTGACTACACTTAATAACACTGTACCACATATTTGAAAGTTGCTAAGAGAGTAGATCTTAAGTTCTCATCAAGGCCCGGCCGGCGTGGCTCAGCGGTTGAGTGTTGACCTAGGATGCAGGAGATGAGGTTTGATTCCCGGTCAGGGCACATGCCCGGGTTGTGGGCTCCGTCCCTGGTTGGGGGCGTGCAGGAGGCAGCAGATCAATGACTCTCTCATCATTGATGTTTCTCTCTCTCCCTCGCCCTGTCTCTCTGAAATCAATAAAATACTTAAAAAAAAAGTTCTCATCAAGAGACAAAAATGTAACTGTGTGAGGTGATGGATGTTAATTTAACTAAACTCATTGTGGCGATCGTTTCGTAATACAGACTCTATCAAATGATTATGTTGTACTCCTTAAATAAATGCCATCTTATATGTCAACTATATCTCAATAAAACCAGAAAAAATAGCTCAACAAGTGTTTGTGGAACAAATAAAGGAAAAGACAGCCCCTCCTACTGCCTTCACTCCTCCATCGTTTTCTGAGCTTGAAAGTCCCTTCCTCGGCCTCCCCCACAGGAGGTGCAAGTCCCACTGGAAGGGTGCCCCGTTTCTGCTAACAGTTTAGTCCGTCTTCCCTTCCTTCCTTTCTTCCTTCGACATTTCCCTTGTCTTACTGGAAGCCTACTATGCGCCAGGCACCGCTCTGTGTCCTGCGGCTCCAGCGTGATTCCCTGCCCTCATGGGCTCACTCCTTCCTTAGCAGCCAGAACCTGTTAGAAGCAAATGCACCAGGCTGGCTAACAGCAAAGGTTAATGGAAAATGACTAACCCTGGGGTAGGAAAGGTGGGCACAGGAGTCTGGGGAGCAGTGGGATGTTACAGTCTTTACAGTGGCCTTGGGAACCCCCCTGATCCACCCTCTCCACTGCTGGCCAATCACTCTGAGCCTCGGTTGGAGCCCATCGCCCGCCCCACTTCTATTTCCTGGCTGTTCCACTCCCTCTCAAGCCTCAAAATCTGGGTTTAGAGACCTCAGGCTGCTCTCAGATTGATAAACAAGGCCTCTGCACTAGACTGGTGCTCACAGACAGTGCCTAGACCACCCTGAGACTAGGCCTGCTTTTGTCTCCATCTGGCCACATGTCCTTGGGGCCACCACCCAGCAGCCCAGGTGTACACAGGTACCGGCATCCTGGAATAGAAAAGGGGGAAGGGATCCCTCAAGGGGACATGGTTCCTTTTGGGAAACATGGTTCCTTTTGAGTCTCCCCTTGAGGGACCTCCCAGCCCAGTCCATTCAGCCTCACAGGGGACAGACAGTTTCAGAGTCAAAGGACATATGTTCAAATTGGACCCCATACTAAGCAAGTCATGTCACCTCCCTGTGCCTCAGTTTAGTCACCTGTGAAATGGGGGCACCGATCCTCCCACTTCAGCAGCTTTAATGGATCCCAGGTACATGGCTAAGCTTGGGATTGGCTATAGCAGGGTGGCAGCAAATGGGAGTTCCAGTCCCTTCTTGTGCTTGAAGCTTTGGTCCAAGAGTAGGACCCAGGGCTCAAAGTGGAGGGACATCTAGTCAAATGCCCACTGCTCCGGTGCAAAGACCCAGGCCCAGGGAGGGCAGTGACTTTCTCAACTAATGGCAGTTCCCATGCCTAAGTCTTCACGTGGCCACTCCTGAACCAGCCCCCAAGCAATGTTGCAAGTGAAGACATTTCCAGAGAGTGACCCCGCAGGCCCTTCTGCCTAGACCACCCTGGGAAAGCAGACGTCCACTAAAAAGGCCTAGACAAGAAGACGTGAGCTGTGGTCAGACCTTTTTCCCTTTCTCCATGCTGCTGGGAAGCTCATTCTTAACACTTAAATCAGAGCTATTTTCACCCCAGTAGGTTAATGTGTGTACTTATTACTTTTCTAAGAACTTCCTCCTTTCCTTCTTGTGCCCCCCCCCCGCGCCCCCTCTTGTTTCAGCAACTGTTTGCGCAAATTCATCCCTGGGAAATTGGGCGTTGAACCAACTTCTGCCAGGCACTGTGCTAATGACTCCTTGAATCCTCACAATGGCCCCCAAAGGAAGGATCATTAATGACCTCCCCATCTCTTAGATGGGGAGACTGAGGCTCAGAGGGAAGGGATGGCTTGTCCTGACCCACCGAGCTGATAACTGGAGAAGCTGGGCCTGTCCTCCTCCCAAAATTGACCTCTTTTGGGGGGGCTGTCCTCGGCGCCTGGTTCTTAACCTCCCCATCCCACGGGAGGCCCACTCAGCCCACTCTGGCCATCCTACCTTGAGTGTGTCCCCCTTGTTGAAGGCCAGTTCGTCACTCTCTGTGGCCTGGAAACTGTACAGGGCCACGGACTCCATCCTGCTGTCCCTGAGCCCCGCAGCTGGGCTCCGAGTGGGGCTGGCAGCTTCCTGCTTCCTCTGCAGTCGAGGACTGTCTTCCTTTGTTTTGAGAGCGGGTTTTCTTTTGAAGCCGAGACTGAAACTGCCCCTGACAGGGAGAAACAGGAAGCAGAGACATGTCAGGGAGTGGGGGGGTTACAGGGAGGGGCAGGCCCAGCCCACCTTCCACCCCAGAGGCCAGGCACAGCCCTTGGGGAGTCTCCAGGCAGCCCTGGGGGTGGGTCTCTCTCCTTGTACCCATGTTACAGATGATAAAACTGAGGTCTCCAGTGGCCATCCTGCCAGCTCAGGCCTGCATCTTGTGGTTCCAACCACTCCCTCTACTTTGCCAATCTGTCTGCCACATTTTCTAAACTCCAATGCTCCCATGATTCCCCAATGCCCATTACATCAACCCCAAGCTCTTTTCCTGGCATTCAAGGCCCTTCCAAGCCCTGCTCCGGTGCACCACCACACACCTCTCCAGACTTGTACTTTGCTATTCACTCTCCCTTTAAACAGACACCGGGCTCAGCCCCACTGGGGGACACACCGGCACACTCCATCGCATTGCCCAGGCGTCTGCGCATGCATGTCCCTCTCCTGCTGCTCTCTCCTCCTTCTCCTCCCAGGAGGCTCCATTCATCTACCCAAGCCCCGCTCAGGAACACGGGGCACCTTCAGTGGCACAGAGAGCCTATGGTGAAAAAGAACCGGGGGGAAAAATAGACATAGTTATTAAAAACAACAACAAAAAAACAAGAACTGCAAGTAAACCTTGACCCTTGCTCCGAGGTCTGTTCTAACAGTGGTGTGGGTGTAGCGATTCTGACACGCTTGGGTGGGGGCCGTGGGAGAGCGCAGCGCTGCTGTCTCCGGGAGGGGCAGGAGACACCGGCCTGCGGGGGGACCCGGGGTGGTGGGTGGGAATTAGGTGGATTGGTGAGAAGACTGGTTTTTTTCTGTAAAAAAGAGTTTTTCCTCCTTCATTTATGTCAATGTGGTTATACCATGCTTTCATATTTAAGTCCATGGATAGTAATCCATTACTGTTGTTGTGCGTGTGCGTGTGTGTGTGTGCATGTGTGCGTGTGTATGTGTGCATGTGTGTGTGTGCATGTGTGTATGTCTGCGTGCGTGTGTGTGTGTGTGCGTGCGTGTGTGTGTGTGTTTGATGCCTAAATTGTCCCAGTTTTGGCAGCAGGACTCCCTCCAAGCTGCCTCCTTGTCATTTTGACAAGTCCACATTGTCCCCCGAGCTCTTCCTAATATCCTGATGGTATGTTCCAGGCTCATGCAGGACTTTTCCTGCCCCCGGCCTGGAATCAGTCATCTTTCCAAAGAGACGGAGAATGGTCTTTTAGGCGGAGGGAGGATGGTGCTTAGAAACCAGGATGGAGCCGGTGTCAGGTATGCTGATTACTGTGGAGGTGCCATTGTTTCTAAAATTTTTTAAAATATGTGTTTATTGATTTCAAGGGAGAGGGAGAGAGAGATAGAAACATCAGTGATGAGAGAGTCATTGATCAGCTGTCTCCCGCATGCCCCCTGCTGAGGATCGAGCCTGCAACCAGGGCCTGTGCCCTGACAGGGAATCGAACCGTGACCTCCTGGTTCATGGGTCGACACTCAACCACTGAGCCACACCGGCTGGGCTGCTATTGCTTCTAGACCCTCTGCAGACAAAGGTGGGGGGAGGGGAGAATACACACATACACACACATATACATGTGTACACTCAATTTATGTAAATATACTCATTTATGTAAATATAAACTCATTGTATATATTGTACAGGGTGTCTCCAAAAAAATGTATAAATACTTTAACAGCTGACAGCTCAATTTTGAAAAACAGTGTTTATTTTAATAAACACTGCCTTTATAATTATTCAAATTGTGTGTATACATTTTTTTGGACACCCTATATATATAAAGAGTTTTTAGAAATATGTTTCCTAGGGGCTAGAGTATGTTCATACTTCCATACTTCTTTCTGTGTGTGTCTCTATAGTTATGAATAATAGAGTAAAGACCATGAACTCAGTCAGGTATGAATGAGTAGTGCAGGTGAGGGGTGTGTGGGTATCACTGTATCATTCCTACAGACTTTCTGAAGGTCTGAAATTTTTCTATATAAAAAGTTGAGAAGACATGTGAATCTGCAGTTATCTCAAAATAAAAGGTTTAGTTAAAAAACAAGTTGAAGAGGAAGATGGCAGAAGCTTGTCACCAGCTCCAGCCCCAAGATGTCCAGACAGATGGAGTTGCCCTGGCCTTGGCGACCCATCCTGGAGCTCCTACATGGTCTCTCCTCCCACCCCTCCCTGTCTTCCGCAGGCCCCAGACCCCAGGGTGACAGGATGTGATAACGGGGCTCTTTCCGGCTCAGTTTCAGCTAAGGTTTCAAAGCCTCAGAATGGTACAGCTGGGGGGTTGGAATACACTCCACCCCAAATCTGAGGTGCCTGGAGGCAAAAGTGTGGAGGGCTCCCTTATATAGCTGAGCACATGTCCTCTGGGGTTTGTGGACCAAGTGGCCAGTTTCTCCTATGTTTTTCAAAGTACTTATTCTGTGCCAAGTCATGCACGAAAGGGTGAGTAGCTCTCTCAAGGGTATATGACTAGTAAGTGCAGGACTGGAGTTCAAATCCAGGCAGATCTGAGTCCTGCCTCAGCCATAGCCCCTGAGCCACATGGCCTCAGCCTGGGTGGCCTGTTGCCAAGTGAGGCAAGAGAGCCGGCCAGTGAAGTTCAGGGGATAGAGCATAGAGAATTGGCCCGCGCACCAAAGGGTATTGGGTTTGATTCCTGATCAAGGGCACAGACCCGATTGCAGACTTGATCCCCGGCCCTGGTTGGGGTGCATGCGGAAGGCCACTGATCAATGTGTCTCTCTCACAGCCATCTCTCTCTCTCTTTCTTTTTCTCTCTCTCTCTCCCATTCCCTCCCTCCCTTCCACTCTCTCTAAAAAGCAATGGAAAAAATATCCTCTGGTGAAGATTAACAAAAAAAGGGGGTAGTGTAGGGGGTGAGCAGCAAATCTTTGTTGGAGAGCAATCAGCCCAATTCCAGGACCAAAAAGGACCCTACAAATAGGACTTGATTGAGAGCACCCTTGAGGGGTTCTGGCACCCAAACCAAGGGTGGATGCTGGGGCCTGGAATGGGGGGCATCAGAGCCAGCACCTGGGAGAGCCTCAAGCCTCACCACAGGAGCTACCGGTGGGGTCCCCATGGAAGATCCTGCAAAAACTGCCACAGGAGAAGGTCAGCATTGGCCACTGGCCACAGCAGAACCAGCTACTTAAGACTCTCCCAGTCTTAATGAGGCAGGACAGTAAGAAGCTAGGAAAGTTCTTTGGCAAGTGGAACTGGGAAACTGAGTCAGGTAGCTGAACAAACTGGCCCAGCAACTTATAGCAGATGCAGAAGGTCACCAGGGTGGAAAGATCTGGGTGCCTAGCAGGACAAACTGGCATCAGACCTCACCCCCAGGGTGGCCTTTCCTCTCCTAGCATATTGCTGCTCATGGGTTTGGACCCCCTGACCTTTCCTCCCCAGAGATAACATCTAGGCCTCAGTTATATTTCTGTTCCAGGCCCAGAAAAGCAGCAAAACCAGGCAGGCGATGACAGGACCAGCTGTGATGACTAATGACCCCCTGCCCTGGTGCCGACCAATCAGGGGAGACCAAGACCCTGAAAGGACACACATGGAAAAGCTGATGAATATTCTATTGAGATCCTTCCCTAAGATCTCACCTAAACTCCCAGCCTTTAAAGCCCTCAAGACAAGGACCCAGTGGAGCACAGCCATGCCTTTCCCTTCGCCCTCCCCTTCCCCCACAGGCTTGCATCTCCTAAACTCTACGAAACCCCATGAGACTTGCAACCAGGGGAGCAATGGGTGGCAGCAGCTCGTCCCCAGCAAGCCCTTGAACCTGTCTCCAAGGCCCACTTTTCTCTAACTCTCCAATGAGCTAAAGCAGCCCCGCCCAGACTCTCTCCTGCCTCTTCTTCTATCCTAGGCCCTTCCTTGTCTCACTGTCACTGGCTTTAATAAACGTGAAATCTTTCCTGCAAGAAATCAGGCCAGCCTGAGGCAGACCGTTCCGGCCAGGCCCCTTTCTGGTAACACTTAGACACTACCCCACCACCTACCCTCTCCCCCGCTAGCAGGCTGACAAATCCTAATCCCTGGGACCTGAGAACATTCCCTTAGATATGTGGGGGTTCAGAACGGCCCATCCCAAGATATGCCTCTGTGGTGTGCAGATTACTTTGAGCCAAAGGCCATTCAAGAGAAACGTCTGCCCTCCACCCTTGACTACCTAGAAGAACTTGAAATAGGGGCATTGCCCATAATTAGAGATTATTGGGGATAATCTCTCTCTTTCTGTCCCACCTACCTGGAAGCACAAACTTCTATTTACTTAACATCTGCTCTTCTTACCATCCTGCAATGAAGCCCCCAAGGGGCACTAGCTCACACCTAGCCCAGGGTGTCTCACACCCGTGTTCCCTTCTATCCCCGAGCCTCTTGTTCATGTGAGGTCTCTGCCTCTCTTGTGTATCCAGGGTTCACATCTATTTTGATTATTAGACCAGCCAAAAGAACCACGAGGGTGTAACCACAAAGAAACCTCATTTCTTTAACACGACCATTTCTCATTCCTTTCCTTTTGATTCAAACTGGCCTCGTCCAGCACCTGACCCACCTGCCTCCTTCTCCTTGCACACTCACTCCCTTAATCATTAAGCCCCAGGACACTGAGGTTCTGATCAGCATTAAGTAATCTTAGAAATAAAGCCTTGGGCCTTTTGACCACAGAGACAGAGTTTTGGTCAAACTAGAGATGACATCGAGGCCTCAGCTGTGTTTCAGCTCCAGCCCCAGAACAGCTGTGAAACCAGATGAAGTGATGCCATGAGGACCAGATGCCCTGATCAGCCACCCCCCACCCTGGTGCAAACCAATCAGCAGAGACTACGACCCTGACCAGGGCCTTAACTCTCTTAGTCACCATCATTAATGATTTTCCCCTGTATAACCCATCCCTGGAAGCCAGTGGGCAACCAGGTCTTTGAGTCCCCTGTCTCCTGCGTGGACTACTTCCTAAAATAAACGCTGACTTTCTTGGCTGCAAGCTCCTGTTCGTGTCTTATTGGGCTCTGGTGCCCAACGGACCCCTTTAGTCCGGCCACAAGGGTAGAGGAAAGTTTGTTCCTCCCCCACAATAAGGAAAGGATCTTGAGATGGAGAGATGGCTCTGGATTACCCAAGAGGGCCCTAAAGGTCATCTCGTGTCCTCACAAGGAGGAGGCAGAAGTAAGACAGGCCAGTCAGCCAAGACAAGCCGAATAGGGAAACTGAGACAGCAGTTTGCAGCCATCTAGTGAATCCTGTTTTCCCTAAACCAGGGACACTTAAGAGTAAATGGCTTGCTTAAATCACACCACTCAGGGAGACGTAGAAATCCAATTACTGCCATTTGCCAACCGTACCCAAGGAAAGATGAAGTTAAGGGAACAAACTTCATTTTGGTCCATCTGCATAAATCTGATAAATATTCTATTGAAATCCTCCCCTAAGACTTCCCCCAAATGCCCAGCCTTTAAAACCCCTCAAAATAAAGGTCCCAGCATGTGCTCTCCCTCCCAGGAGCACTCCCGTGCCTCCCTCCCCCCTTCTCCCCCCACAGGCACACATCGTCTAAACTCTAAGGGACCCCACAAGGCTTGTGACCAGGGCAGCAACAGTTTGTCCCAGATAACCCCCCGAACCTGTCCCCAAGACCCCCTTTTCTCTGACTTCTTAGTGAGCCAAAGCAGCCCAGCCTAGACCCATTCCCTCAGCCCTTCCTTGTTTCACTGTCCCAGCTTTAATAAACGTCCTTTAAGATTCACCTGGACTCGTGTTGTGAAATTTTTCCTGCATGAAGTCAAGAATCCACACACTACCGGCTGGCCCTAAGAAGACCCTCTCAGCGCCAGGTCCCCATTCCCGTAACATCCCCCCAGGCCAAAAGCATATGGCTTCTCTCCCCACACCCCCATACCAAGAACATAGGGCCTCTCTATCCCAGACAAGAACACAGGGCCCTGCCCCCAAACCAAGTAAACAGGGTCCCTTCCCTCAGGTCAAAATCATAGAGCCCCTCCCCCAGACCAAAAACACAGATCCCCCCAGACCAACATAACAGGGCCCCTCCCCAAGACCAAAAACGCAGGGCTCCCTCTCCCCCTATGCCCCATGGAAAGGGCTTTCTCCCTGGGAAGTGCAGGAGCCAGTGTTTCTCATCCTGCCCAACTACCTGTTGACGGGCTAAGTCCAGGTGACTGTGGTTGAGAGGTGGGGGACCCCTTCCTCTGCCAGCTCCCATTTGTGGCCTAGAGGCTCTGCCTTGGGTACAGCGTGTTGAGGATCCTGGGGCCGTCCCTGATCACTCCTGCACTGGCTCATGAGGCAGTGGGGAGGCAAGCCGAGGAACCCCAGGCTGTTCCTCACCCCTCGCTTCACCAGAACTCAGCCCCTAAAGGAAGGATATTGTTACCAGAAAGAAAACCTGGCCCTGGTGGGCCTGCCTAGGGCCGGCCAGTAGGGTGTGGGTTCTTCACTTCCTGCAGGAAAGGTTTCACAGTACGAGTCCAGGTGATTTTTAGAGGATGTTTACTAAAGCTGGGGACAGTGAAACAAGAAAGAGCCTAGGATAGAAGAAGCTACAGGAGCGCCTAGGTGGGGAAAGACGCCTGGGCTGGGCTGCTTTGGCTCATCAAGAAGCCAGAGAAAAGGGGGCCTCGGGGCCAGGCTCGGGAGCTCAGCCCTGGGTGAGCTGCTGCTGCCCACTGCTCCCTGGTGGCAAGCCTCACGGGGTCCCTTAGAGTTGAAGAACCCACACCCTACTGGCTGCCCTAGGCAGGCCCACCAGGGCCAGGTTTTCTCTCTGGTAACAGTATCCTTGCTTTAGGAGCCGAGTTCTGGTGAGGCGAGGGGCGAGGAACCTGTGGGGGCAGGAGGGGGAAGGTAAAGGTGCAGGCATGCTCCTGGGAGGCGTGCTCCTGGCCCTTTGTCCTGAGCTTTCCCTCTCCTGCAGGCGGGAATCTTAGGGGAGGCCCCGGGAGGGCTTCAGCAGAACGGTCACCGGCTTTCCTTTGGGGTCATGGCCCCTACCGAGTGGTCAGCGCGCCAGGGCAGGGGCTTGTTCGTCAGGGCTGCTGGTCCTGGCGTCACCTACCTGGTTTTGCTGCTTTTCTGGGCCAGGCCCGAAGCTAAAATACAACTGCGGCCGAGATGTTATCTCTGGGGAGGTGACCTGCATCTGCTGTGAATTGCTGGGCCAGTTTGTTCAGCTGTCGTCTCAGTTTTCCTAATCCACCTGTCTCGGCTTATTGGCCTGTCCCATGCCCTCCTCAGGGACTGCCAGCCCTAAACTCTTTTAGGGGTTATGAGATGGAAGGGTCTGTCTCCGGTAACTGCTTCCGGCTGACAAGGGTTGTAGTCTCCACCGGCACAGGGTGTGGAAGCCTCTCCCCGCCCGGTCTGAGGGGCATGAGGAAATGGCATCAGCCGCTGCTTCCAAGTGGGCAGGGGTTGGAATCCCCGGAGCATTGTTACCTTCATGTGGAATTGTTGTGCCCTGGACGTGCAAATTTGAAAAGAAGGTTAAAAAAGGCATGGCCTGAAAATGAGAATTATAGTAACTAAAGGTCTGAGGAGAGTTAAGAACCAGGTGAAGAGAACTTTACAGTGGCCCAGATTAAGTGGGCAGAGGGGCTGCCTTGGATGAAGGCGTGTCACCTGTCTGAAGCCCTTCTGTTTATTGTACTTAATTCACATCGGCTAAGGGGCACATTCTAGGATCTCCTTTTTGAAGCAGCTCCTTTCTGCCTGAATTTCTTGGGCTGGAAAGGGAAAGCAGTTTCAAGGTGGTAGAGCTTTGGTCCCTTCAGTCCCACCCTTTAAATAATAAAGGTTTAGCCCGGCCGGGCGTGGCTCAGAGGCTGAGCCTCGACCTAGGATCCAGGAGATCGAGATTTGATTCCAGGTCAGGGCACATGCCGGGATATCGGCTCGATCCCCGGTGGGGGGGGTGGCGTGCAGGAGGCAGCCAGTCAATGACTCTCTCATCACTGTTTCTATCTCTCCCTCTCCCTTCCTCTCTCTGAAATCAATAAAAATATATTAAAATAATAATAATAAAAGTGTGCATTCCAGAAGCAAAGTTGGTAGATGGCTCCATATTTCAGTTTTGTAGTCCTGAAAATAATTCTGTTCAGTTAAAGTGCTGAGTCACATCAGGAGGCGGTGATGCAAATGGGCTTCCAGAGTGAGACTTACATTGTGTAAATAAGCAATCAGGTATTTAATAGGAGTATGTCTATGAAAATAGAAGAAAAAAACACAAAAGTTAATGATCAGAACAAATTATAAACTAGTTCCTCGGTCTGTAAGGCTCTCAGATGAGATTTCCAGACGTAAGGCTTTTGCTGGAATGAGAGAAATGATGACAATGTGCTGAACCCTCCTTATCTGCAGTTTAAGCATCTCTGGTGAGGCCAACGTGTGCTCAGGTAAATTCTGTATGGCTTATGCAACATCAGTCACTCTGAATAATTCCAAGTCAAAGAATGGGAGAAAAGTGAAATATTAGTTGGCAGAAAACTAGAAAAATTGGGGACCAAATTCAGTTTGTAGGTGAAAAAAGCAACAACACTTTAAGTAGAGTCTAATAGCCACAGCTGTGTATTACAGATTCTGTTGAAACATAATTTCCTCCTAAAGTCACCCTAACTTTTATCAAAGATAGCCAAATCACGACTCTTTACTGCATTAAGTCCAGTTTCAATTTGGCCTGGTTATTTGCATAACACAACAAGAATATCAATTGATCACATGGGCTTTCTTAAATCTGCTTTGCTGGAATCTCATAAGAAATCCCCAGACTGATCTTTATTGAGCTCTGAGGTCAAAGAGGCAAGGCCTCACAGTTGCCATCTGGTTTTGCCTGCAATACCTATAGGTTTGGGTGAATCCCTTAAGTTCTTGAGGCCCCCCAAATGTCTTGAGGTTCTTTCTTTGCCAACTCCCAGGAAGCCTTCGTCCCTTACCTGGAAAGACTGCCATGAACCATGTGAATAAGCCAGGTACCAGGCCATTTCTCCAAAGGGCTTTCCTCTGCTTCAGAGTAAAAGCAGGTGTCACTTCTGATGATATCCAGAGTCCATTCATGTGTCCTTTCATCATGACATTCCAGTCAAAGTCTTGGTTAATAAAACCACAATTGGAAACTGGTTTTATGTGTCCTGTTATAAAGAGAACAGACTCTTATTGGATTTATGCAAACAAACATATCGCCATGAAATAATAATACCCACTCGTTAAGAGTTGCCAAATTCTGGAGGGATCAGGTAGGGAGAAAAGTATAAATGCCTCAGTATTGCTCATGAGGGTATAACTTTCCAATTGTTCTAGGGCAAAAACAAGTTTTCTTATGTCAGGAAAACAAAAAGATTTAAAAACAGCCAGTGTGCTCAGTGGTTAGAGCATTGGCCCACACGCCAAAGTGTCGCCGGTTGGATTTTCGGCCAAGGGCACGTACCTCGGTTACAGGCTCGGGCCCCAGCCCTGGTTGGGGCACGTGTGGGAGGCAAACAATCAGCGCGTCTCTCCGTCCCTCCTTCCCTCCCTTCCATGCTCCCTAAAAAAAAAATCAATGGAAAAAAATCCTTAGGTGAGGATTAACAATAAAAAAATATCAATATTTGGAACAAAGTCATAAGAATAATAATTGTCCTCAGTTTATTCAGCCTCACATAACCAATTTTTGTTTATCCCGATTATTTGCCAGTATTCCCATGAATCCAGTTATTCCTTAGAGTTCTATAAATTTTCATTTACTTCAAAGATATGACCTGCTTAGAAACCTGTAATTAGAGTAAGTCAGAGTCTTTTTTATGGATCTTTCTAAAGATGTAGCATATTTGCAAATGCTTCAAAGTAAACAGTGACTGTCTATAAATGACAAAACTTAAAATGACATGATTATAGATGTGATTACAGTGCAATTGATAAAGAACTTTGCTTTTCTGTAAGATATAACATTCTAAGATAACAGTTTCTCGGTAAATAATAATTACTATGAAATGACATAAGAACAATCACAAAGCCCACATTTTTAAGATTCAACACACAATTTCAATACATAAAGAACAAGTAATATGTGAAATTTTAAAACACTGCAAATGGCTCATTTGAAGTGTGTACTGAGCACTGGAGACAATTCATAAATGCCCCAATGGGTGGACCACAAACACCCGGACACCCACTGCTGGACACCCCCACAAGGACCCTTTGCTCTTGGCTTGCCCGGTGTCACTGACAGGACACCTGCTACCCCTGGCAGCTCCCTGTTTGAACTTGGCTCTGAATCTTTGCAAGTTCCTTCCTAAGACAGGCTGAAATCTCTAGAACATCCATTTAAATAAAAATAGATGTATACAAATAGGACATAATTATTATTTTGGCAAAACTCCCCAAGTAACTTCAAGCATATCAAAATATGACTTACTAGTTTAAAATTCCTCATTTTTAAGGAGAAAGAACAAGTCCTTGAGGTAGCCCATTGGAATAACTTGAAGTTATTTCTGGGTTTAAGAAAAAGTCTCTTAAAATGTAAACCTGGGGAAGGTTGTCAAACATACTTAACCAAAAGATCATAACATAAACTTATTGTAAACCTGGGTAAAACAAACACATATTTTATGGTAATAACCCTAAAAGATATCAATCAAACTTAAACTTGTTTGAGTACCAAATATTTTGTCCAGACCACAGGATCCTGCTTAATCTATATGAGCATTTAATCTCTTTAGGCCAATTAAATATTACACCCTGGCTATGCCATCCAGGGGCAGAAAACACACTGCGTATAACACACAAACATCTATCACATAAAGACCATACACATGAAGATCATACACATAATCCAAATTACTAATTTTTGTAGAGAAGATGCAAGGCTTTCCTCATTTGCTTTTGGTAACCTTTAAGAAGACTGGGAGCCCGGCCAGCATGGCTCAGCCGTTGAGCATGGACCCAGGACCCAGGAGATCGGGGTTCGATTCCCGGTCAGGGCCATGCCCGGGTTGGGGCTCCGTCCCCAGGAGGGCCGTGGAGGAGGCGGCCGATCCATGACTCTCATCATTGCTGTTTCTGTCTCTCTCTCCTCCCTTCCTCTCTGAAATCAATAAAGATGTATTTAAAAAGAAGAAGGCTGGGAAGAGGGAGGAAGGTCCTAAATACCGAGCGGGAAGACCTGCTGACACTGTCGATGAAAGCTTCAAGGGCTGAGGGGTGGAAATAAGGTCTCGGCTCCGATTAAAGGATTAAGCTTGGGTGGAGAGCGCTTGGGCGGCGCCGTCTCTCAAGAAATGACACAGGAAAGGAATGAGCCTGGGTGGGGCTGCCTGGGCTCACTGAAAAGTCAGAAACCTCAGGGACATACGATGGGATGTGACAAGAATGGGTTGTCAAAATTGATACAATAAATGCTCCAGATAGAGGCGGGACTTATAGTATGAGTAGAAAGTGCTTTTGCCCCATGGGTGTGCTTATGCCCTGCCCTAGGGCGGCCTTACCAAGGACCAGGGCTGGGGGCCCCCGGGATGAATTTACCTCACTCGGGACTCAGCTCCACACTGGCCAAACAAGGAGGGAAGGGTCCCTTAGGACATCAGGGGTGATCAAATCTTGACTCAGCAGACCCCAGCGCCCAGGAGTGGTGTCACTGTGGGCAGGTGACTCCACGTCCGGAGGACAGGCTTACCTTCCGTCTCAGCCTTGACGAGGCACGTTTTGAAGGATTTACTCTGCAGCTGACAGGTAGGTTTCCCCCCACTGACAAGGGCAAGAGACAGTGTAATGAAGACAACTCCGGGTCCCACCAGAGCCATCAAAGAATGTCATCAGAGAGAAATTAGGTGGGTGACAGTGGGTTTTTTCTTTACAAACCTAAAACTTCCACAAAGTGCTACTATCTTCACAACCTTCGATAAGCCTTTCTACAACTTTCACAAACCTCCTTACCCATTCCGAAATAACCATCGGTAGAACAACTCACTTTCTTGTCCTTCAAAAATGTATCTTCATATTTCATATGTTCTGTTACCAAAACCATATAATTTCTTCCACATTTAATTAGAATTTCTAACTCTTAAAAACCTCCATTTTCAATAATAACCAAAAAACAAGCAAGTAGCATTCCTTAGATTGACTTTTAAAAACATATTTTATAACTTTTAGAAACCTCTACTGGCAAACACACTCCCTTTTAAGAAACACGCCTCCAGCAAAGCACAAGACATTCACCAACAGCTCCAAACCCACTTTACATTTCAGTATTTCTTGTTATTTCAAAATATTTAGATACTCAATAACTTTTATTAAAATTCACTAATTTAGAAAAGAATAGCCAGAATAAGTTAAGTAGTTTTGCTCAGATATGGCTAAGGCTTCTCAACCCTTTTGATAAGATTTACCTCCCCCTTGCCTACATTTTAAGAGATGGCCCAGATAAGAGTTCCTGAAGAAGACCAGGCCTTTCCCTTCCAAAGGTACAGGGAAAAAGAAGCTAGCTTCTCCCAGGAGGACTTCAGTTTCATAAAGCCAAGTCTCTGCCTATAAGCCTTTTTGAGACGAAGGGGGGAGGTTGGGGAAGGTAAAGGGCTTTGGTGAGCTTTGAATTGTTTCCGGAGCCACAGCTCTGGCCCTGTAAAGACTTCATTCATAAAGTGAAGACAGCTTTCAATACCTCAGCAATCAGGCCACCGCCCAAATGCTGGCGAAGGACCGACGACCCACTCGCCCACATTTGGAAGGTTTCTTTCCATCTGGGTACACTTTCCTAGTTTACAGAGAGCACATAGCTTAGGGTCGCCTCTGAGAGCAGCCTCTGCCGGTTTCCCGCGGGAACCCCAAAGCAGGTCCAGCTGCGAGATAGTATTACAATTAGCGGTGCCATTAACTGGCCAAACCTCTCTGTTTCCCACTTTATATTGGGACCAGGCTGTGTTTTTTCATGGGGGTTCAGGGTTAAATTTCTTACAGTTGGTGCTTATGCACCCCAAAAGGGGACCCAAGGCACTGTGGGCTGGCTCCCCACCTACAGAGAGGCAGACAGGTAGCAGGCGGAGAGTTAGAGGGGTCCCGGTAAGTCCCTGGGTTGTTCTGGGCTCTTCCGAGTAGGGCGGGCGCCCTGTTAAGCCACCTCTCAGGCCCTCATGAAACTCCTTGACAGGAGTTTTCCGCTTTTCTGATAATTTCTCCTTCTCCCAAACTGTTAGTCAGGAGAAGGGGAGACCCTCCGAGGCCCTACGCTTGCTTACTCCTCAGGGTCCCAGGGAACGTCAGGGGGATGTCAAGGCAAACTCCTAACTCTGCTCTAGTCCAAGCGCCAGCAAAGGCAGCGAGCCAGGCGCTGGGGAGCGGGCGGCAGGCGGGCTCAGGTGAGCGCCAACTGGAGCTGACCAGCGCCGGGCGCTTCCTGGGGAGGCAGGCTCGCAGCCGGTCCGGGGCCGCAGCAGCTCGGCCCTCGGCACACCCGAGAGGCCGCCCGTCCTGTCCTGCGCCTCGGGACTCAGCCCTCCGGGTGGGCAGGCACAGCCAAGGCCCGGAGCAGGGCCTTCGGGAAAGCAGGAGGGGAACCCTCCACTGGGCACAGGCGCCGCAGAAAACAGGGTGCAGCAGGAGCCCAGGTGGGCACAGCTGACGCCCAAACAGGAAAAACCTGGGGAAAGAACCCGGCCCGACGGGAACGCACACCCCGCAGGTTCAGAAAACTGACCGGCCAGGGGAGGCCCAGCCCAACCCTCATCTGCAGCTCGGTTCTCTCAACCCTTAACCTTTAGCTCCACCTCGAGGACTTCAAGAAAATAGCTCAAAAAAGTCAACCTGAATTCAACGACATAGAGGAAAGAGCAAGGCCACCTCCTTCTCCACCAGAACCACTGGCCTGACGGGAAGAGCCCTGAGGGAGGGCCACTGAGAATTAAGAAAACAGCAGCAGAACACACACTCTTCTCAAGCGAACGTGGAACGTTCTCCAGGGTAGGCCGTATGCTAGGCCGTAAGGCAAACCTTAACAAATTTCAAAGGATAGAACAATACGAAGTATGTTTTCTAAACACAGTGGGATGGCCCAGCCGGGCATGGCTCAGTGGTTGAGCGTCGACCTAGGATCCAGGAGATCGGGGTTCGATTCCCGGTCAGGGCACATGCCCGGGTTGCGGGCTGCAGCCATTCAATGACTCTCTCATCATTGATGTTTCTATCTCTGTCTCTTCCTCTCCCTTCCTCTCTCTGAAATCAATAAAGATATATTTAAAAAAATAAAAAATAAAAATAAACACAGTGGGATGAAATAAGAGATCAATAGCAGGGGAAAAAATTGGGAAACTCACAAATATGTGGTATTAATAGCATACTCTTAATCAATGATCATAGAAGAGATTAACAGGAAAATAAAAAAATACTTAGAGATGAATGAAAATGAAGACACAAAATACCAAAATTTACAGCTAAAGAAGTGCTTAGAGGGAAACTTACAGCTGTAAATGCCTATATTAAGAAAGAAAGATATCAAATCAATAACCTAACCTTCCACCTTAAGACACTGGAAGGAGAAAAGCAAACTAAACCTAAAGTGGGCAGAAGCAAGGAAATATCAAGGGTTAGATCATAAATTAAAGAAGTAGAGATAGAAAGAGAATTGAAACAAAATCTGTTTTTTGAAAAAAGATCAACAAAGGAATTTTTGCCCAGCTCGGCATGGCTCAGCGGTTGAGCGTTGACCTAGGATCCAGGCAATTGGGGTTCGATTCCTGGTCAGGTCGCATGCCTGGGTTGTGGGCTTGATCCCCAGTAGGGGGCGTGCAGGAGGCAGCCGACTGATGACTCTCTCATCACTGATGTTTCTATCTCTCTCTCCCTCTCTCTTCCTCTCTCTGAAATCAATAAAGACATATTAAAAAAAAAAAAAGAAATGAAATGAAAGAGGAGACATTACTATTGACCTTACAGAAACAAAACATATAATAAAGGACTACTATAAACAATTGTACATCAACAAATTAGGTAACTTAGTTGAAATAGACAAATTCCTAGAAAAGCATGAACTACCAAAACTGAATCAAGAAGAAGTAGACAATCTGAAAGACCTATAACAAATGACATGTTTGAAATAGTAATTAAAAATTATATATATACACAAAGAAAAATCCAGGCCCAGATGTTTTTGTCACTGAATTCTTTCAAATATTTAAGGTGAATTAATACCAATTTTCCACAAATTCTTCCAAAAAATAGAATAGGAAAAAATTCTTTTTGTGTGTTTTTTTTTTAATTTTATTTTTCAATTACAGTTTACATTCAATATTATTTTGTATTTTGTTCTTTAGATTAGTATGTGGATATCTGTAAGGTGCATTATTCTGCTTATCAAACTCCCAAGTGGGTTTTATTCCAGGTATGGCAGTGATTGTCATCCATTGTATCAACAGGCTAAAGTAAAAAAAATTATATGATTATACCAATTGATACAGAAAGAGTATGGGACAAAATTCAATACCCATTCATGATTTTTAAAAAATCTTAGTTTCTTAGTCTGTTCTAGCTGCTATAACAAATACCACAGACTGGGTAGCTTATAAACAACAGAAATTTCTTCCTATATTTCTGAAGGCTGTGAAGTCTAAGATCAAAGTACTGGCATGGTTGATAGGTACTCATCCTGGGTCATAGCTGGTACCTTCTCACTGTGTTCTCACATGGTGGAAGGGCAGAACAGGAATAAACTGTTGATTGATCTCTCTCCCCCGAGCTCCAGCTGCCTCCTGCTCCTTGGGTGCAGCACAGCCTGCTAGAATGCATCACTCTCCCTTCCTCCCTCCACTCCCCACCAAGGTCTCCAGCCTTGAAGGCTCCTCACCCACCCAGTTGCTCAAATAGGGTCCTATACCTACCCTTGCAGGCTCCCTTATTCCTCCATCAAGTAATCACTATTCCTGAAATCTCACTAATTGTACATGATTTGGGTCTTGTTTTGTTCTCAGCACCCCACCCCCTTTCTTTCCAAGAAGGGTGCCAGGCCCTTCAGCTACCTCAGGGTAGTTTTTGAGGCTCAAAGCTAGATGATGGTCTCTCTTTCTGACATTTGGGTCCATGCAGGAGCTTATGATAGGCATCTACAGAAGAGGAAAGAGGTCAGTGCATTTAGGAGTAAAGGCAGGCCCATCAGGGTGGGAGAAAGAAGTCTTCCTATGCTAGGGAAGGAGGCAGAGGGAGATCAAGTAACTGGGATTTACAGCTGTCCATCTCAGGCTCAAGAGGGTGGGAGGGTCTCTCTCTGCCTCAGAGTGGAGGGAAGAGGGGTGTAGCGGGAGGCCCAGGAGCAGATCAGATGGAAGGTTTGGGCAGTGATGCCCAAGGCACTTATGAGCAAGATCAAAACAAATGAAATGGCATAGTTTCACATCCAGACAGCCTATAGGCTGCCCAAACCAAAAATTAAAAGAAAAGAAACAAGCACAAAACCTAGGCAGTCCGAGAGAAAACAACCAATGAAAAGCAGAAGAAGATTCCCTCCCTGCCTGGGCTATATCTCTCTCTCTCCTCTCGATCCATTGGCATCACTTTTTTTCTTTTTCTTTTTTTACTTTTCTTTCGTTCTTTTGTTACCCTCCCTTCTGTCTTCCTGTCTTTTTGTTCGATTGTTAGTTTCTCTTATTCTCTTTATTGTATTTTTTTTTCTCATTTTCAACTATTATCCTATTTCTATTCTCTCCCTTAATTTTTTGCTGGCCCTTTATTCAGAATCTTTTCTCTGCTTCTGTTATCTCCCAGTAGCTTCTCTATTTTTTACCTTTTAGTTTGTTATTATTTTCTAAATTTTCATCACTATTAACAACAATATACATCTCTCTCTCTAAGCGTCACTTTTCTTCCTCTTTTTCTTTTTTTTAAGCTTTGTGTGTGTGTGTGTGTGTGTGTGTGTGTGTTCTCCCTTCACTCTCCCGGTTCTATTTTCACGTGGGTTGTTTTCATTGTGACTGTCAAGATATTTTGTAAGATACCTCTTGTTTCCTGGAAATTTAGTTGGGTATTGTCCTGCCTTGCCAGCACCCATACAACGGCTTACAAGACAAGGTTGGGGCTGAGACACACAGTTAGCCAACCTAAGAGGAGGGTCCTCCCAAGGACTGATCAATGACAACCTAGACCCAACCACAACAGGAGAACATAAAGAAACCACAAAAGGGGCACTCACAAGAGGGACATGCTGAGAGCAAAGAGCTCAGAAGTATAAGGAAACACACCTCTGGGCTCTACTGAACCCACAAGACAAAATCCCACCCCACAAGACTGAGAGACAGCAAATATATCTAATATATAGATACAAACACTAAGACCTACCAAAATGGGAAGACAAAGAAAGAACCTCCAAATTAAAACCAAAAAAAAAAATCACCAGAAAAATACTTTGATGAGACGGAGTTAAGCAAGTTATCAGAAACAGAGTTCAGAGTATTGATTAGGAAGATGTTCAAGGAACTTAAGAAGACACTAGATGATAAGATCGAGGACCGTAGTGAAAACATGAAAAAAAGAGATACATATCATAAATAAAACTCAGACAGAGATAAAGAATGCTGTATCTGATATCAAGAATGCACTGGAAGGAATTAAAAGCAGGCTCAATGAAGCAGAGGATAGAATAAGTGACTTAGAAGACAAGGTAGAGAAAAATCACTCAATCAGAGCAGGAAAAAGAAAAAATACTTAAAAAGCATGAGGACAGCCTAAGGGAGCTTTGGGACAACATGAAGCGAAACAACATTCGCATTATAGGAGTGCCAGAGAGGGAGGAAAGAGAACAAGGGATAGAGGAACTGGTGGAGGAAATAATGACAGAAAACTTCCCTAGGCTGGCGAAGGAGAAAGCCACACAAGTTCAGGAAGCACAGAGGGTTCCAAACAAGAGGAACCCAAAGAGACCCACTCTAAGACACATCATAATTAAAATGGCAAATGGCAAGGACAAAGAGGAAATATTAAGGGCTGCAAGAGAGAGACAAGCAGTGACCTACAAGGGAACCCCCATAAGGCTGACAGCTGATTTCTCAACAGAAGCTCTTCAGGCCAGAAGGGAGTGGCATGAAGTTCTCCAAGTAATGAAAAGCAAGAACATGCAACCAAGATTGCTTTATCCAGCAAGGCTAACATTTAAATTTGAAGGTGAAATAAAGAGCTTCCCGGACAGAAAAAGGCTAAAGGAGTTCACTACCACCAAACCAGCATTGCAAGAAATGCTAAAAGCACTGCTTTAAGAAAAAGAAGGAATAGTGAGAGAAAGGTACATCAGCATAAAGGGGGAAAATGGCATTAAATAAGTTGATATCAATAGTAACCTTAAATGTAAACAGAATAAATGGTCCAATCAAAAGACATAGGGTAGCTGAATGGATAAGAAAAGAAGACCCAAATATATGCTGTCTACAAGAGACCCACCTGAGAGCAAAAGACTCACACAGGCTAAAAGTGAAGGGATGGAGCAAAATATTCCATGCAAATGGAAAGGGAATAAAAGCTGGAGTAGCAATTCTTATTTCTGACAAAACAGACTTCAAAATAAAGACCATAACAAGAGACAAAGATGGTCACTACATATCACTAAAGGGATCAATCCAACAGGAGGAAATAACCCTTATAAACATTTATGCACCCAATAAAGGAGCACCTAAATATATAAAAAATTTCTTGTGGGACTTTAAAGGGGAGATTGACAGCAACACAATCATAGTGGGGGCTTTAACACCCCACTGTCACTATTGGACTGATCATCAAGACAAAAAAATCAACAGGGAAACACAGACCTTAAATGACTCCCTAGACCTAATGAATTTAATTGACATTTACAGAACATTTCACCCCAAAGCAGCAGAATACACATTCTTCTCAAGTGTACATGGAACATTCTCAAAAATAGACCACATGTTAGGGCACAGGGCAAGTCTCTACAAATTCAAGAAGATTGAAATCATATCAAGCATCTTCTCGGATCACAATGCCATGAAACTAGAAATCGACCACTGTAAAAAAACCTCAAAAATATTCAAACACATGGAGGCTAAATAGCTTGTTATTAAACAATGAACGGGTTACCAATGAGATCAAGGAAGAAATCAAAAACTTCATGGAAAGTAACGAAAATGAACAGACAGCAACCAAAAATCTATGGGACATGGCGAAAGTAGTCCTGAGAGGAAAATTCATAGCATTACAGGCCTATCTCAAGAAACAAGAAAAAGATCTAATGAATCATCTAACACAACAACTAAAAAAACTAGAATGAGAACAGCAAGAAAAGCCCCAAGGAAGTAGAAGGAAAGAAATAATAAAAATCAGAGCAGAAATTAATGACACAGAGACTAAAAAAACAATACAAAAAAAATCAATGAAACCAAGAGCTGGTTCTTTGAAAAGGTAAATAAGATTGATGCACCTTTAGCCAAACTCACTAAGAAACAAAGGGAGAGGACCCAAATAAATAAAATCAGAAATGAAAGAGGCGATATAAAAACTGACCCAACAGGAATACAAAGGATTGTAAGAAAATATTATGAGCAACTATATGCCAACAAACTGGACAACATGGGTGAAATGGACAAATTCCTAGAAGCATACAATCTTCCAAAGCTGAATCAAGAAGAGGCAGAAAACGTGAATAGGCTGATAACAATTAATGAAATTGAAGCAGTAATCAAAAACTCCCAGCAAACAAAAGTCCTGGACCAGAAGGATTTACAGGCGAGTTTTACCATTCAAAGAAGAATTAACACCTATTCTGTTTAAACTATTCCAGAAAATTAAAGAAGAGGGAAAACTCCCAAACTCTTTTTATGAGGCCAGCGTCATCCTAATCCGAAAACCAGATAAAGATACTACAAAGAAAGAAAATTACAGGCCAATATCCCTGATGAACATAGATGCTAAAATCCTCACTAAAATACTAGCAAACCGGATCCAGCAATATATTAAAAAGATCATACACCACGACCAAGTGGGATTTATTCCGGGGATGCAAGGCTGGTACAAAATCCGCAAATCAATAAACAAAATGAAGGACAAAAATCATCTGATCATATCAATAGACGCAGAAAAAGCATTCGACAAAATCCAGCACCCATTTCTGATAAAAACTCTCAGCAAAGTGGGAATAGAGGGATCATGCCTCAACCCTAATAAAGGCCATATATGACAGACCTACAGCCAACATCATACTCAATGGGCAAAAACTAAAACCATTTCCCTTAAAAACAGGAGCTAGACAGGGATGTCCACTTTCACCCTCTTATTCAACATAGTACTGGAAGTCCTCGCCACAGCCATCAGACAAGAAGAAAAAATAAAGGCATCCAAATTGGAAAGGAGGAAGTAAAATTGTCATTATTTGCAGATGACATGATATTGTACATAGAAAACCCTAAAGACTCCATCAAAGTACTACTGGATTTGATAAATGAATTTGGCAAGGTAGCTGGATACAAAATCAACATCCGGAAATCAATGGCATTCTTATACACCAACAATGAACTTTCAGAGAGAGAAACTAAAAAAGCAATACCATTTACCACTGCAACTAAAAAAATAAGATACCTAGGAATAAACTCAACCAAGGATGTACAACACCTGTACTCGGAAAACTACATGACACTGAAAAAAGAAATAGAAGATTTAAACAAGTGGAAGAATATACCATGCTCATGGATTGGAAGAATTAATATCATTAAAATGCCCATACTACCCAAAGCAATTTATAAATTCAATGCAATTCCTAATAAAATACCAACAGCATATTTCACAGACCTAGAACAAACATTTCAAAAATTTATATGGAACCAAAAAAGACCCCAAATAGCTGCAGCCACCTTGAGAAAAAAGAACAGAGTGGGAGGGATCACATTACCGGACTTCAAACTGTATTACAAAGCCACTCAATAGCAATAAAACACACAATCCAAATTTAAAAAAAAACAACAATGTATCTTTATTGATTTCAGAGAGGGAGGGGGGGAGAGGGAGAGAGATAGATAGGAACATCAATGATTAGAGTCATTGACCGGCTGCCTCCTGCAGGCCCCCTAACTGGGGATCGAGCCTGCATCCCGGGCCTGTGCCCTGACCAGGAATTGAACCTGGAGCCTCTAGATCCTAGGTCGATGCTCAATCGCTGAGCCACGTCTGCAGCTTCTTTTTCTAAAGAAGACATACTGCTGGCTAACAGGTACGTGAGAAGATGCTCAGCATCACTAATCATCAGGGAAATGCACGTCAAACCCACAGAGATATCACACCCAGTAGAACGGCTAGTATCAAAAAGACAGGAACAAGGGTCGGGAAGGATGTGGAGAAAAGGGAACCTCGTGCATTTCTGGTGGGTTTGAAAACTGGTGCAGCCACTGCAGAAAACAATGTGGGGGTTCCTAAGAAAATTAAGTATGAAACTATGATCTAGAAATTCTACTTCTGGGTATTTATCTGAAAAATATAAAAACACTAGTTTGAAAAGATAATGGAATATTATTTAGCCATAAAAAATAAGGAAATCTTGCCATTTGTGACACTGTAGACATACCTTCAGGACATTATACTAAGTGAAATAAGTCAGGCAAAGACAAATACCATATGATGTAATTTATATGTGGGATGTAAACCAACCAACAACAAAAACAAAAAGCCAACAAAAATAAACAATTTTTAAAAAAACCAATACAAAGAACAGATTGGTGGTTGCCAGAGGCAGAGTGTGAGGGGTGGGTAAATGAGTGAAGACAGTCAAAAGATATATAAGATATAAGATGTAAGATAAATAAGTGATGGAGATGTAATGTACAGCATGGTGACTATTGGTAATACTACAATGCATATTTGAAAGTTGCTAAGAGAGTAAGTCTTCAAAGTCCTCATCACAAGAAAAAAAGTTTTGAGGAAGAGTGCCCTTGCCCTGGCCAGTTTGCCCAGTGGCTAGAGTGTCGGCCCGCGGACTGAAAGGTCCTGGGTTTCATTCCAGCCAAGGGCACTCACCTCAGTTGCAGGCTCGATCCCGGGCCCCAGTTGGAGCGAGTGCCGGAGGCAACCAATCGATGTGTCTCACAACAATGTCTCTCTCTCTCTCTCCCCTTCCCACTCTCTCTGAAAAAGCAATGGAAAAAATATTCTCGGGTGAAGATTTAAAAAAAAAAGAGTGCCCTTGTAAGTTATATAAATGTCTAATCACTATGTTATTCACCTGAAACAAATATAATATTGTATGTCAGCTGTAATTAAAAAATAAATTTAAAAATTAAAACCAAAAGAGTGCCCTTTTATTAGCCCAGCAGCTCCAGATCCGCTCCAGTCTGGCTAAACCAGAGAATTTCTCTGTTTTCCAGTGGTTAAACCATACTTCCTCTAATGAGGTCTGAACCCTTCCAACTTTATGTTTCCTTGAGTACTTTCTCTCAGCACTAGGGTACCATATAAAATTCCCTTACAGTTATCTTTTTTTTTTTTCCCCCTAAACCAGTGTATTTTTATTTTAATTTAATTTTTTTAATCCTCAACAGAGGATATTTTTTCCCATTGCTTTTCAGAGAGAGTGGAAGGGAGAGAGGGAGAGGGAGAGAAACATCGATGTGAGAGAGATACTTCGATTGGTTGCCTCCCACACTCACTCTGACCAGGGCTGGGGATCGAGCCTGCAACCGAGGTGCTGGAATCGAAGGGCCTCAGGTGGACACTCTAACCACTGAGCCACACCAGCGAGGGCTAGTTACTGTTTTATCATAGTTAGTACTAATCCACTGTAGCAAGCTTCTTCTGTGTAATCCGTGGTGTCTAATCTTCTGATTAGGCCCAGACTGCTGCACTCAGTAAATACACCCTTCAGACCTTCTGAAAAAGCTACTCAATAATAAAATCTGGGTAGCCTATAGATGATTTAAAATAAAGAACTCCAAAATGGAAAAGCCATGTTAGAAGGACTGGATGTGGGTATTAAATCTATTTCACCACAGAACTAAAACTAAACTGAGAGACTTATGGCTGCAGAACAGAAAGTGAATATGTTTAGATGTTAACAAAGTTAAAAGCAATAGAAGTTGCAACGGCTCAGCCTAAAGCAATTCCAGTCACCTTATCTTTTGTTGCAGAGAAACATATGGTTAAAAAAAAAAGACCCCAATGACTTTCATGAACTGTATCTTAACCATACAGAGATTCTTTTTAAGGAACTCACATTTCTTGTGGTTAAAAAAAAAAAAAAAATTACCCCAAATCCAGGATTTATTCAGTTGCACTTTTACTTTTCATCTCCTAAGTTCATCTCTTGACATTTCTTTTAAGGCTTGTATTTTAAGAACAGCATAGGCTGGATTCTGGCTTGTAGTTGGGCGTGTAGGGAGCTCAGCCGTCATCACTGTCACACCTGATCTCACTACAAGAACAAGATGAACAAACTGAAAACCAGCAGCTCTTCTGAGACCCATCAGAGGATGGAGGTCATAAGACAAATCATGACCCTCAAACCTAGAAAGAAAAACAGGCAGAGACAGAGAACCCCAACTGACTGGAGCAGAGCCCAGGAGCAGAAACCTTGGCGGGCCCACTACCAGAGTACGGAAACCTAATGATTTGCTGGAAGCCCAGTGGACAAGTTTGAGTGTTAAAAACTCCAGGGGGACGTGGTCATCAGGAAGACTCCACATTCTTATGAGTTTTACCTCCAGGATATCAAGCAGGTTCCCAGAGTGAATACTAGAGAAAAGTCTTCTCATGCTTCTGGCAGGAGGAGAGCAAAGCAGCCATTTCGAAATAGCCAGAATGTTCTGCTCTTCTTTTATTATTATGATTTTTTATTTTGAGAGTACATTTATTAAAGCTGGGGACAGTGAAACAAAGGAAGGGCTTACGATAGAAGAGGCGAGATGGTAGCCACAGGAGTGAGCCTAGGCGTGGCTGTCTTGGCCCTTTGGAAGGGAAGTCGCAGGGGCAGAAAAAGTGAGCCAGGTGTGCAGCATGGACTCAGGCAGCAAGCTGCTGAGGCAAAGGGCGGCCCTTGGAGAAAGAAAGCAAAGATCCTGCCTTAGGAAAGAAGTGGGGGGTGTGGGGGGAGGTATGCGACCGCTCTTCCTAGGGCGGTAACTTGTACTCTTATCATTTACCAATAGGGCTCCTATATAACAACAAGAAATTACAATGGAAAGAACTTCACATCTCAAACCTTATTTAAGAAGTCTCTAGGGAACCCCAAATACAAAGTAGATGACAAAAACAAGGACACCAGTGGAAATTTTCGCTTCTGACACCTGCAGCTACAGCAAACGGCAAACACAGCCTGACCTCTAGCCAGATAAATATAAAACCTCACACTGAAGGCCTATTTACCTCAGTTCCTCTTACTCAGTACATCACGTATGGCTTCCAACAACGAAAACTACAAGGCCTGCTAAGAGATGACAGCCTGGTGTGAAAGGCAGAGCAAGCATAAGAACCAGGCTCAGACTTGGCAGAGACGTTGGAATTATTAGACTGGAATTTAAAACAACCATGATTAATGTGCTAAGGGCTCTAGTGAAAAAAAGTGGACAACATGCAAGAACAGATAGACAGTGTAGGCAGAGATGCAGACTCTAAGAAAGAATAAAAAAGAAGTGCTAGAAATTAAAAACAAGAGAAAGGAAGAAGGCCTCTGATGGGCTCCTCAATAGAATGAACACATCTGAGGAAAAAGTTAGTGAACTTGAGTAAATGTCAACAGAAACTTCTAAAACTGAAATGCAAATGGGGAAAAAAATAATTAAAAAAACACACAAACAGAACAGAATTTCCAAGCACTGTGGAACAACCACAAGAGGTATAGCATACACATCATGAAAACACCTGGAGGGGAAAGAAAGAGAAGAAAATTTGAAGCAATAATGATCGAGAATTTCCCAAAATTAATGTCAGATGCCAAACTACAGATCCAGGAGGCTCGATAAACCAAAATAATATATATGTAGGCATATTATATTAAATGGCAGAAAATCAAAGATAAAGTGAGTCTTTTTGTTGTTGTTAATCCTCACTCAAGGATATTTTTTCCACTAATTTTTAGACAGAATGGAAGGGAGGGGAGAGGAGAGAGAGAGAGTGACATCAATGTGAGAGAGACACATCAATTGGTTGCCTCCCGCATGTGCCCTGACCAGGGCCCAAGATCGAACCTGCAACCCAGGTATGTGCCCTTGACTGGGAATCAAACCCAAGACCATTTGGTGCTCAGGCTGATGCTCTAACCACAGAACCACACTGGCCAAGGCCAAAGTGAATTTTGCAAGAAGCTGGGGTGAGGAACACCTCACCTAGACAGAAATAAAAGTAAGAATTACATTGAACTTCTCTTCAGAGACTATGCAAGCAAGAAGAGCACGTAGTAGAATATTTAAATTGTTGAAAGAAAAAAATCCCACCAACCTAGAATTTTGTAGCCAGTGAAATTATCCTTCAAGAGTGAAGGAAATATAAACTTTCTCAAACAAACAAAAATAGAGAAAATAAAAAATATACAATAAAAAATAAAAATAAAAAATTGAGAGAACTTGCCATTTCAGAGACTCTGATTCACTTAGTCTGTGATGGGGTCCAGACACATGGGTATATTTTAAACATTCCCCTTTTGGTTCATTCCTTCAGCTTTTTGCTGTTCTGTGAGATGCTCAGCAATGATTCCAATGCCTGAAATGTTCCCTTCTTTCTTTCTCTCTTCCTTTCTTTTTCTTTCTTTCTTTCTTTCTTTCTTTCTTTCTTTCTTTCTTTCTTTCTTTCTTTCTTTCTTCTTTCTTTCTTTCTTTCTTTCTTTCTTCTTTCTTTCTTTTTCTCTCCCCCCTTCCCTCCCTCCCTTCCTTCCTTCCTTCCTTCCTTCCCCCCCTCCCTCCCTCCCTCCCTCCCTCCCCTCCCTCCCTCCCTCCCTCCCTCCCTCCCTCCCTCCTTTCTTTCTTTCTTTCTTTCTTTCTTTCTTTCTTTCTTTCTTTCTTTCTTTCTTTCTTTCTTCTTTCTTTCTTTCTTTCTTTCTTTCTTTCTTTCTTTCTTTCTTTCTTTCTCTCTTTTTCTTTCTCTCTTTCTCTCTTTCTCTCTTTCTCTCTTTCTCTCTTTCTCTCTTTCTCTCTCTTTCTCTCTTTCTCTCTTTCTCTCTTTCTCTCTTCTTTCTTTCTTTCTTTCTTCTTCTTTCTTTCTTTCTTTCTTTCTTTCTTTCTTTCTTTCTCTCTTTCTTTCTTTCCTTCCTTTCTTTCATGAACCTAAATATGCTACACTTGCCAAGGCTCTCCCCCTTTTTAGGAAACCATCCAGACCATTCCAACTATTAACAATCTTCCTCATCTCAAATTTCTGATAACACAAATGGGACTGTGAAATCCAGTCTTAATTTAACAGATATGTGTCAGGCCCTTGCTTAGTTACTAGGGGTCCATACAGTAAAAAAATTTGAGCCCTGGCCAGTGTGGCTCAGTTGGTTGGAGTGTTATCCCATACACTGAAAGGTGACAGGTTCAACTCCCAGTCAGGGAACATACCCAGATTGCATGTTCAGTCGCTGGTTGGGGCATGTACTGGAGGCAACCCACTGATGTTTCTCTCTCACATGGCTGTTCCCCACTTTCTCTCACTTCTCTCTCTAAAAAAAGTCAATCAATACATTAAAAATTTTTTCTAATTAAAGTAGAAATATTGAAAGCCCTGTAAGATACAGACAGACACACACACACACACACACATACACACAAAAGAGTTATACACCATGACCAAATGGAATTTTCCCCAGTCTGCAAGGCTGACTCTATATTCAAAAATTAATTAATGTAATTCATTATATCAACAAATTAGAGAAGAAAAGTCATGTGTGCTGTGTTATTTCCAGCTTGTGTAAGTAATAAACCTGTATCTTTTCAAAGTTTCCTGGTGGTTATTGCTGAAGGGTATCTTGCAACCATAATAAGAACCACAAGGGTTGGCCCAGTTGTAACATTGGTTTAGAAAGGGGAGATGTCTGTGGGAAGCTCACCAGGGTCCAGTGAGTTCCCCCAGGCACTTTTAGTGTTACTACCAACAGACTGAAACTCACAACAGGAGAGCCATTCCATGTTCATGGGTAGGAAAACTGAATATTGTCAAAATACTAGTTCTTCCCAACTTGACCTATAAACCCAGAATAACTGATACAGTATTGAAAGAGAATAACAAACTTGGAGGGCTGACATTATCTGACTTCGAGACTTACTATAAAGCTACAGTAATCAAGACAGTGTGGCACTGGCAAAAAAATTGACAAATAGATTAATGGAACAGAACAGACAGTCCAGATATAGACCAACACAAATATAGTCAGCTGATCTTTGACATAGGAGCAAAAGTAATCCAGGAGAGAAAGGGTAGTCTTTTCAACAAATGGTGCTGGAACAAATGGACACCCACATGCAAAAAATAAAAAAATAACTTAGACACAGACTATACACTTTCATAAAAATTAACTCAAAATGGATCATAGATGAAAATGTAAACTGAAAACCTATAACATACTTAGAAGATCCCACAGGAAAAAATGTAGATGATTATTCCAATTATATGACATTCTGGGAAAGGCAAAACAATGGAGACAGTGAAAAGATCAGTGGTTCGGGAGGATTCCATGATGGTGTTGGATTAAGTGGAAGCTACATTGACACTCTCCCAGGACCAAACTGGAGTTGCAACTAAAATATAGAAAAACCATCATCAATTACCAACTGAAGATGAGCTGGTGAGCACCCTCATAACCAAGGAGGAAAAGTGGATACCACATAGAGACTGGTAGGAAGTGCAGAGGCACGAGTGGGCTGGCCGGGCTCCCACAGGCAGCAGCTGAAGGTCCGGAGAGATATCTCAGCTGTAGGGGGTTCCCACTGAGAACTCTGAACTCTAAACCTCAAACTGGGTTCCCCAGCCCAGAGCACCAAAACTGAGAAAGGTGCCCACATAACATCTGGCTGTGGGTTTCTGTCTGCCAGGGAGAAACAGCTGGAAATGTAGGCACCCTCTTAAAGGGCCAATGCACAAAGTTTCAGGTGCAGCCACTCACCTTGGGCTTCAACAGAGGGAAGGCAGAGTGGACTAAACTGTGTGAGGAGAATCCAGGGCTGGGGGCTCTGGGGATAGAGCTCAGATTCCTGTGCTGAGTCATTTCCCCATACTCCAAAGGACATCTTTCTCAGGCAGACCTTTACCATCCAAGAAGCTTTTGCCTGTGTGTGGGGGGGGGAGCAATTGCCTCACCCTGTTGGAAAACCTCTCACCCTACCCTGTGGAGTTTATGCTGGCTGTGGTTTACATCCTGAGGCTCATTACGAGACAATCAACCTGCAGGCAAAGGTGGATCTCTGGATGCTTTGAGTCTTTGCCTGATCTGCCTCTGGACCTGGGCTAGGAAAAGCAGACCTTGGTTCGCATCTTGGTCCAACCACACCCCTCCCCAGCAGAGGGAGCAGAGCCACAAGCTGTGGTTCTCTGATAGCTCCAAACAGGGTACCCAAAGCCAAGGCCAGTCACAAACAGCATCTCACTTTGGCCTACACCAGAGACCATCCAATAAGACTGGGAGTCCTACAAGATCTACCCAATACATAGAAACAAACCTAAATAGGCAGCCAAAACGGGGAGACAAAAAACAAGCCCCAAATAAAAGAACAAAAGAATTCTCCAGAAGAAGAGCTAAATGAAATGGAGATAAGCAATCTATCAGATATAGAGTTCAAAATACTGATTGTAAGGATGCTCAACAGCATGAGAAAAGATAAGGAAACTATGAAGGAAATTAAGAATGACATAGCAGAAATAAAGAATACACTGGAAGGCATAAATAGCAGATTAGAGGAAGCTGAGGATCAGATCAGTAAATTAGAAGACAGGGTAGAAAAAAATCACTCAATCAGAGATCCAAAAAGAAAAAACAATGAAAAAATAGGACAGTTTAAGGGAGCTGTGGGACAACATGTAATGTAACAATATTCACATCACAGGAGTGCCAGGAGATCTAGAAAGTAAGCAAGGGTTAGAGAACCTGTTTGATGAAATAATGGCAGAAAACTTCGCTAACCTGGTTAAGGAAAAAGTCACACAAGTTCAGGAGGCACAGAGAGTCCCAAGCAAGAAGAACCCAAAGAGGCACATGCCCAGACACATCATAATTAAAATGCCAGAAATCCAAGACAAAGAGAGAATCTTAAAGGCAGCAAGAGAAAAGCAATTTGTTACCTACAAAGGAGCTCCCATAAGGCTCATTTTTCATCAGAAACTCTACAGGCCAGAAGGGAATGGCATGAAGTATTCAAGGTAATGCAAAACAAGGATCTAAAACCAAGACTACTCTATCCAGCAAGGCTACCATTTAAAATAGATGGTGAAATAAAGAGCTTCCCAGACCATAAAAAAAAAACACCTAAAAAAGTTTACCACCAAACCAGCATTGCAAGAAATGTTAAAGGAGCTGCTGTAATAAGAAGAAATAGAGAGAGAAACATAGGCATAAAGAATTAAAATGGCAATAAATAAGTACCTATCAATAATAACCTTCCTAGGGCAAGGGAACAAAGGAGAAAATAAACAAATGGGACTACATAAAAATAAAAAGCTTCTGCACAGCAAAAGAAACCATCAACAAAACAAAAAGGGGGCCCACTGTGTGGGAGAACATATTTGCCAATGACACATCTGATAAAGGACTAATACCCATAATACATAAAGAACTCATATAACTTAACAAAAAGAAGACAAAGAATCCAATTTAAAAATGGGCAAAAGACCTGAATAGACACTTCTCCAAAGAGGACATACAGATAGCCAAGAGACATATGAAAAAATTCTCAGTCAGTAATCATCAGAGAGATGCAAATTAAAAGCACAATGAGGTATCACTTCACACCTGTGAGAATGGCTGCCACCAACAAATCAACAAACGACCTGTGCTGACGAGGATGTGGACAAAGGGGAACCCTGGGACACTGCTGGTGGGAATGCAGACTGGTGCAGCCACTATGGAAAGCAGTGTGGGGTTTCCTCAAAAAATTAGAAATGGAGCTGCCTTTTGACCCAGTGATTCCACTCCTAGGAATGTATCCTAAGAATCCTGAAACATTCATCAGAAAGAGTATATGCACCCCTATGTTCATAGGAGCGCAGTTTACAATAGCTAGGATCTGGAAACAGCCCAAGTGCCCATCAGGAGATGAGTAGATAAAAAAGCTGTGGGACATTTACACCATGGAATACTATGCAACTGTAAAGAAGAAGAATCTCGTACCCTTTGGGACAGTATGGATGGACCTGGAGAATATTATGCTGAGTGAAATAAGCCAGGCAGAGAAAGACAAACATCACATCATCTTGCTTATATGTGGAATCTAAAGAACTTAATAAACTGATGAACAAAATAGAGTCAATGACACAGAAGCAGAGATCAGACTGATGAATGTCAGAGGGATGGAGGAGGGCGGGTGGGTGGAGGGGGAGAGAGTAACCAAAGAATTTATATGCATATATGCACAACCCAAGGACACGGACAATGGTGGGGAGAGGGACTGGGGAGGGGGATGGGATGGGGTGGAACAGGTCATTGGAGAGAAAAAGGGACATCTGTAATATTTTAAACAAAAATAAAAAATATATAAATTTTAATTTTAAAAAAAGAAACTTGAAACACTAATCAGAAGGAATATATGCACCCCTATGTTTATAGCAGCACAGTTTACAATAGCTAAGATCTGGAAACAGCCCAAGTGCCCGTCAGTAGATGAGTGGACACAAAAGCTGTGGGACATTTACACCATGGAATACTATGCAGCTGTAAGAAAGAAGGACCTCCTACCCTTTGGGACAGCATGGTGGGACCTGGAGAGTATTATGCTAAGCGAAATAAGCCAGGCAGAGAAAGACAAGTATCACATGATCTCACTCATACATGGAATATAATGAACAAAATAAACTGATGAACAAAATAGATCCAGAGACACAGAAGCATGGAACAGACTGAGGAATCTCAGAGGGAAGGGGGGGGCGGGGGAGGGTTGAAAGATTAATCAAAGAACTTATATGTGTATAAGCGTGACCCATGGACACAGACAATAGTGTGGTGAAGGCCTGGGGTGGGGTGAGGCTTGGAGGGGTCAATGGGGAAAAAAAAGGGAACATCTGTAATCATTTCAACAATAAAGATAATTTTTTTTTAAAATGTCACTTGTTGCCAGGGATTTGGAGGGAAGGAGGGGTGAATGGATGGAACGCAGGAGGTTTTTAGGGCAGTGACTCTTCTGTATGGCAATAATGGTGGTTACATGTTATACATTTGTCAAAATCCACAGAATGTACAACACAGAGTGAAACCTAATGTAAACTGTGAACTTTATTTAATGATTACACATTATTGTGGACTCAGTTGTAACAAATGTACCATGCTGCAAAGCAAAATTTTAATAGGAAAACACGAGCGTGTGTGTATATGAGGATTCTCTGTACTTTTTGCTAAATTTTTCTGTAAACAAAACTCCACACAAAAAGTTATTAAACACACACACAAGCAAGCCATTAAGTGTACACAGAAAAAAAAATAGCCTGGCTCGGGCCGGTTTGCTGGGTGGTTAGAGCCTCAGACTGCGCCGCAGCGCCGGGCTGGATTCCCGCGGGGCCGGCAGCCGGGTGGCAGGCTCGCCCCCAGGGCGCGCGAGGCCGCGGGCCGGGCCGCTCACGCCGGTGCTTCCCTCGCCCCCTTCCGCGCTCTCTGAAAAGCAACGGGCAAGCATCGCCCGGGAGGATCTGGAAAAAAAGCCCTGGCTCAGTGCTTGGCCCACAACCCTCGCGCGCGGCCCGCAGCCCCGTCGCGAAGGCGGGGGGAGCCCGCACGGCCGAGCGGGCCAGGAGCGGGGCTGGCTCGCGCGTCCCGGGGCGGGGGCGGGGGCGGGGGCGCTAGGAGGCGGGGCAAGGCGGGGGGAGCCCGCGCGGCCGAGCGTCCCGGAGCGGGGGCGGGGGCGCTAGGAGGCGGGGCAAGGCGGGGGGAGCCCGCGCGGCCGAGGCTCCCTCGCGCCCCCGCGGCGCCCGCTCCCGGCTGCCCAGCGGACGCCCCCCCCCCCCGCGGCCCCCTCGGAACTGCCGGCCGCCGTCCCGCCGACACCCCGCTGCCCGGCGGGAGGGGGGGACTCGGCCCCCGCAGCCGCCCCGGGAGACCCGCCCGCCCTGCGTCCCGCGGACGCGGAGCCGCGCGGGGGCTGCGGGGGGCCGCCTGTCGCCGCTTCGCTCCCCTGCCGCTCTCGGACTGTTACTACTTAACAAAACTTAGCATTGCCCTGCAGACGGGTGACACTTTTAGGGACGTCTCTTAAATGTCAGTAAATGTATTTACATGGGGACTTGCGTAAGTGGATAACGTGTGTCGCTTCCTGCGAGACCGCGGGACTCCGATGGAAACGAGACCATGCCGAGAGCGGTGGGGCGCCCCCCCCCCTGCGCTCTGCGGGGGCCGGCGGCTGGGCAGCCCAGGCTTCTCCAAGCACACTTGCGGTCTTGTGCAGGGAACACAACAGAGAGGGACGAGACAAGTTTTTCACACAATAATACTCTCATTTTTCTAACATTTTCTATCCCATTTTATTCAATCTATTTTATTTTATTTTGTAAAATTGAACCAAAGGCAGGCAGATGTCAAGTATAAAAACTGTGGGGGCTGAAGCTGGGTGGTGGAACATGGGGACTGACACACTACTTTTATTTTTCTGCATGTTCTGAAATTGCAAATTAAAGAGAAAATTTTTTTTAACTACTGATTTGGATTCAATACATTGATTTTATAACTCACTAAGGGGTCCCCACTCACAGCTAGAGAAACTTTGAACAGATTTATAATCGCCCTAATACCATGCAGAGATTTCTGCTGGGCAGTGAACAGGCTGAAGGACGATGAAGGAAATGCCCTCCCACTGCAGTTACTTCTCTCTCAAGCTGGCCGCCACCACCCTGTACACATCAAGGGGCGAGGCCCATGCCCCAGCCCACACAAGTCATGTTCTGGGGCTTCTGAATCAAGAGAACTGGAAGCTTCTGGCTCCTACTGTGGTAGACAGATAGACAGACGTGAGCAGAGCAAGGATGGTAGGCCAGGTACAGGTCACCAGGGTAGAAACTCCTGGGTGCCTAGCAAAGGGCAATTGTCCGGTGGGACCTCGCCCCCAGTTGTCATTAGGTTTAGACCCCACCACATTTCCTCCCTAGAGATAACATCTAGGCCTCAGTTGTCTTTCAGCTCCAGGCCCCTAAAAGCAGCAAAACTAAACAAATAACCCCATGGCTGCCTCAGGACCAGTGGCATTGGGTAATGACCCGTCCTGGTGCAGACTAGTCAATCAATGGAGACCTAGACCCTGCAAGGACACACCTGGAAAGCTGTTAAATATTCTCCTGAGATCTTCCCCAGGAACTTCCCTAAAATCTCCACCCTTAAAACCCTTAGGACAGAGGAACCAGTGAGTCTTCCTCCCAGGAGCGTGCCCACACCTTTCCCTTCCCCCTTTCTCTCTCCCTCCCCCTTTCTCTCTCCCTCCCCCTAGGTCAGTCACCTTGACCTCCCTCACTTCTAAGCTCCGAGGGCCCTTCCTTTGCCTCTATAACTTGTTTCCTCAGCCCATTTCTTCGAGGAATTCCTTCTCCTACCTCTGTGATTTTATAAATAAATGTTCTCTTATAGTTTGAGTCTTGGCTCTGAATTCTTTCCTAGTCAGAGCTCAAGTACTGAGGTTGCTGAACCCAGGTCTGATCTGACCCACTGGTCTGACACCTGGTGCTGTCCCTGTTACCCACAACACTACCTCTTAAATGCTCCTTCTTGGAATGAATTGCCATGTTGTGAGGAAGCAACATGGAAAGGTCCATGTGGAGGAAAACCGAGGCAACCAGCTGCCAGCCTTGTATTTCCCGTACACACTCATGGCTTCCCATCTCAAAAGGTTGCCAGATAAACCACAGGACAGCCAGATCCATTTGGTTTTCAGATAAGCAATGAATCACTTTCAGATATTGCATGGGACATACTTACACAAAAAATTATTCATCATTAACCAAATTTAACTGGGAGGCCTGTATTTTTATTTTCTGTACTCAGCAACCCTATACTTGAAGCACTTGAGTGCTTTCTCTGGCTGCAGGGGAATGCTCAGCCCAGGTGAAAGGTAAGGGAGCAAACTTCAGCCCGTGAGGACTAATGCCTCCTTCCCAGCCCTGGATGGAACAACTCTGAGGTGTGCTCTACTGGCCTCCTGGGACCCCCAGTGGCCCTGAGAAGCAGCTGCCTACAGCAGGGACCTGACCTTTCCTTGCTCTCCTCCTCTGCCACCTCACTCCCCAACACTCAGAGAGTCACCCCCCAAAGAAACTCCTGCACCCAAACTCTTGTCTCAGGGTCTGTTTAGGAAAACAGTGACAGTCAATGAAGGTTAACTCTAGTAACAGTTACAACTGTTTCCCACAATGGAGGAAAGTGAACCCAAATGTAACCATCACAGCAAATATTTCTTGAACGCTTTCTGGATACATTCTCCAGATGTATTTCCTCACCAACACCCCTCCGACGTGTCAAGTCAACTTACAGATGGGGAAACTGAGGCATGAGATCATCAAGTCATTTACTCAACATCTCACTGCTGGGAAGCAGCGGGAGCAGGATTCCCACCCTGGAAGTCAGGTTCAGTGCCCACATGTTAGCCACTAGGCTTCAATGTCTCTCCAAGCCCCAGGAAGAAATCCAAGCCCTGTGGCCTAGTCCTAAGGTCTTTCCTGACCTGGTCCCTGCCTGGCCACATCCCTGTCACTCGTACTCTCTTCTGAAGACACCTTGAACAACCTCAGTGCCCTGTGCATTTGCACTGCTGTTCCCTCTACTGGAATATCCTTCCTCCTTGTAGTTGTCACTTTTTAAGTCTCAGGTCCATGTGCACTGCTACCTCCAGAAAGCCTCTGCTGTACCCACTGGAGGCTTGGTCAGGTTCCTCTGGGCTCCATGGCTCCCAGGTAGCCCCCCCTTGATCATGTGGGATGTTTCTGTCTCAGAGGGTTGGGATTCCCCCCGGGTACAGGCATGAGGATGGGCATGCAACAGGGACACAGCAAACATTTGGACACATTGGTGGAGGAGTGGATGGCTGAATGAGAGGCTCCATCTTGGCCAGGCTTCAGAAATCTATAAACCAGCATTCAGTGGGCACCTACTGTTTGCGCAGCTCTGTTTGGATGACAGATTCCCTTCACTCACAGGGGTACATTTGTCAGGGGCAGAAATATTAGTTATAGTCTGTTAACCATGATTTTTAGCTATAGTTACAAGAAATATTAATCATGCTCTGTTGTTCTGTTCTGATTTGAGAAAGCACATTCTAACCTGGCTGAGAGTTGTAGGCCCCAGAGCATGGGAGTTAACTTTGGAATGTGGTCTCTCATCCTGGGAAGATTAACAGCCTTGTTCCCGAAGCAACAGAGCCCCAGAAACACCTGCCCTTTGCGACCCCCAGCCCACATTGCTTGTAAGCTGTTGGCATTATACCTTGCCTACTTCCCCATGCCTGTAATTCCTACTTTCCCATGTGATCTTTGTCCTTCTGCCCAATATAAGCAGCTGGCTCATGGGGGCAGTAAAGCAGAATTTTCAGAATGATCTAACTGCTCTCCCATACTGCCAGCATTATTGGAATAAACACTCATTTATGATTCAACCCTGTCTCTGCTTAATTGGCTCAAGTGGTGAGAGGCAGCCCGGACCTATTGTTATCTGGTTTCGCCTTCTCACAGGGCGGACAGACAACACAGTAAGTCAGATGTAGAGCTTTGCAGGTGACAGTAAGTGCCAGGGGGAAATGTAAAGCAGAGAGAGGTGATGAGGGGAAGGGAAAGGTCTAATCTTAAAAAGGGTGGTGAGAGAAGCCTCACCACAGAGGTGCCATTTGAGCAGAAACCTGAAGGAGGAAGAGCTGGGGAAGAGGGTTCTGGGCAAAGAGAACAGCAGGTGCAATAGCTCTGAGATAGGCGTGTACCTGGGGGTTTGAGGCGCAGCAGGCCGCCAGTGTGGCTGGAGCAGAGTGAGAGGAAGAGGGTGGGAGATGAAGGCAGGAGGTGGCAGGGCTGGGGGACGGGGCATATTCACTGAGAAGCATATAAAGCTGAAGCCACAGCCCCTCACCTGTGCCCAGGGCACGTGTTTTTGTAAAATGTGCAAAGGTAAGTTAAATGCCTTTTCTGAAACTCCATGTGGTTTATATGAAACCAGTAGAAAGCCAGCTTAAACATCTGTGAGAAATGTAGGTCATTTGTTGAGATGTGATGTGTTTCGTTTCTTTTGATAATATTTTGTTAATTTACTACGTTGACTCATTTTATCCCCTTAGAAGCTTTTCTAGTGAACATAATATGCGCACAAAAAGGGCACACACCATAAACGGGCAGGTGAATGAATTTTCACAGAGGGACCAGGACCAGACCAAGAAACAGAGTCTGACCCGCTCTCTGACACCCCACTGCTGCCTCCCCGGCCCCTCGCAGGGTAACCACTGGCCCTGACTGCCCACTACACCGGTTTTGGGTCTGGCGTTGGGCTTCATGCCAGTGGAATCATCCTGTCCACTCATCTACTTGCTGGACGCCCCTCGTTCTTGGTGCTGTGTCGTCTGTGGCATGAAGAGGCCACCGCTCACCTGTGCTCTGCTGATGGGCGATTCAGCTGATTCCAGCGTGGGGCTGTGACGACTAGCCCTGTGAACACCCTGGAGCTTGCTCCCTGGTGCAGGCCTGCACATCCCTGCGGCCCTGGCGCCTGGAGCTGCTGGCTCCGAGGGTGGCCTGTGCTCTACTTCACTGGCCACTGCCAAGCTGTTCCCCAAAGTGGTCGGCCAGACAAGCACCCACGCTGCGCAGTAGGACTAACATTGTACTTGGTATTTATTTGTTTATTACCTGACCCCTCTGTGTATGTTTCCTGGGGCAGTGACTTTGCTCAACCTGGTGACTGCCGTAGTCCCAGAGCTCTGATCAGTACCCAACACACAGTAGGTACTCAGGAAATAGTTGCGGAATACATTTTGCAGAAGTGGAAAGTGAGCCTCAGAGAGGGAAGGCGACTTGGGATTATGCGGAGTAGAGAAAGCAGGATAGAAACTTGGGCAAGAACAGTGGTCCCAAGGCGGAGGCCCCTCTGATGCTCTTCCCGGGCTCAGTCCTCTAGTCTGAGCCCTCGGACCCCTGGCGGGTGGAGCCCCAGGTGGGGCTGGGTGTCAGGCAGCGGGAGACTGCTCAGCGACCTAGGAGTCTACAGAAGAGGGTGCTGGCTACGTGCAGGGCCCCCCCCCAGCAGGGAGGGGCGGGGCAGGCTGAACCCTGGAAGGGGGAGGAGCAGAGGTTCCCATGGGGTGGGGTGGGACCGGGATAGGGAGACTCAGGCCAGAGGGAGGACCTTTAACAGCCTCAGCCTAGGGAGGGAAGCAAAATGAGGCTTCCCAGATGATATTTGAACTGTATCCTGAAAACTCAGCGGGGGATGGAGTTTGAGAAGGGCAGAGAGTCGGGTGGGGGGTACAGCAAAGGCCCGGCAGGTCTCCAGGGCTGGTTAAGTACAACTGGGACAGAGGGCAGCCATCTGGTCAAAACGGCACCCGTGCTCCCCACCCCAAGCTGAGCAGCACCAGGCCTTGCTGGGGCTTCAGGTCGAGGAGGAGACAGAGGGTAAGGGCTGGGCAGCTCCCACAGCCCTGCCCACTACCCACAGCACTTCCTGGGAGTGTCAGCATCTAGCCTCTCCTGCGTGCTGAGGGGGACACTGGTGCCCCCACAGGGAGCCTGCCTGCCACCCCCCCAGCACCACCACCATGTCCTAGCTCCTCCCACCCTGCTCTGAGGCCATCTGAACAGCGGGTCTGGACCATGGGATCCATCCTGTGTCCCATGGAGGGACTGGGTTCAGAAGCCGGAGTCCCTGCGGGTTGGAGATTAAGGCTGGCAGGGGACTGCCTGCACTTCTGGGAAGTCTGTGGCCACGGCAGTGCCAGAGAGGTGAGGGCAGCTTGTCCTGAGAGTGGAGAGATAGGGGTGGAGGGTGGCAGGGGGCCAGGCACCCTGAACTTGCCCTGGACTCAGGGTTTGCCCCTCCCCAAGCCTCAGTCTCGTCACCTGTAGAATGGGTTCCAGGTCTTGGCCCAAGGTCAACAGGAAGGATTGGCTCCTAGGGTCCTCTTCCCAGCAAATTGTCCCTCCTCCTTACTACTGCAAGGTATTCCAGGGACAACGTCATCAATGATAATAATAATAATAAAGAATAAGAATAGTAGTAGCAGTAATGGCTCTTTTTCTTCTTTAGTGTTTCCATATTCCAGGAACTTTCCCGAGTGATGTATAGATCAGTTAACCTCCCAACAGGGAGTGATAGCAACTACTGATCCCCTTTTACAGGTGAAGAAACTGAGACCCAGAGAGGGAGGTGACTGGCCCAAAGCCAAACAGCTGGGAATGAACAGTCCGGCTCCAGAGCCTCTGGTCTCTAAGGTCAGTTGAGTGCCCCAACCTCATACCAGAAATAAAGAAACCTCAGCCCTACTCTGAGCACAGAGATGTGTGTGGCTCCAGATGTCTCCCCCACGCAGAGTGACCTGGAGGGCCCATAGGGGGCCCCCTTCAGCCTGGGGACTGCTAAGCCCTGGAGCTCAGCTGGATGTGGGCAGTCAGCCTTGGGTCAGGGGATGGTGCCCAGCTGCCTGGGCACTGGTACCAGAGTGGCAGCTATGGGTTAAAATCTCAGCTGTACCACTCTCTGCTGTGAGTCCAGGCAAGTCACCTAGCTACTCTGTACCTTGGTTTCCCCTTCAGTAGAATGGGTTAATAACAGCACTTCCCTTAGGAAATTGTGAGGATAGAATAAAACAGTGCAGGAAAAGCACTTGACTGCTGTTGTTCCATGGGCTCTCCTTGGGTACCCCAACTCTCCTAGTTCTAGAAATGCTCTCCTCATGTTGAGCAGAGTGGGCAATAAACCCGGTCTCCACAGCTGGGCGACATCATGAACTGAAGCTTCTGAAGCCTCCCACTGGTCCTCCAGGGTTGGAATTATAAATCCCACTCTGGAGGGAATGGAGGCTCCGCAGCCAGAAAAAAGAATGAAGAAGGCATCTGGACTGATAGGAAGTGATCTCCAAGTTAGACTGCTAGAAACTGTAAATGGGAGGGGAAAAAGCCACGTGCAGGACAATGTGTAGTATATACTCGCATTTGAGTTGAAAAGGGGGTGGGAACATAGAAAATATAGGTAGATTTGCTTACATGTGCATAAACTATCTCTAAATTTTTAAACAAGTGATTGATTACATTATTTACCCCTAGAGAGAGGTTCTGGATGCCTGGGGTCTATGGCTGAAAGGAAATTTTTGCTGCACATCTATGAAATACTTAAAAGGGATATTTTTGTGTGCTAGCTCTCTGAAGTAAGGGCACGAAGGAGAAAATAAATACATTAACTCAGTGGTTCGAATTCCATCACCAACAAGGGCCAAGCAAAAAATGTGAATGAGTGAAATAATCAACTGTGAGACATTAGGGAGTGGTGGAGACTGAGGTAAACAGTTTCCTACCTAAACAGGCAGCCCTACTCTGTACCAACAGAGTGTTGCCCTGTGAAGTGCAGGACCAGAACTGTGAGAGCTTCCAATTTCCAAAGAGAAATGAAAAAGGGGTGGCTATGGAGAGCATGGCCTAGGGAGTGGGGTGGCTGGCAGAGGTGGAGGGGGAAGATGTGGCAGACACCACTGGCTGGCTGACCTATCTGCCATTCCAATCCCTCTCTCCCCTGCTGCCTTCCACTTTAGAGCCTGGAAAAGAGAAATGACTCACTTTTCCCATTTCCCTTGCAGACAGCAGTGGTCCTGTAACACAGTTCTAGCCAATTAGATCTAAGGAGCCTGGGGGTGAGGGTGGTTCTGGGAAATTATTTCTCTTATGATAAAAGGGGCAAATGCTTTCAGTTAACCCTAAACTTAACCATTCCACTTTCTTCCTGTCTTAAATGTAATGCAGATGCAATGCCAGGAGCAGTACAGCCATTTTGCAAACCACTGGAGAAGCCAAGAGAACTGCAGAGACGCCGTCCCCAACATCACTGGCCTGGTAAAACAATGGCAGCCAGAGCTGCTCTCCAAACTCATTGTGATGGGGAGAAATAAACTCCTATTTGTCTAAGCCATTGTGATGTTTTCTATTTTTGTAATCAAACACGTTCTTAGCTTTACAGAGATGGATATTTGATGGAATTCAGAAGACGAGGGAAAAGGAGAAGCTGAGCAGAGTCAGTGGAGTGTAGAGGTCAAGGGAAGAGACATTTCTGTTTGAAGGTGGGGGAGGTCTGAGCATGCTTCTATTGTAAACCCAACATTTATTGAGCACACACACACTATGTGCCTGGGCACAGTAATTTACACAGACAAACTTATTTCTTACTGCAGTCCTCTAAGCCAGGTGCGGCGCTATCTCCATCCTACAAAGAAGGGAATTTTGGCCAGAGAAGCAAAGTAACTTGTCCAAAGGTCTTACAGCTACTGAAACCGGACACAATGAGTCCAGGCTGCGTGTCGTTACTTCAGCCAATTAAGCAGAGACAAGGTTGAATCATAATTGAGCTTTTTATTTCATTATTGCCGGCAAAATGGGAGAGCAGAGGGATACGTCCACATAAAATCTGCTCTAACCCACCCCCAATAAGCAAGTTCCTTATATTGGGTAGAAGGACAAAGGTTACATGGGAAAGTGGGCAAGAGGAATAAGAATGGGTATAATGGTTTACAGGTCACAGGAAATGCAAATGTGGGCTGGGGTTTGCAAAAGGGTGGGGCGCCTCCGGGTGGAGGGGATGTGGGCTGGGGGCTTGCAAATCAGTGGGGAGCCTCCGGGACCCCTTTGGTTCTGCAACAAGGTTGTTCATCTTTCCCTGTGATAGGCAGTTAAGGAGAATGGACCGCTGGACCGCATTCCAAGGTCAACTCCCATGTCCCAGAATGTACAACTTCTAGCCAGGTTAGAAGGTGCTTTTTCACAGTCACTAGAACATGATTAATATTTCTTATAACTATAGTTAACAATCACAGGCAACAGAGCATTACTAATATTTCTGCCTCCCACACTACTAGGCAATGCAGGCAGGATTTGAACTTGGGAAGATTGAGTCCAGCCAAAGATGGGTCTGACTCCTCAATCAATGGAGTGGGTAAATATGTATGTAAATAAATGAGTGCCCCTGTCCCTCTTGGGGCCTCAGTCTCCCAAGTGTGAAATGGGGCTTATGGTCTTGTTGGGGGCAGAAATATTAGTCATGTTCTGTTGACCATAAGTGTTAACTATAGTTATAAAAAATATTAATCATCTTTTGTTAACTGATTGTTCTGTTCTAATTTAAAAAAGCACTTTCTAACCTGGCTAGGAGCTGTATGCCCCAGGACATGGGAGTTGACCTTGGAATGCGGTCCAGCGGTCCATTCTCCTTAACTGCCTGTCACAGGGAAAGATGAACAACCTTGTTGCAGAACCAAAGGGGTCCCGGAGGCTCCCCACTGATTTGCAAGCCCCCAGCCCACATCCCCTCCACCCGGAGGCGCCCCACCCTTTTGCAAACCCCAGCCCACATTTGCATTTCCTGTGACCTGTAAACCATTATACCCATTCTTATTCCTCTTGCCCACTTTCCCATGTAACCTTTGTCCTTCTACCCAATATAAGGAACTTGCTTATTGGGGGTGGGTTAGAGCAGATTTTATGCGGACGGATCCCTCTGCTCTCCCATTTTGCCAGCAATAATGAAATAAAATGCTGAAATATGATTCAACCTTGTCTCTGCTTAATTGGCTGAAGTAGCGACAGGCAGCCTGGACCTGCTCCGCCCAATTTGTTTCACTATGTCACCAGACACAGGGAGCCTGCCTCTCTGTGGCCCCACCCTTGTGAGGGTTGAGGCCAGAGGGGTTAGAACTGCAGGTGGGCCCGTGGCTGAGTTGTGCAGCAGGATGGGTTGGCATCTGCTGGCCCAGAGGCCATGGGTGGTAAGCTTCGCTCTCTGTTGCTGGGGGTCAGCCAGGTGACTACCTCCCCTTTGGGCTCTATTTCGGCATCCTTCCACCCTGCCAGGAGCATCGGCCACCCACTGGGATGGGAGGGGTTTGTGGGTGACGAAATCCTGATCGGTGACAGGGACCTGGAGGGAGCAGCCTGGCCCTGGCAGAGTAGCTGCAATGCTGGAGGCAACGTGACTCCACTGGCCCGCTCAGTGTCTCAGTTTCTTCCTCCCTAAAATAGGGATTGAGAGGGTTCACACGGAGGACGATTACAAAGCCCCATCGTAGTGCGGGGGAAGCTCAGGGAGCCTGGAGCCCCAGCGCCCCTGTAAACGGCTTGCTCCCTCCCAGCCCAACCCACTTCCCTATCTGCCGGAGTGCAGACCCCAAGCATATCTGGGCGGACCTTAGGGAATACTCGGTCCTCAGTCCTCTGGTTCCAGCTACTGGCCAGCATCTCCTCCACTACCACAGGCCTTTTCTCATATCTCTACCGGTGGAGAGTGCCAGTTCTCTCGGATGATGCCTTCAAGACTTCCCCCGCCACCACCGAATCTTCCAGATGGTCTGTGCCACCTCTTTCCTTTTCTCCAACTCTATTCCCTTCCTGGAAGAGACCGATGGAGGGGACAGGGCTGGGGCCTGGGTAATTGGGCTCCTGCACTCAGGAAGGAAGGCTGTTGTGAAGCGGGAAAAGATTAGGAAAAGTCTGGAAACCCAGAATAGGAATAAGGGAAGCAATCTGGGAAGGCTGCCTGGTTAAGGTGACGTTTAAGTGTGACGTTTAAGGTGACGTTTAACTCCCTGGAAGATCAGGGAGTTAACTAAGGACAAGTGTTCCAGATAAGAATTCATTTATTCAACAAACATTTGTTGAGGACCTACTTTGCACTAGCCCCTCTGCGAGGCCATGGGGTTTGGGCAAGAGGCAACATTAAGTTTGTGCTCTGGTGCATTTTGCCATGGGGCAGGCAGGGGAGAAAGCAAAGGAATAAGTATGTCACCAACTGGACTCGGCTACTGAGGGTGTATTGTAAAGGGAGGTGAAAGGGGCCTAAGCTGGCTAGTCTGAGGAGGTGGTCAGCAAGGGTTTCCTTCCCTGTGAGAGGGCGTGGGGAGGACTGCTGGAGCAGACGCTGAGGCTACTTAAGCGGAGAGGAGGGAATGGAAAGGAGCTCCAGGTGGAGGGACAGCAAGTGCAAAGCCTGGAAGCTGGGAGGCTACAGGAAGGCCCTGCTGCTGGAGCTGAGACTGTCAGGGGTGGGGGTGGGGGTGGAGGGACGGTGGACTAGTAGCTCCATTTGATTGATGAGCCACTGAGAGTCGGGGCAGTGAAGTGATTTGCCCAAGGCCACAAGCAGTGGAGGCCCCCTGCTGCGCGTTCCTCCGGGAACAGCTGCCAGCCTGCCCTGCAGCAGCAATGCCAGGCCGCTGGACCTCCAGGGGCAGGTGCTGACAGAGGCGACAGCCAAGTATGGGCAGGGAATGCTGCCTGGGGGAGGCGTGAGTGGAAATCTCTGTGGGATGGTAAAGGCTGTAGTGGCCCCGATGCGGTGTCTCCAGGGCCCCTGCGGTCACAGCCTAGGCACTGTGCCAGCTTCCTGCGACTTCTTCAGCCACAGAGCCCTCAGTGGGCATGTTCTTGTTCCCAGAGCTTGGACTGGGCTGGGAGCCCAGATGGGGCTCTTCTCAGTCCCTGGAGCCCCCCGACCACACTGACAGGAGGGCTGCAGCAAGCCCCCCGCCCTGCCCGGCAGCTATCGCCCCCTCGCCTTCCCTCTCACTTCCCCCCTTCCCCAGAGGTGACTCCTGGGGTCGCATCCAAACACACAACTTGCACCTGAGTCCTTGTTCTCAGCGGGCCTTTGGGGGCACCAAATGAAGACATTCAGTCAGTCAGCCTCCAAAGGTGACTGCGCTGCCACCCTGAGACCTGCCCGGGTGCACAGGGCGCCCTGAGAACCTCCTGTATGCCCCCACCTAAGAGAGCTTCTTACTGGAGGCAGTGGGCCAGAGGGCAGGCTCGGGTCAGATCCCCATCCTAACACCTACCCAGCCCGCGAGCCGTGTGTCACTTCACCTTCCCGTGCCTCAGTTTCCTCACTAGTGAAATGGGATCACGGCAGTGCCTTCCTCGTTGGGTTGGTGTGAAGGTAAAATAAGATAACAGGGAAGCACTCAGGTGAGGGGCTGCCCTGGTGGTCTCTGTGTGGGTGTCGCTGTTGTTACTGGGCACCTCCTACACGCCAGGATCCTGCACAGAAGAGTCATCCTGCGAGGCCTGACCTTGGAGCGCCTGCCGAGGCAGGTGCTTGCGTAGCTCTGCTTCACATGCCAGGCAGCTTCAGAGGTTCGGCAGGGCTTGGGGGTTGCCCGGAGTCTCACAGCTGGTGAGGGGGAGCGTCAGGACTGGAACCTGACTCAGGCATCCCTGGGGGCTCCCTGCCGACAGGACAGCTTGACTCAAGTTTGCAGGAAGATGAGGAGGTTGGGGTAAGCAGGCACCAAGGGGAGCCCACGGCCTCTGCTTTCTCAAGTGGGAGTGTGCTTGGCAGCCAGTGACAGGGCCTGGGAGTCACTCAACACAGCCAGCTTGACAAGACTGTGAGGAAATGTGTGCCTCTGTAGCATCGGCTGGGCTTCAGTCTGGACCTTGGTGCCTCAGCCTGGCCACAGCTGCAACCTGGCTCAGTCCTTGGCAGTGTGGGGGATGCCCAGGCTGGCACAGGGTCCCGAGTCCTCAGGTAATGGAGGAGAGGCAAGTGGCTGGAACGAGTGAGTCCCCCAACCCACCCTGCTGGGGGTCTGTGAGCACTTCTCTGGACCATTCACCTATCCATTGTTTCCCCAAATCTTTGCTGAGCACCCCCTGGGTGCTGGGCCCTGATCTAGGTGCTGGGGCCAGACAGACCGAAAGCCCTGCCCTCTCAAAGAGGAGGGAGACAAAGAGCAGAGAAATCAATGTATAACACAACGTCAGGTGGTGATCAGTGCTGCCGTGTTCACGCAAAGCAGGAAGGGGGCAGAGAGGACGTGGGGGAGGGGACGGCAGCCCCATCTCAGGGGTCAAGAGATGGGCTGGAGGGATGGAGGGGCATCTGGATGCCCGGGGAAGGGAATCCTGGGCAGAGGGAACAGCGAGGGCCGTGAGGGGAAGGCTCAGTGTGGGAAAGGGGAGAGCCAGGGACGGTGGAGGGTTGACAGGGCCGTCTAGTCATAGGAGGGGCTGTGGATTTGATGCTAAATGTACTGCAAAGTCCTTGGAGGGTTTGGTCTTATTTGGTCTTTCCAGCGACCTCTGCCAATAAGGGACAGTGACCTAAATCGCAGTAAGGAAGCCGAGGCTCTGAGAACCTCTGTCCACACTTGGGGCTTCCCATTACCGGTGTAGAACTGCAACTTGAACCTGGCTTCCACCTGAATCTGCTGTTTGTATGAGGTCCCAGTGCAGCTGCGAGCGCCTCCCTGCCTGGGGCTGACCACGTGGCTTCCACGAGGGATGCCTTGTCTTCCATTCTTTACTCAACAGGCATGCTCAGACATTACATTACACTCTGTGGCCAGAACCTTGCAGGGGTAGAGACACACGTAAGTAAGGGCCAGCCCCCGCCCTCCCTCAAGAAGCTGCCGGATCACAGGTGACAACCTAAACTGTCTGTCACCAGCCAGGGGGCAGGTGCTAGGATGGTGAGCGGCCAGAGCAGGCCCTGAACGTGGCCCATGGCCATCAGGGAGGTTTCCAAGAGCAGGTTGCGTACTGAGTTCTGCAAGCCTGTTAGCATTCAGCCAGGCCCACCGCGGGGAGGGGCCCGAAGGGTGGAGAGGGAGCTGCAGCAACAGGAACGGCACACAGGGAAGCTCAGGGGAGGGCATGCGCAGGCCGCCCAAGCCCCCAGGTGATTGGTGGGGGAGCAGTGCCAACAGCTGAGCCTGGAGGGGGCAGGGCCTTGCCCCCTCCGGAGCTCAGCTCCTAACCTATGCAATGAGTGATCACGAGGCAGCCGGGAGACCAGGGGCAGGAAGGGCCCAGGGGGGCCGTGGGCCGGTCGGGCTGGTTCTGTCGCTGACTCGTGCCCCCTCCCGCCTCTGTCTGAGTGTGTGGGAGGCTGGACTCCAGCAGCAGATGAAAGCAGTGGAGGTGCAATTTTGCTCTCATCGCTCTTCTCGGTGCCTCTCAGATGAGTGCATTTACACAACTAATGACAGTATTTGTTTCATGTTCTCAACTTGTATTTCCTGTGGGTTAAAGAAGGAAAGAAGTTCGAGACGGAGGGAGGCAGGAAAGGAGGGGAAGGAGGCGCATACCTAGGCTACAGGTTTGATCCCCTGTTGCAGCGTGTACAGGAAGCAACCGATTGATGTTTCTCTTTCACATCCATGTTTCTCTCCCTCTCTGAAAATAAAAAAAAATTAAAACATCCTCGGGGGAAGATTAAAATACATAAATAAATAAAAAGAAACATACACGACAGGTTGGAAAACTTAAGTCCTCAAAAAGGTGAAATTGCTTCATGAGTGGAGAAGCTGGGGCTTGAACTCTGGCTTTCCCACTCCCAATTTTATGCCCTTGGCATTGGAGGGGACACAAGCCTAGAGAGTTGACTGTCCTCTCAGTCTTGATTGGGACTTTTTGCCCAAGATGACAGCCGATGCTGACAGAAGAGTGTGACGCAGGCCAGGAGTAATCAGGGGTAGAGCATGGTCCCCACCATGGCAACAAGTCTGTTTCTGCCTCCTGGTATCAAAGACAGCAGCACTTCTGGAATACAAGGAGAAAGTGGTTTATTATTACACGTGTAATATAATCGGGAGAGCACTGGGTGAGCAAAACTAAGATTTAAGAATGACTTCAACAAATATTTATTCAGAGCTGAATCAATATCAAGAAGTAATAGAGAAACACTCAGAACGGGGAGAGGATCCCCACAGCTAAGAGTCTTGTTCTATTCCTTTATTAATGGAGGCACAGGGCAGGGACAGATGTTTATTAATCACTGCATGATTTAAAACAGGGGATGGAGAAGGTATCAGGTAGGGTTCTTTGGTTGAGAGCAACAGAAATGGATTCTGGTTAACTAAAAAAAAACGGAAGGAAATTTAAATTTAATGCAAAGAAATGGAGTAGCTCAGAGAATCAAAGACGGGGCATGAAAAGGCCACCACCATGCAAGGCACCTCCAGGATCTCAGAAGCAAGAATTGATGGGCAAGCTTTGGAGGACAACCCTGCTGTGGGGTGGTCCACAAAGGGAGACAGATGCTGAGCAGTTAATCCAACCAACAACCCCTCCAGGTGGATAGGATGTTGGCTGATAGCATCCAAATCCTCAGAGATCTCACCTGCAGCCAGCAGGTGGGACCGTACTGAACAATGAAATAATTTTGCTGAAGTAAACTTCAAATCCTATTTTTGAGTCTGAGAACCCAATATAGGTTGGGAATACCTGGCCTTGCAGTAACTTATAGACAAAAACTCTGCAGTTGCTCTTTGAGAGCCTCTATAAGGAAACTGGAGATAAATTTGCACATGTGTGCAAAGACATATGGTCAAGGACGCACGTTGTATGTAGGAGAATGTAGGCCATAATGTCCACCATTCACTGGGGACTGGATAAGTACACCAACCCATTACAAATGAGGCAGTTTTCATGTGGCGGTGGAAGAATCTCCAAAAATACCCTGTTAAGTGAAAAGGAGGAGTGAGCATTTGTGTAGAACAAGCTGGAGGGGTAGGTATATATCAGTCTGCAAGTACACAGAGAACCCCTGTTACACTGTAACAGGTTGTCTCTCTGGAGGGGGCTGCAGGTCTGGGGAACAGTAGGAGGGACACTTGTTTTTCACTGTATGTCCTGATATATTGTTTGAATTTTTTCTGTGCATGATTTTTTCTATTTTTTTTACACATTTTTTTCCCCGTTGCTTTTCAGAGGCTAGGAGAGAGAGAGAGAGAAACATCAATGTGAGAGAGATGCATTGATTAGTTGCCTCCTGCTTGTGCCCTGACCAGGGCTGGGGATCGAGCTTGCAACCCAGGTACGTGCCCTTGGCTGGAATTGAATCCAGGACCTTTCAGTCCGTGGGCCAACATTCTAACCATTGAGCCAAACTGGCTAGGGCTGTGCATGTATTTTTTAAAATAACTTACATTGGAGTGATTTCAGATTTATACAAAAGTTTCAAATATAGCACAGAGAGTTCTCCTCTGCCCCACCCCTATATCGTAATTACCATACATTACCATTGTCCCTTTGTCAAAACTCAGAAATTAACATTGGTACAATACTATTAACTAAGCCACAGAATTATTCAGATTTCACCAGTTTTCCTACCAATCTCCCTTTTTGGTAATAAGATCCCACCCAGGATACCATGTTGAATTGAATTGTCTTAGTCTCCTCTAGCTGGTGGCACTTTCTTAATCTTTCTCGTGTTTCATGACCTTGGCAGTTTGGAGCAGTACCGGTCAGGTATTTGTAAAATGTGTGCATGAATTTTTTAGAATTATTTTAAAAGACATTTACTAAATAAAAAAAATAAAGGAGAGAAGCAAAGAGAAAAAAGATATAGAAAGAAAGAAGAGTGAAAGAGGGAAGGAATATGAATAAATGAAAGAAGAGAAAAAGGAAATAAAGACTTTGAGGTTTCTCTCAAAAGAGAACTTTGCTTGAGGCAACAGTGTGTGTCCTTCCAAAACGCCAGGAGGAGGCCAACCTACCCAGCAGCTCTGGTCGCCTTTTCTCTGGGCTGATCTGAACTGGAGTGTTAAGACTCATCTCTGCGGAGTGACAAAGACAGCTCCCGGCAGCTCTAGGCTTCCATGGTCCTTGGCACCTACGATCTCAGAAATGGAGAAGGCCTCTTTCCTGCTGGTTTTATCTAAAATCCTGAGGAAAGCTCTTGTTGGCTTGGCTTGAGCCACTTGCCCATCCCTCAACCAATCACTATCGCCATGGAGATATGCATTCTCCTTGGCCAGCCAGGGATCTGCCCACCCCTGGACTGCTGAGGAGGGCTGATCTCCACAGCTGCAGAGCAAGCATAAAGAGAGGTGTCCATGCACCTTCTGGCTATTTTCCCCTAACTCACCCCCTGCTTTCTCGTCCATGCATCCTGCAGTCCAGCGAAACTGCACCACTGACCTGTGATTTCCCACCTTTTGGTCGTTGCTCAGCCTGTCCCCCTCACTGGGTGGCTGTCCCCCACTTCCTGCAAAGCTAATAATTAGACATCCTTAAAGACTCAGCGCTCATGCTGCTCTTCCGGGCGGACTTCTTTGTGTCCTTGGTTTGAGTGCTTCTCTTTCAACTCCCGACCTAAGCTGAAAGCTTTAAAAGGTGAAGTGTGTCCAACTTGTCTGTAAGCTTTTGAAGGAGCAAGCATGGTACCTTCCTGAGGCTGGAAGGTGCATCTCCTGGCCAAGCAGCAAGTCTCGAGAGAAGAACAGTGCACACATTCCCGAGGCAGGATGCTGGAGGGAGAGCACAGTGGAGTGCCCCGAGGAGATACCAGTCCCTGCCGCCCATGGGCAGGAGTGGAAAGCTCGGGGCCGCCTCTCATCAGCTGGGCCGCCAGCTACTGCGCTCTCTGTGCCTCACTTCCCTCGTCTGTAAAATGGTGCTAACAAATGCACCTGTCTTACAGGGTGCTGCGGCCTCTTTCCTGAAGTAATGCGTGTGGGATGTTTAGTCCATGTAGGTTCAAGAAAACATTTTTAAAAATGGTCTTTCTTGCTTGGAATCTTCACTGCTGTAGGGGGAGAAGCCTGAAGATTAATGGTCGATAAGGAACAGAAATGTTGTGGTGTAAGAGTATAAACTATTTATTAAGTGGATGCTATATTTTTATGGTTACACATAATGTCCTAGGGAGGAAAGCTGATGCCGGTCATTGGAACTTGTTTTTGAGGTGTGATGAGAGCTTGGGGTGAAAGGCATTATGTAAATCCCAAGCACAATTAACAGTTTGTTGATTGATTTAGTAAATATAAAGACTGGAGCTGTAAGTATGTATAAATGTAAGTATAAAGACTGGAGCTGTCAAAAAATTAAATGAAAACTCTTTGGAAATGGGGCTGGTGATCGTTTCTATCAGGAATCTGGGTACCGAGTGATGAAAACCTGTCAACTGGCTGAGGGAGAACAGGGAGTTCATTTGAGTGGTGGGCATTGCTGCACACCTCCCAGCATTTGTTTCCCTCCTGTACGTCTGCCCCCCAACTCCAGGCTGAGCCCTGATTGGCCTAAGCCAATTACCCTTCTCCTCACATCAGACATCCACAGTTGGCTCAGGGACGATCAGGAGGTCTAAGGTCTCCAGTCAGAGCAAACCTCAGGTGTTAGTTTGCTGGTTGGGAGAAAGAGACACTATCTGCTTCTGGGTGGTATGGCTACAGATGTGAAGCCTGGATCTGCTGCAGCCAATTGACAACCAGCAAAGACACCAGCCAAGGAAAACGACGGCATGCCTAGGAAGCGCATGTCAAAGACATGCAGCCTCAATCATACTGCCCTTGAATTCCCAGCTCTGGAGATTTTAGTTAAATGAGCCAATTGATTTCAATGATCATTTAAGCCAGTTTGAGTTGGGTTTTCTATCAAAATAGTTTCAACTGATGTATGCTAAAAGGCCCAGGGTGAAAGCTTCAGGCATGGCTGGTTCAAATGGCAGCAGAAATCTGTCTTTTCTCTCATCTCCGCCCCTCTCTGTGTTGGCTCTATTCTCAGCCTGGCTCTCCCAGTGTGGAGATGCTCCAGGTTTAACTCATACTAGCTCAGCAACCTGACCGGAAGAGAAGTGTCCTGTTGTCAATGGCTTCTACAGAAGTCCTTGTTTTGAGGTTCACCGGCCTATCTTGAGTCAGGTGTCCATTCCTGAAGCAATCGCTATGACCAGGGAGAGATGCTCTAATTGGCTCAGCCTTGGTTACACATTGACCCCTGGGCTGGAGGGGAGGGGGAATCTCTCCCCTCAGCCTATTCAAATTCTTCTAGAGTTTGGCTTTGAAATTATACAGGCCTGGGTTTTCCAGCATTGCCAGTGTTTAGCTTTGTGATCATGGGTGAATAGTTGAATCTCTCTGAACCTCATCTGAAAGTCAGACAGTGATGGTCTCAAACTCAGGGTGGTGATGAAGAGGAAATGAGATGACCTACGCAAAGCATTTAAACAGTGCTCACTACTTTGTTGTAATTGTTAGTATTATTGCTATTTCCTATCTCTAGTCCTCCGCTTCCAGAAAGTCTGCCCTGATCACTCCTTCCCACAAACTAGAAGGAAACTTTCTTCTTGAGCTCTCACAGCCCTTTATCTTACCATTTTCTATGTAATTTCAGAGTTTCAGTTTCTGCTCCTGTTCATGACTCTTCTGCCCTTTTAGACTCCCAGCACCTACAGGGGCCAGAACAGCTGCATCTCTTTTTTGTTTGTTTGTTATCATCATCTGAGGATATTTTTTCATTGCTTTTCAGAGAGAGTGGAAGGGAGGGAGGGAGTGGGAGAGAGATAGAGAAAGAGAAGCACCGATGTGAGAGAAATCCTTTAACTGGATGCCTCCTGCAGGCGCCTAGAAGGGGCAGGGATGGGGGGGAGTGAACCCGAGACCCTTTGGTGCAAGGGGCCGATGCTCCAACTACTGAGCCTCACCGGCCAGGGATGCATCTCTGTATCTTAATAAGAATCACTGCTAGCGCCTATCTAGGGCTTCACAGTTTCCAAAGCATTGCCTCCTCTGCTTTTTCATTCTGAACTAGGTGGGGGGGGGGGATTATTATTCCTACTTCCAAGATGGAGAAACTGAGGTCTGGAAGGAGTAGTGATATGGCCAAGGTCAAGCAATGTATCAGTGAGCTAGACATTAGGCGTTTTTGGATTTCCAGTGCAGGGCTCTTTTGGCACGATATGATTTTGACTCTAGGGTTCACCCCCGGACCTCCTTCTGCACCTTTACTCTGTGATTCTTTTCGCTTAGCACACCCTCTCTCCCTGCCAACAATTCTTCCCCCCTTGAAGTCCTCCTTCCCCGACTCCAGAGCTATCCCTGGCCTGCACAGCCATCTTTTCTGCTTCTGAGGCACAGCACTGAAGCCAGCCCCAGGCACTCTGCCTCATTGTGCATCTGGAACCAAGCTCCCAATCCTAGGAAGGGCGATGAGTGTCTGCTCTCGCCCTGTGCCCTGGGACTGCTCTGAATTTGGACAGTGTCTGCTTTATCCTGTACCCTCCTCTGCAAGACTGCTTACCTGCTGTGGACCGAGCAGAACCCGGGTTTGAATCCCAGCACTGCAGTGTGCTGCCTCTGATTTTGCATTGGTAAAATGAGAATAGAGCTGCTGACCTCAGGGGCTCCTCATGAAGATGCACTGAGAGGGGGAAGTGAGAGGGGGTGACCCGCTTCAAAGTGAGTGCAGGAAGGAGAAATGATTTCAAGGAATGAAGAAATGTTCTCTCTGATCTTACACATGGGTGGTAGTCGTCCCGTCTCTGGAGATACTCCCTCACCCCCCAGCCTGGCTCAGTCTCATGCCCTCCCACTCACTTCCTGAGCTGTAGTTAGCTCAGCATCTCTTTATCTGCATCCAGTTCTCTTTCCCAAAACTTGCATCTTATCTCTGTGACTCCACAGACTTGCTAGCTGGGTAGGGAAAGGAATAGGCTCTGTCTGCAGCAAAACCAGCCTGGTGACCAAGACCTGGCATCCTCCCAAGCCTCAATTTCTTGGTCTATAACATGTGGGCAATAAGTATGCCCACCCTGTGGTCTGTGTGAGGTTCTAGGACAGCACTGTTCACTGTGGCAGCATCTAGCCACATGTGGCTATTTAAATATATCAGGTAAAGTTAAATAAGGTCTTAAAAATTCAGATTCTTGGTCACACTTGCCAGGTTTCAGTGCTTACACAGGGACAGCATGGCTAGAGAACATTTCCATCAATGCGGGAAGGTTAATCAGGCAGTGCTGATTTAGACAATCTATGTAAAGCACTCGAGCCTGCACCGGGCACCCAGGATGTGTTGGAATAGTTCACCTGAAGTTCAAACCTTTTGAGGCTAGGGGCCATGATTTCACGGGAAGTTCTGCTCTCCCTGGAGGCCCACGAAGGCCCATCAAAGAGCTGCGGTTTACAAGGAGTACTGGACTGGTTGAAGGCCTTCTCTGCGACAGGGAGCTTGGGTTTCTGCCACAAGGCGGGCAACATCGGGCATAACCCACTGTCATAGTGGAGAAGGGACACTGAGCAGTGGGAGGGACGCGGAGTACTGGGAGGGCAGCAAACTGTTGGGAGGAGTTTCTAGCATCTAGAACCAGTGTGGGACTTTTCAAAGGAAAGATGGCCATGTGGGTTTGCAAATGTGTTGGCTTCTCTCTCTCTCCTCTCTCCTCCCTCTTATATTTCTGCCAGAGGAAGGAAGTCCTGTCCAGACCCCAGCTTGTGAGAACAGAAGGGGTGCCCTGGTCCACGGGCTCAGTCCAGAGAGGAGCTCGGAGAAGCGCAGCGACTTGCCTAAGGTCCCTTAGTGAGTGAGGGCAGAGAAAAAGTTCTGGACACAGCGTCCCTGAAACCAGAGCTTGGCTAGTGTTGATGCCACCCGGGCAACAGGGATGCTGCCGCCTGCCAACCTGGCCCTGCTGGGAGGCCCTGCTGGGAGGCCCTGCGGCGCCCACCCCGACCGAGCCCAGAACCTGTCCCGGGTCAGCCCCTTCGCGGGCTCTGTCTTTCCTTCCGCGCTGAGCACCACGCCGGGCGAGCAGCTGCTTCTTTGGGAGTGAGGCTTGGGGGGGGCAAGGCTGCGCGGGGTGCCTAGTGACCCCTCGGTCAGCGCGGTGGGGAGCCAAGGGGCCCACCACCCTCTGGCAGTCTAAGGAAGCCGAGGCTGCAGCCCCTCTCAGAACAGTTGAGCGTGTTTTATTGGAGTATAACACACCCTCGAAGTGCACACGTCTAACGTGTACATCAGTGAATTTAGCAACCGTGCGCTTCTGCCCCCGCACCAGCCGGCGGGGGGGGCCCCGCGGAGCGGGCGCGGGTGCAGGAGACGGCGGCGCGCGGGAGGCGGCCGGTCGCGCCGGCTCCCACCAGCGAGGCCCCTTCCCTCCGAGATCGGCAAAGGTGCATCTAAAAGGCGAGAAGAGCCGGGCGGGCCCGCGGCCCGGGCGCCGCCTCCCCCGCGCCGCCACCCCGAGGGCGCTGGTCGCAGGAGGCGCGAGCGGCGCCCGGCGGGGTGCGGCCGTGCGGCGGGCTGCGCGCCGCACCCGGGGCGTCTGTGCGGGTCTGAGCGCGGCGCGCACGGCCCGGGGTGTGAATTTGCCAGGTGTGTGCGGCGGCTGGGAGAGTGGGGACGCGAGTGGGCGTTGGGGGCGTTGCTTACGTTCTGGGGGGCTGCGGGGCAGCCGGGCAGTCTGCGAGGGGCCGTGGGAAGGTGCGGGCGGAGGCTGCAGGGCCGGGGCGGGGCTACAGGGCCGGGGCGGGGCCTGACCGGGGGCGGGGCCTGGCGGCGGGCGCGGCCGGGGGCGGGGCCTGGCGGCGGGGGCGGGGCCGGCGGGCTCGCGCACGCAGCCGGCGCGCCCCCTCCGGGCCGCCATGTTGGCTGGTGTGTGGGTGTCAAACGGAGCTGGACGCGGTGGCGGCGCCGGCGGCGGCTCTGCGGGCTCCGGGCGCTCCCGCCTCCCCAGCGCTATTGGCGGCCGTAGCCGTGCACCCGGCCGGCCCGGAGGAGCGGAGGTGAGCCGGGTTCGGGGCCCCAGAGCGCGGGCCGTCCTCCTCCCCCAGGGGGCGGACGCCCCCAGGTCACAGGCTCCCCCGGAGTCAGCCCCCAACCGTGCACCCCCGCTGCCCCAGCTGGGGGTCCCCCTTCTTTCCCACCAGACCCCGCCCCACAGGCTCGGGCGCGGCCCCTCTTTCCGCTGCAGGGACCCCCTCGCCGCGCGCCCCTTTCCCACCTGGGAGCGCTTCCTCTCACGGCCCCGGAGCCTGCCGCTCCCCGCGCTCCCTCTGGGGCCGGGAGCCCCTCTTGGCCTCGCCCTCTACCTCTCCGCTTGAAACGACCCCAGAGCGCTTTCCGCCCCCCGGGCCAGGCGCCCCTTCTCTCCGGAGCCGAGCCTGATCTTCCTGCCGCCCGGGTGCAGAGCCCAGACCCCATCCCTCCCGGAGCCGGGGGCGGGCTTCTCCGCGTCCAGGTCCCGCCGGGGGCGGGCTTCTCCCATCCAGGATCCCGGCCGGGGGCGGGCTTCTCCCGTCCAGGTCCCGGCGCGACCCCGCTCTCCTTCGCGCGGCAGCGGCGCCCCCCTTCCCCTCCCGAGGGACCAGGTTCTCCCTCCCCGCCCCCCCGCCCCCCCCCAGCACAGCGGGGACGGGGGCGGCAGGGCCGGGCTCCAGCTGCCTTTTGTTCCGCGTGGGGCGGCAGAGACCCCTCCCGGCGGTCCTGGCCCCTCGGGCGGGCGGGTGGGTGCGTGGGGCCCGACGCCTCGGGCGGTTGCGTGGAAGGAGAGACCCTTCCTCTCGCTCGCAGTTGGGCGGCTCCCCGGCAGCCGAGCGTGTCGGGAGAAGCTGGTCCTTCTAGCGGAGTCCTTGCCAACAGGTTTTTGTCTGAGCCCTGGAGTTGGCCAAGTGGCTTTGCGGAAGGGGCAGTTTGCTCTCCCAGAAGCCCCAGCCGGGCCTGTGGAAGGCCGTTCCTCCGCCCGGGGCTCCGAGGGGGCCCTTTCACAGTTTTGCTGCCCTGGGGATGCATCTGAAGTCAGTGCTTAAAGAGAGGATGGGGCTTAACCATCTTTGGGATCAGATGGGGAAACTGAAGCCCAGAGATGCAAAGATTTGCTCGCCACACAGTGGTTCTGTGTCAGTGCTAGAACTAGAAGCCCCCTCTCCATGACATTTTAGAATATTTTTTTAAGATTTTAGATTTGATTTTTAGAGAGGAAGAGAGAGAAACATCCATACGTCAATCAGCTGCCTCCTGCACGCCCCGTGTCAGGGATCGAGCCCGCAATCCGGGCATGTGCCCTGACCGGGTATCGGGTATCGAACCAGGATCTCCTGAATCATAAAGGTCGATGCTCACCGGCTGAGCCAAGCCGGTCGGGACTCCCTTCTTTTATTTGTAACATTAACACCAGAAAATGGTCAGGAAAAGATGAGAAGTATGATTTCTTTATTTCCACCTCCAGAATATGTCTTGTAAAGAAAGGATTGGAATACGGGATTAAAATTATTTTTAAAAGTGAATTTTAATATCCATGCCCTCCTCTCCCTTTGCAACTCCCCCCCTCAGTTACAAGTGCATCTTGTAGCTCTAGATACCAGATAACAGGTGCTTCCAAAATCATATACTGAGTCCTGCACAGCACTGATAATTAAGTTTTCACTTGTATTTAAACATCAAAAAGGACTACAGTTTATTTCTGAATAGTATTTGTTCCAGTGTTTGTGTTTGAAACAAGTGATTGTGTTTCAAAAGGCTTCTCATCTTTTACTTACCTGTATTTTTATTTTTACATTTTATAAGGTTTTATTTTTGGGTTTTTAAAAAATATATCTTTTATTGATTTCAGAGAGAGGAAGGGAGAGGGAGAGTGAGAGCTGAAACATCAATGATGAGAGAGTCATTGATTGGCTGCCTCCTGCATGCCCCTGACTGGGTGTTGAGCCCACAGCCGGCGTTGTGCCCTGACTGAGAATCGAACTGCGATCTCCTGGATCCCAGGTCGATGCTCAACTGCTGAGCCACCTCCCGCTGGGCTATTTTTACATTTTAAAAGCTTATTTGTTTCTTTAGTTTTAATATTAGGCTAGTTGTCCTTACCAGTCTCACTGGGCTATTCTTTTGTAAGCATTGAATAAGATACTGGCTATTAAAGAGTTTGGTAAAGTGCAAATTACTGTAAGGCATGATTCAGGACTGCATTCCACAAGCCCTTGGGCCAGGAGCAAGTTTGGATTGTCCTGTGGGATGTACTCATCTCTTCTGGTTTACACAAACTTTTTGCCTTCCTGGACCCGGAGCTTGGCAGATAGGGAGTTCTGCGGAGAACTCTCTCTCAGCAAGGTGTATTGTGTCAAAGACCTATGTGAAGTGTGACGAAATGTCAAAATTTAAAGTAGTGATACCTACCTAGCACCCTGTATGCAGTCTTGAAAAATGACCCATCCTTTGTAGACATTCTCTATAGAAATACAGTTGTCTCTTTATGTCTTCCATAATATGGTGTGGATTTCCTGAGAGTTGGGATTCAGATGAGTCCTGCAACAGCATTTGAAAAGTTTTTGGGACTCTGATTTGTTTTAATGGCTTGGCTTTTCTTGAACTTAGAGGGTAGATGGCTGCAGCTTCCTCCACTTCTGCGCCTCCTCCTCTCTTCCTCCCTCTTCCCTCCTTCCTTCTGCATTTCATCAGGAGGAGTGGCAACTTTCAGTTCTTTGTGGACTAAAGTGCTAAGAGATTTTCATGTGTGGAATTGTCAGTTACACTCTTGGGAAGCACATGAAAGTTTTCAAACGTTTTTGGCAGTTGTTCTCATTGTTCCCCAGAGCCTTCCTATTGGATTGGTGGGGTGTGGATGGCCATGGCAGTTGTCATTTTATGGCATGAGTGCCTGGTGACTCTGAGCCTTAGAGAAATAGAAGGGCTTGGATTTGGGAAATTTGAGGTTAGGGAGGATATAAGGAATTTTTTAGTTCTGCTCCCTGTTTTCTGCTGGACTTCCGACTCATGTCTTCAGTTTAAACAAACTTCTGTCAAGCCTTTGCCAGCCAACTCCATCAGTGTTTGGGCCCCTCTAACTCTTCTCTCTAACCCTCACCACCCCAGTCTGTTGGAGCACTTACACACTGTGTATCTGGGGCTCTTGTGACACTGTGACATCTTTGAGACCAGGGATTGTCCTTTCTTTACTTCTCCAGCACACACAGCTCAGTCTCTGACACATACATGATAGGTGCTCAGTAAAGGTTCTGGGGGCAGGGGAACAACCTTTTATTGATCTTACTGCAGGCTCCACTGTTCTGTCTTGTTCTTACAAAAACCACTGCTGTTTGCCCAGCAGTCATATGTCAGTTGGGTGGCTGTTATCCCCCTTCTGCAGATGAGGAAGCTGAGACCCAGGGGTTAAGTCATGTGCTCAAGGTCACACACCCAGTAAGTGATTGAGCTGGGATTTGAACAGGTCTGCTGGATTTCAAAATATTATTATACCTGTTACCTCATTTGAAAACCCCAATCTCACAGGAATGAAGAGACTTGCTTAAAGCCCTACTGCAAATTGACAATAGACTGAGTACGGTTAGGTGATGTAATTAAGATTGGTAAGGGTGGGAGAAAGCACATTTTATTTTTGCAGAATACCTTTTTGAAATGACTGTTTACTTCCATCTGTTCCAGTTTTTGAAAAGTTGACAAGCTTTCCGATAAGTTCATCAGTGGAATGTTCTTTGGTCTCAATTAGCTTGTTTCGGGTGTCTAAAAATAGAAACTTAGAAGACAAAAACAGTGAAATAAGTGCATGTAGTTTAGTGTATTCAGTGACGTGCATTTATGGACTTGTTTGACCACACCTATTTTTCATTCAGGCTGTTAAGTTTTTGATGTCTTAAAGTGCAAAGCTGCCTGGCTGGGCGTGGCTCAGTGGTTGAGCATCAACCTAGGATCCAGGAGATCAAGGTTCAATTCCCAGTCAGGTCACATGCCTGGGTTGCGGGCTCGATCCCCAGTCTGGGGCCTGCAGGAGGCAGCCGATCAATGATGACTCTCTCATCATTGATGTTTCAACTCTCTCTCCCTCTCTCCCTTCCTCTCCCTGAAATCAATAAAGATATTTTTTTTAAAAAAAGAAAAAGAAAAGCTGTTATAACAGCCTTCGTGGTTTTTCTTCACATAAATTTTATTTTGTCTTCACATTGACACACTGATTCATGAGTGGAAAACTTGAGGTCCAGAGGAGAGGTTAGGTAACTTTTTTCCCCACCATCATCAATATTGAGCATTTATGGTGTACTAGGCACAATAGAACATACAAGAAAACATTGTCCCTGCTCTAGAGGAGCTTACATTCTAAAAGAAAAAATACATCTCTTTTAAAATGATGTGTTTTTTTTGGTGTTTTTGCAAGGTACTGAGGAAATAGCCTGTAGGGTGAGCTTAGGGTATAATTTAGCTTCATTATTTAAAGAAGAGAGGAAGTCCTAGCCGATGTGGCTTGGTTGGTTGAGCTTTGTCCCATGCAACAAAAGGCTGCTGGTTCAATTCCAGGTCAGGGCACATGCCAAGTTTGGGCTCCATCCCCAGTGGGGGGCATGTGCGGGGAGATAGCTGATGGATGTTTCTCTTTCACATTGACGTCTTTCTCTTTCCCTCTCCCTTCTCTCTAAAAATCAATAAAAACAATTAAATATTTTAAAAATAAATAAAGAGAAAGGGGAAGGATTTTCAAGGCAGACAGTGACATTCAGGATAGGTAGAGTTCACAGAGAGGTAACACAATCTCATCACTAAGGAGAGATGTGCTGCAGTAAGTAGGACAAGGGAGAGAGTTTGTGGGATGCAAGCCAAGGAAGCAGGGTATCCGTAGACATTGAGTGGAGCTAGGAAGATCCTGTGGCCTTTTTCCAAGTACAAGGCCACCAAGTAGGATGGTTGGTGACAGGACAGAGGGCTGAAAAAGGTAATCCCGTGCACCTGACAAGTAGGAAGAATAAAGGACCAAAGTTGAAGGCAGGCTCTAAGAGTATCAAGAAATTTTTAAAAGTAAAAATGATTTGGAAGCACAAAACTTAACAGTTAATGCTACCCAGTGTCATGATGGGCCAAGGACATTGTGGCTTCTGAAGTTAGAAAATGCCATATACTACATTTCTAAATGGAACACATTACTTTTTTCCAGTCAGTCCCCCCACCTCTGAAAAAAAACCAAAACCCGCCAACACCTTTTTTTTTCAGGGGATTCGGGGGGAGTCCTGTAGGACGTGGTTGGAAACAGTAGTAGTTATGTTAGTAGCATTTTGTTGTTATGATAAACTTTGTGTTTATTTATTCATTTAATTTATTGGGGTGACATTGGTTAATAGCATCATGTAGGATTCAGGTGGATAAACTTTGTATTTAAACTTGGTAAAAACCCACTAGCTGCCAAAGGGGAATAAGGAATACATTTCCAAAAATGTAGTTTCCTTTAGAGACGTTTCAGAACCACAGGACTAATTTACATGAAAAGCTGTAGAGAAGCAGTTGGAAAGTCCATTCATAAACTTTTACTCCCCTTACGTGAGCTTAATACACATGTTCTGAACCAGTATGCTGAGATCGCTCATGAAACTTGCATCAGACGTTAAAGCTAGCCGTCGGCTCAAGTTATTTCCCTGGTGTAACTACTTTTAGAGCACATGCATGTTAGGCAAGTATAAAAAAGTAATTACTAAAGCAAAAAAATTAAAAAAGCTAAAAAAAGTTAAATACATGAGTTTTTTGTTTTTGGTTTTTGTTTTACTACTGTGCTTGACATGCATGAAGTAATGGATGTCAAGCAGTTCCTTTTACTGTATCTTCATGTGTACATTTGCTCTTAGGTTGCCTAAAACATTTAAATACAAATAAAATGAGTGTAGCAAAAATAATGAAAGCAAACAGCAGGTAACTTTACAAATAATGGGATGTGAACCGTTTCTGCCCATATCCAGGGTAGGCTGGGGCAGAGCTAAAGGACCCTCTGCAGCTGTAGTCACAGGTGTGCTCATGGAGATGAGTGTTTCACAGACACCCATGTGGTTCAGTGTGCATTGTCCATGGGAAATCCACTCCTTCCACAGCCTCTGACTGCTCCAAGAGTTTAGGGAACTTTTGAGGAACTGGCACAGCCAGGAGACAAACCCAGGCCTGTGTGATTCCCAAACCTGGGTTCCTCCTATTCCACCAGCTCCTTTAGAAAGCCCTACAGTATAATGTGCTCATTTAAATTCTAGGATAAACTTGTGATCTGAAAATCACCACCAACTTTATTTAGAAGGCTGGGAGTTGTGAATGAAGAAATTTCTGTCTTTCTCCTGGTATTATATCTGTGAAAACACTGAATGCCAAGAATTTAGGGGACAGTTGAACTGATAGATGCTAGATTTATGGTTTGATTAAAAAATAAAGCAAAAAGACTTGCCTCCTTGAACCAGATCTGCAAAATTGTTAAAATGCTTCCTGTCTGTGCTGTTGGATTTTTTTTTGGTGACTCGGTTCTCAGCACCCCCAGGTACTGGACCCTGCTTTGTGCCTGGGCACAGAGAAACGTCCTGTTGGTCTTGTTCCAGGCAGTGTCTAGGCTGTGCTTTCAAGCCCTCTGGAGACAGAATGGGTAATTTATTCTCCTTCTATACAAAGCAGTACTAGGAATTGGGTACACACAGGGCTGTAAATGAAGGGACTCCCCATTTTCTTTTCAGGGCAACCCGACTGATAAATGGAGCAGGGAAAAGCACACTGATCCATCATGTGGATTTAAAAGCATTTATAATTAATCACTTCTAAGTATAGGATTTATCCTTCCTTACACTCCCACCCCTCTTAAAGTAATGTCATCATTCCACCCTGGTGGCTCAGTAGCTGAGAGCACCAAATGGTACAGACAATTTGGCTACAAAGGCCATGCGACAGATGGCTTTGGAATCTGATTGGGTACATATTGGCCTCCTGGCTGTGGGGCTTTGAACATTGTAATCACTGAGCTGCGGTTTCCTCATCTCTAAAGTGAGGCTAATAATAACCACTTGGCAGCAGAGTGGTGGTGGTGCTCAGAGAGCCCGTTAGACACATTGCTGGGCTCTGCCACCAGAGTTTGAGTCTGTAGGTGTGGAGTAAGCCTGAGAGTGTGCATTTTTCAACCAGTTTCCTGGTGGTACTGATGCTGCCGTCTGGGGACCAGATTTGGAAACCCTAGCCCAGAGGACTGAAGAGAAGGTGTGTAAGGGCTCAGCACCAGCAGTTCCTTTGTGCCCCAGACATGCTTCTGAGTTGCTCAGAAGATGGTAGCATGGCACTTGGGAATGTGGTTTTTCAGAGATGTTTCCACCTTATTCTTACGTGGTTATAATTTGGACTGTGGTTACAGGCATTATCACTCTGTGGGCTAGTCTGGATGTTTTCCTTAATGAAAGGATTGTAAGACGTCAGTGCCCTTCTGAAGAAGCAGTAAATCTAGGATTGTTTGAAAATCCAGTTCACTCCCACACACAGAAGTTCACTGTCAAGGCTTTTTAGATAAGCAGCTGGGAAAGGGCCCGGTGTGGTGTTGGGCAGTGAGGGAACTCCCACAAGGTAATTAGGAATGGCCGCTGGCATTAATGGAAGCCACTCCTTCCCCCTCCAACAATTCAGATTCATTTAATATTCTTTGGTCTTTACAGTTTTGAGAAAAATTTTTTCCCCTCCAGTAGTGATGTTAGCTCATCCATGAAAAAAACATGGGGTGGGGGGTGAGACTCATGGTTTTAGGATGTCTCCTGTGTGTTAGTCCCTATGCTACTTTGTTTATGCACAGTATTTAATTTAACTTTCATCATGATCCTTCAAGGCCTGTCACCATTTCTCTTTTTGATATGCGAAAACTAAGGCTCAGAGGGGTTCTGCAGCCCAAGGCTACACCGTCCAGAAGTGCCCTACCCCCCACTGGTATTTGCTGCCACCTGGGTGAGATTCAAAGCCACATTATTTCTTCCACCTCACTCTCTGGCCATTTCAGTGCCACTAGGGCCTCCCTGTTGCCTCTCTACAGCCCTGAGAAGAAGGCATCTCACCAATGAGCAAGCTGAGGCTCAGGTCAAGTTTGCTCACATGCAGCCATCCTGAATTCAGTCCCACACATGGCAGATTTTGGAGCCTCCTGAAGCTTTTTCTATGACAACATCTCACCTTCCTATCCAGGGCTACAGAAGTAAATTCTAAGACCTAAAGCTGCCTAGATGAGCACAACAGGGACCTGGGAGGACCCCAGTTGGGTTGGCTGGGAGGAAGTCTTTGTGGGCTTGTAAGGTTTTTTTGTTTGTAAAACTGTGTTAAAATAATTGCCCAAATTGCTCTTTGGAGAAATGGGCCATTTCTTTTTAGTCTGTAATCCTGAAGCTCTGCACATTGGTTCTGTAAACATGACACGTGGACATTAAGGACTAAAAATCCTTTGGTAATACTATTGTTTAAATGTGATCAAATTCATACAGAAGAACTTGATAGTCGTAAACAGTTACATGTAAATAAAAATATAAAGCAGCCCCTTCCTCAGTAAGCGGTTAATGCGTGCCTTCTAATAAATGGGTCGCTTTCTGATCTTATGAGATGGCTGAGGTGTGATCACTTTCCCAGGGTTTGGAAATTGCCTGCAGTTCCCAAGCCAAGGTATGGTAAACAGCTATGTGTCTGTACCTGCCCTGCACTCTTGGAGGCCCTGGAGGTTTGGACTTGAATGTGTTGTTTCGTAAACTCTTTTAAGACTGCAATGAATAAATCATGAGAGCTGAGGTTACTCTTCAGTCTTCCCCCTTCCTTCTCCTCTCACCCCAATAGTCGTAGCAGTACAGGAACACCCACAGGGCTGGAGAGTCACAGCAGGTCCTCCCTGAATGCCTGCTCGATACCCAGAGCTGCCCTGGGTATAATAACTATACTCTGGATCCGAAAACTTGGTAAACATGAGCAGAGAAATAATTGTTATGCTCCTTTGTGAAAAGCAGTCTGGTTGATGTAGAATTATGAGCATCACATCAGAAGGCAATGCCATGCAGTAGGGCAGCATATTTAAGATCTGTCAGTTATGAAAATATGCAACACATGGCCTGTAGAGTCAAAACGATGGGTGTGAGATGTCGTGTTTCTTGGAACCAAGAACTTAGTCTATTTGAGAAGACGAAGGTAACAGGGAGAAGATAGAATTGGAGCTGGACAGGAAATAGTTTCAGAAGTAGAAAGCAGATGGGAAGGCATTTCAGATTGAGGGAACAGTGCGAGGCAGAGCTTGGGGTGGACTTGGGCTGGTGCCTGCATGCATGTGGGCTGTGTACTCGGTGCAGGCTCCAGAAGCAGCTCTGTCTGGTGGGTGTCTGCTGGGAGCAGTGAGGACCCAGGTGGCAGAGGCCTTGGGACTTGGGGATGCTGGCAGTAGGGAGCTCAGGTGTTTGGAGAGGGGCCCTCTGGAAGGGGCCTTGCAAAGTGGCATAATTTCTGTGGGTAAGGCCCTGGCCAAGCTGGCTTCCTGAGTCTGGAGAGGTTGCAGTTCTGGAGACAGCACAGGAATGTGTGTCAGAGTGAAGGGAGGCCAGAGTCCGGGTCTGTTTGGGGAGAGGTGAGGGCTTCAGGGCCTCAGTGCTCCCTGGGAAGTGTGGATGCGACACCTTGTGAGCCTGCAGCTCTTATCTTTGGGTCTAGTTGTAAACCCCATGGCCCGGAAAGCTTTCTAAAAATGCCTGTGATGGGTCCCCACTCCGGACCATGGAGGTGTGAACCAGGAGTATTTTCTGAAGTACTCCAGATGATTCTGATGGCTTGTGTGGGCTGAGAAGCTGAACTGTGTGCTCAGAGCAGCCTCTGGGAGTGTCATGGGTTAAAAGGTAGGAAAAAATTGGAGCCAGAGAGACCAAAAAGCCTTTGCAATAATGAGGTATGTATGGCTGCTGGGGCCCTGAGGACTGTAGAGTAACTGGGTGGCTCGAGAAAAGAGGGAGGGGGTGGCAGGAGAGGTGAAATCAGATGGCTACCTGGGCTGAAGTCTGCCTTAGCAAACAAAGAGTATAAACTGTGACCCGCCTGTTTGGAAATCCTCCTTCAGCTTGATTTTGTGGAGCAGGGCACAACAGGTTCTTGTCTGTACATTTAGGCCTGCAGCCAGGTTCCTTCCTGTGCTCCTAATTGTAACCACTGCAGCAGACACTACTTGTAAAATTTAAAACTACATTTCTTTAAAGTAATTATTTTAAGATAGTTGTAATTTAGAGTTGCTAAATTAAATAGACTCACTTTATTAAAGATCAGAAGTGAGGTTTTACCTGGCACATTTAATAAATATCACAGTATCATAATTTATAATAGTTACAGAAAAAGTTAGTTTATAGACCAATCCATCTGTCTTTATCTAATGTTTACTGAGCCTGTATACATTATGTGTTATAGTCTCGGAATATATGGTGATAAATTCCTGCCCTCAAGTAGCTTATGGTCTGCGGAGAGTAGCTCCTGATTGATGTAGGAATAAATAATGTCAGCTCCTGTAGAGAGAAGTTTAGAAGGTGGTATCAGACACTGAGAATGAACCTGGTGTCAGAGAAGGCTTCAGAGGAAATGATCTGTAAGTAGAGTCTTGAAGGAAAAGTGAGAGTTCTGGGGGACAGAGCTGGGAAGACTGCAGGTGGAGGGGACAGAGCTGCGTCAAGGCCTGAGGGAGAGGTGCCAGGCTTGGGCTGAGCAAGGAGGAAGGGCTGGACCTGGGGCGGGGCCCAGCCACAGGCGGACCAGGCAGGACAGGTGGAGAGCTTAGTGAGATTTGAGTTGGGCTGTATTTTTCACACAATCTTTCGGGGGCAAGTGAGCAGGGACCTGGGTCCTTCGCTCTGCTTCTAATTAGAGCAGCTCTGCTCTGATCTGAACGTGGGGAACTAACGTGAGCTTGTTTGTAAAGTGTTCCTCTGCTGTTGGAAAGAAATCAAGGTGATCTCATTGCATTGGGTGCTGGGGATCACTGGGCAGGAGGGTGCCCTGTGGGAGGGACTGGAGGCTTCCCAGGGACCTGAGGAAGCTCCCACTTCTTACTGCTTGCATGAGATGGTGTAGCTGAAAAGGATTGTGTTCCATCATCCACTCTGGGTCAATTTCTCAGGTCCCAGGGTAGTGTCTAGGCAGTGTGCTGATGCTGTAGCCACTTGGGGACAGGACTTACAGGCAAGCGTTTTTTGTTTTCCAGAAACCCCTGGAGAATTTTATGACCCGTCTGTAAAGGTAAGGCGTTAACTTGGAAGGCATGTCATAGAGAGTGTGACAGGCTCTGGGCTGGGTACCCAGGAGAGGACCCAGCCCTCGGATCTCCTCAGTGTGGGCTAGACAGAAGTTGCCCATGCCTCATCCAACCCACAGATGCATTTTGTTTGGGCTGTACTGTGCCTCTTTTTAAAAATTAAAATTGGTTGCTAGATTAGTTTCCTGTGGTTGCTGTCACACATTACCACAAACACATGGCTTAAAACAATGCAGTTCTATAGGTTAGAAGTTCGGCGCTGGTCTCACTGGGCTAAAATCCTGGTGTAGCCAGGGTTGCAGTCCTTGTGGGGGCTCTAGGGGAGGATCCGTTCCCTTGCCTTTTCCAGCTTCTAGAGGTCGTCCATGTGTCTTGATTTGTGGCCCCTTCTCTCTTCAAGGGCAGCAGTAGCCAGTCCTGTCCTCCTGCCGCATCACTTTGATGCTGACTTTTCTGCCTTCACGTCTGTGTTTAAGGACCGTTGTGATTACCTCGAGCCCACTGGATGATCCAGGGTCCTTTCCCTCTTTTTTTCTTTGCTAATCCTCACCTGAGGATATTTTTTCCATTGATTTTTAGGGAGAATGGCAGGGGTTGGGGGGAGAAACATTGATGTGAGAGAAACATCGATTGGTTGCCTCCTGCACACATCTCAACTGGGGCTGGAGATCAAACCTGCAACCCAGGTATGTACCCTTGACCAGATTGAACCTGCAACCCTTCATTGTGCAGGCTGATGCTCTAATCACTGAACCATACCAGCCAGGATCTCTCCCTCTTTTAAGGCCAGCTGATTAGAATCCTTAATTCCATCAGCTACCTTAATTCCTCTTTGCCATGTAACCAGGGATATGATGTAGACATCTTTGGGAGGCCGTTGTTCTGTTTACCACAGTTGCCAACATGAAAATTAGGAGATCTTACATAGCAATTCAGACGTGCAGCTTCATTGACAAATCAGAACATTTGGCAGCTGGGGGCCTGCACTGTTGCTTGGCAACACTGGGTCAGCTCCAATGTTGGCTGCTGTCTCTGGATAGGGTTGTGTTTACCAGTTCTCCAGAGCCCCTGCCCCTCCCATGGTGCCCACCCATTTTCCTTTATGGCCTGGGCCCTGCTCTGGGGACCCAGAGCCTTATACAGAGACCAGTCATGCCAGTGTCCAGCATTCAGAGTGGTTGAGCTTGCTTACCACCCTGTTCAGTTCCCTCCTCCTTGCCCTTGTGCCCCATCCCTGCCCCCAGATCCTTTTCCCACACCCTCCTCTACCTGGCATACACCTGTCCCTCTCCATGCCCTTCTTCCTGACCCAGGGCCCTACATTCTAAGCATCTCTGATACTACCTTAGGTGGTATTGTTGGTATCACTCCTTGTTTCCTGTCCCTTCCTTTGCTGGCATCCAACGCGTATGCATTCTGTTATCCTCCATGTCTTATGTTGGCATTGTAAAAAGCAAGTCTTTATAATGTACCTTTGGCGCATGCATACTATCCATCAAGAGTCAGGATCGCACAACAAGCGTTGAGTCAAGTGTGTACTATGTGCCATACACCTTCCTAGACAATAGGAAATTATTTAAAGATACCTGCCGCCGCGCCCCCCCCCCCCCCGCAAATCTAATTCTAGAAGAGGGAGGAGGGGAAACAACAGGCAATTGCAGTATTAACCCCCTGCATCTAGGGGGAGGGGCTGGCAGCATGCTGCTTCCTGGGACCCTGGTCTGAGGGTGAGCTGGGTCTGCAGTGGTCAGGGGTTCTGGGGGCTCTGTTAAAGGCATTTTGGTGAAAGATTCCCTTGTTTCCAGACATTGGTCTAGGTCTATCGCCTAGACCCCAGGTGATAGCTGAATTTGGGGCAGGCATCTCAGAGGCCCAGATAGCAGATTGGTTTGCTGTGTGGACTAAGCTAGACACCTCGGTGTGCTGCTTGTCTGGCAGTCTGAACTGGCACCTGGTGACTTTCCAAGGCCCCTTTGGAGTGGCCTCTTGTGGATATGCCTGCCCTGGGTGACCCTGCACACTGAGGCTCAGGTGAAGGGCACCAGGTTGAGTCACTAGAGTTGGATAGTTTAAGTTTTTATCTAGCATGTTAAAGATCTTTGGAAGCTTGCTTGAAAACAAAGCAAAACTTTTCATTATGGAGGATTTCTAACATAAAAATGGAATAGTTCGGTGAACCCCATCACTCAGCTTCAAAAGTTTTAATCTAGGTTCCCCCTTCTCCCATTGGATTTTCAAAGCAAATCCCAGACGTCAGAGATGAATTCTTCACTGTGTATCTCTAACAGATATGGACTCTTTGGAAACTTTTTTTTAAAGTCAAGACTGAGCCCCAGCTGGGTTGGCTCAGTGGTTAGAGCATCGGCCTGCAGACTGAAGGGTCCCGGGTTCAATTTTGGCCAAGAGCACATACTTCGGTTGCAGACTCCATCCCCAGCCCAGGTCAGGGTGCATGTGTGAGGCAACCAATTAAAATGTCTCAAAAAATACCCGCGGGTGAGGATTAAAAATAAATCAGTAAATAAAGTTAGCTCTGACTGCCAGCAGTCCTCCTTCTGATGGTAACATGTTCTGGGCTGAAAGCTGATTTTTTTTCAGTTATGGATTAATCCTTATAAAAAATCTTGATTTAGGTTGAATTTTATTAGCATTTATGTTAGGGCAGAACAATGAACATTGTGCTATTTTAATTTTTTTACTATAATATAAAATTTGCCATGGTAAATATTTTAAAGTGTAAAAATCTAGTGGCATTAGTACAGTTACAATGTTGTGCAATCATCACCACTGTCTAGTTCCAGAGCTTTTCATCACCCCACAAGGAAACCTATACCCACGTAACAGTCACTCCCTACACCATCCCTCAGCCCCTGGTGAACACTAATCCACTTCTGTCCCTATGGATTTGCCTATGTTGGACATTTCATCACATGTCTGATGTCTTTCACTCAGCATAGTGTTTTCCAGGTTCATCCATGTAGTACTGGGTCAGTACTTCATTCATTTTTTTTTTTTTTTTTAAATTCTCACCTGAGGATATTTTTTCCATTCCTTTTCAGGGAGAGTGAAGGGAGAGTGAAGGAGGGAGGAGGGGATCGATGTGAGAGAGACACATCGATTGGTTGCCTCCTGCCCTTGTCCCTACCAGGTCCGGGGTCGAGCCTGCAACCGAGGTACGCATGCCCTTGGCCAGAATCTAACCTGGGACCTTCCGTCCGCAGGCCAATGCTCTAACCACTGAGCCAAACCCGCTAGGACGGTAGTCGCTACTTTAACTCATCAGTGCTTACTTTGAAATGTGGTGATGTGGTGCATGGATCAAAAAGAAAATGTCACATGTGCGGGAGCAGGAGGGTGATATACTCTTGATTTCAACACACACATTTAAAAAGAACTTACTACAGAAATGTAGTGTGCATAACAAAAGTATACAGTATATGCTGTCAGTATGTAAGTGGCTCAGAGGTCTCTTCTAGTTTTGTTTTTCATGGCCATTAGGCCTGCCTAATAGGCCGACTTCTCGGGGACCAACCCTGTTCTTAGACCTGAGAGACGGCAGCTGCGTGTCTGAGGGTGGTCAGTGGCCTTTCTGAGCACTGGCATCGAGGGAAATGCTTGGCAGTCTCTGGGACTTTGCTCCCTTCTGAGTTATGGGGACAGATTTGGTGTTCTTAGTGTTTTCCTGACAGTTATGACAAAAGAGCTTGTTTTCTGGAATACCGAGTCAGTGTCATTATTTACATAGTAAAATAGTCTGTGCCCTTGTGTTTTCATGACAGCTTGCAAGGGTTCAGAATGGCAGGTTAGGTACATTGTTATCAGTGCGGAAAATGAAGTACATTTGGTAACATGTTTTATTAGAAGTTTATTTCCAGCAAGGAGTTTGCAGACAGCCCTATATAGCTCACTGTAGACTTGTGGGCACCCTTCCCAAGGCTGCTATGTGGAGTGAGAAGTGGCTGTGTGGTTATAGTCACGGTGTTGGGAAGCATACTCTCCACTGCATCATACCATGTGTCCCCTCTTGGAGGGCATGAGGGAGGCATTCATCTCGGGTCCCAGGACAAGGAGAATCTTATGCTGTGACTCTGTTTATTGGTCTTGTACATCAGCAATTTTCAACCAGTGTGCTGCAAGCATTTTTATTTATTTAAATATGTTTTTATTGATTGCAGAGAGAGGAGGGGAGAGAGAGAGAGAAACATCAATGATGAGTCATTGATCGACTTCCTCCTGCATGCCCCCAGCTGGGGATCAAGCCCACAACCCTGGCATGTGCTCTGACCAGGAATCGAACCCCGATTTCCTGGATCCTAGGTTGATGCTCAACTGCTGAGCCATGCCGGCTGGGCCTTCAAGCATTTTTAAAATATCCAGTACCTAACTATTTAGTCAGGGCACTGACCTCTTTTCCCTTAGATTGTCAAATAAAAAAAACGACAGTCAACACAACAGTCACCATCTAGTGTTAATGAATCAAAATTATACCTTTTTTTTTGTCAGATCAGCAAAAAACAATGTATTTTTTGGTGTGCCGCAGAATTTTAATAATTAGTTCATGTGTGCCACAAGGTGAAAAAGGTTGAAAATCACTGTTGTAGACAGTGACTCCTCTTTGCTTTGGCCACCAGGAAGCTCAGCTCTGAACCAATAGTTTGTCCTAGCTCTAGTGTGGCCTGCACTTTGGATTCTAACCTTGTTTTCTGGCTTTGCTTTTTTACCCCCTTATATTTCTCATTGCCTGTGTTTTTTCATTTACTTGCCTTTCATTATGTAGCGATCCAGTGGATTTCTGTAAACCAGTGATTCTCAACTTGTCTACTTTAATCAGAATTACCTAGGGAGATTCTTTTATAAAGTGCCAATGCTTGGTTCCCACCACCTTATGTTTTAATTGTTCTGGGATGGGGCTGAGCATAAGTATGTTTCCAAAGGTTCCCAGAGATTCAAACACATGCCTAGGGCTAAGAACCGATGTTTTAGGCCATTTCACGTCTTTTTAGCAACAAGGAAGTTATAAATAGATGAAAAAAAGGGAGCCTGGTAGGATAGCTGACCTAAAGCACAGCAGTCTGAGTTGAGAGAAACTGAGTAAAGAGGATCATGTAGCTTCCAGTGGTTTTCTGGATAGTGGAACCAGTGGGAAAGCTCTGAGGGGCTCCTCTGCTTGGCCAGAACCACTGAAGCCTCAATTCCTAGACTGGGGTGGGGAAGAGCAACTAGAAATTTTGCTCCGAAGGCCTCTGGCCTGCTTAGTGGTAGTACAGCTTTGTAACAAGGTCTTCTGAGCTATATAAGTCCCGTACTTAAGCGTAACACCATTTGCTATAAACTACAGAGAAGATCCAGTGTATAAAAGAAAATTTAAAACATGGTCTTTGCAACCAATCTGATACCTCTTGCACTTTACAAAAGCACTCTCCCTGCTCTAAAGAGAAAACAGGAAATTATGAAAGAAAACACATTCTTTCTTGATTTAAAAGCATATATTTTATTGGCAGAAGAAAATGGCAAGAAGTGTAAGAAATCACTATGTAACTTGACTGGAAGTTGTTGGTCAGATTTTAACATTTGAAGAAAGTAACAAATGTTTCTTTAAAGAAACAAAACCAAACCCATTATTTCCCACCCCGTCCCCTACAAAAACAAACCAGATTGTTTTCATTTAGTTCTTTTGCCTTTGAACAAAAATCTTCTTTTTTCTTCGCCATCTGATTATCAGTAGTTTCCAAAGACTATTGTTAAAGGCAGATCTACCAAAATAGATTATGTGCAATGTAGTATTTCCAGGGTGATTTTCTTTTTTTGTACTGTCTCATGGAGAATGTTTAGGATGCCTGTTTTAATGGTCATCAAAGGAACTTTAGAAAGTTCTTTCTCTAAGTTGTTTGTTTAGTACCTGGGGTTTTCATGGCCCGTGTGGCCATCCTGGATGGCTCAGAGCTTTCCCTTGAATGGCTGTGCTGGGAAGAGGTTGGCTGCCACCTTTGATTTGTCCCCTTCCCTCTTGCTGTAGGTGGTGGGGGTCTGCAGTCCAGGAGGGAACTCCTCTAGGAGAGAGGCTTTGCTGGATTGATAGGGTCTATTAACAAGTTGGAAGTGAGGGAGGGAGGAGGAGACCCTGACCCTGGGAAGGCTGTTGGTGCTGAAACAGGAGTGTGGAGACGAAATGGTCTGGTGGGAGGATGATTCGGAACTGGATGATGGAGCACTGCATGGATGTCAGAGACTTTCAGAGTGGGGTGGACTGGCTCCTTGGGCCCAGTCACCTAATGCTCTCTGGGCTTCAGTTTCCCCATCTAAGATAAATGAGAGAGTAGGACTATGTGATATCCAAGTCCTTCCCTGTGCCAAAATGCATTGGTTCTTTCTTCAAACCCTTCCATTTTTAGGTAAGAGCAGCATTCGAACTGGCAGGTGTTGAGTTGTTTCTGAATGTGTCTTTCCCTCTGGTGAAGTTGGGTTGGGTTGGGTTGATTGTAAGTTGATAACAGATAGTTATTGCCTCTCCTTTCAGGAGTCTTTAGAAGAGGAAACGGGCCAATTCCTCAGGAAATATGCTTGCCTGAGACTCACTAGCTCACTCTGATTCAACCCAGAGAGCTAGTCCAGGCTGTAGTTCAACCTGGTCATTTTAGGGTGACTCATGTCAACTGATGGTCATTGCCGCCAATTCAGCGCCAGCAGGAATCCCCAATTTGGGGTGCAGTGAAGAAGGAAACTTTATTCAGTGCAAAATAGCTCAACTGTGATACATCAGGGCTGTGAAAATAGTACGGCTGTGAGGCAGCCCTGGGGCCAGGCCCCTCTTTGGCTAGGCAGCTCTGCTCTGCTGTGCTCAGTTCTGTGCCAGCTGCTCTGGTGAGACAGCTTCAGAATTTTAGCTCAGCAGAGGAGACAGTCTCCAGTCTTTGGTGGGAAGAGAACTGCTCTCTCAGAGCCAGAGGGGAGCTGGCTTATATAGGTAGATGTCCCCACCCCCGGTCCCTGATTGGTCTGTCCTCATACAAATGGGGACTCCAAACCCTTGCAGTTTGATTGGTTTGAAAGGCACTTGCCTGATTGGTCGGAATGGAGATGGTCTGACTAGGTGGTGAAAATGTTGATGGGGGATATAGCTGCACAGCTCCAAATGGATGGGGAGAGTCTCAGGCCTACTGGTTGAAGTAGGATTCCAGGAACTGTTTATAAGGACTGGCTCAGGTGGCAGGAACACAGTGCAGGGGGGCAGTTTGGCGCAGGCTTCTCCCTGAAGTGCACTTTGTGTGAGAGGCCTCTGTGTAGGAATGACTGCTAGACTGTTTTTTAAAATTGGAGCCCAGTTAGCCACCAGGAACCCTTAGTAGGTTTCTTTTTTTCTCAGGGTCTATACCCATGACATGTCAATTTCTAGTAATTTCCTTCTGGGTTCCTTGGCAGTGGTCCTGCTGTTTTCAGTGTTAAGTGCAGGGCCTGGTAGTGGTGGCCTTTGAGTGAAGTATATCAAATGAGGTCATATCTATGTGCCTTGATACACTACCAACTGGTGGATATTTAAAAAATCCTTTCAATAGAAATTCAAAGGGCACTATGAGGGATTTTTTTTTTTCCATTTGGAAGAAAAAATTGATTTAAAACTTGAAAAGGGAAAACAAATGTCTTCTTTAAAAGAAAAACTCATTCTTTAACACATTAATTTCTGAATCAACCTCTCAGAAATAAGAGATTTTTTTAAAAACAAAGTGCCTTGTGAGGCTTATGGAAGTGTAATTTAGAATTGGTCAGCCTAATTCTCTCCTTTCAGTAGGTGATATGGAAATACGGTCTTGCTGTTCTTGTTAAATGTAAGTGCAGTGCCTTGTTGATTGCCATCTTCTGAGCACTGAGTCACTGCAGAGAGAAATTTCCAGACAAATGAACATCACCCCGTTGAGGACCAAAGCCTTTCCTTTCCACTTGTAGCTTTTGTTTTTTCCTCTCTACACTCTCCCCATTTCCTGACTTCTCACGAGGCTGGGCGGTCTGGACTGGCTTCCAGGAGAAGGGCCAAGGCGGCCTGCGGTGAGACGATGCGACTGCTTCTGTAGGTGGGCTTTCGACCTCGCCTCCCCTCGCCCTGGAATGCTTGGAGGAAGAGCCCAAGTTCTCTGTTACCGGCATCCAGGGCCCCTCCCTGTTTGACCTGTTCTCTTCTCTTCTAGCTTTGCTCTCACTGCTTTCTCTCTTTACTTGTCAAGCCGGGTACTGGAACACGTTTTGCCTGCTGTTTACCTGCCTTGGCTGTCCCTTTGTGTGCTCCTGGCCTGTATGTACCCTTTAGGCTTCCATCTTAGGGTGTCATCCACCTGGATTTTTCTGTTCCCCATGGGCTGTGTCACAGGAGCTCTTTGCAGCCAGGGTTGGATCTGATTGATATGCATCCCCCAGCACTGTGCCACTGCCCAGCAGGTAGCAGTGCTTAGGACATGCTTGCTGCACAAGTGACTGCTCAGAGCTGCTTGTTCCCCTCCTAGACCCTGCCCCTGATGATGGATTGGAGAGACAGACCTACTCAGGGCGGCACTGGTTTGGAGAGGCAGGTAGGGGAGTTGTGCCCCTACCTGTGGGCAGTGCAGGGAGGAAAGAGGTGCCAGGAGAAAGACAAGTCCAACCAGCTAGATAGCGGGTTGGATGGGCGTGTGGACAGCTGGGGCACTCCATTTACAGCCTTCCAGGTGTGAAGTCTGAGGGGCCTGGAAGGGACAGACACAGGACTGTCTGGTGGTTTTGGGCCTCTAACCCTTGAATGCTCTGACACAGATTGACAGGAGGAAGGAAAGGGAGAGCTGGGCCCTGGCTGGGTAGCTCAGTTGGTTAGAATGTCATACAGATACACTAAGGTTGTGGGTTGGATCCCCCATCAGGGCACATACAAGAATCAACCAATGAATGCATAAATAAGTGGAACAACAAACTGATATGCTCTCTCTCCCTCTCCCTCCCCCCCTCCCCCTTCCCTTTCTCTCTCTTTCAAAATCAATAAATAAAAAATTAAGAAAAGAGAGAGTTAGGCTCACAGCTATGCCTGTGCTGCTCACAGCACTGTTGTCTGAGACCCATTTGCCAGAGGCTTTTATGTGGCTTTGGTATATATATTTTTTAATGAACATGGGACTGTGTTTTTAAATAATGCTCTTTTGAATATGCAATGCATTCACATAGTTCTAAAATGAGAAGGTATTCAATTATACTTTGTGAAATCTTACTCATGACCCTTAGTCTCATCTGCCCATCCCCCCTTCTCCCTGATAGATAACCCTTTTTAGTAGTTTGAGTAGCTTTCCGGTGTTTCTTTGTGCAAATAAAGCAAACATGAATTTATATTCCTGTTTCTTCCATTTTGTAAAATTAAAGACAGCACACTGTACCTGTACACACTGTTAACACCTTACTCTTTTACTACCAGCGTAGTCTGGAAATTTCCCATGTCGGTATGTGGAGAAGCATTAACACTCTCTCTTTCAGCTATTAGTATTGTGAAGTTGTTCCTTTTGTTTTGTTTTAAATCCCATCCCCTTTACAAATGCATTTGGGCATGTTTCCAATATGCTGTTTCCTAACATACCTGCAAGGAGTCTTCTTACCTCGGCACTGTCTCCCACATGTGTAGGTAGATCTGTAGGGAGCAACCCCGAGGGACATTGGTGGGCCAGAGGGGAAACACATTTGTAATTTTGATAGATTTTGCCAAATTGCACTCCATGGGATGATTCCATTTTCACTCCCACCAGCAAGTATGAGTGCCTATTTCCAGCCTCACCAGCAGGTGTAGTCAAAAGTTTGGATTTTTGCCAACCTGACAGGTGTCAAGATTACATATATATGTGTGTGTGTGTGTGTATATTTATTTTTCTTCAGTGAGGGCTCTAGGGCTTTATTACAAATAGAATTGACTTCTAAGGAGCCACCTCTCCGATCTTTTTATTTATTTTTGTTAATTCTCACCGAGGATATTTTTTTCATTGATTTTTAGAAAGAGAGAGCGCAACACATCTATTGGTTGCCTCCCACATGTGCCCCAACAAGGGCTGGGGGTGGAACCTGCAACCCAGGTAGGTATGTGCCCTTGACCAGGAATCACACCTGTGACCCTTTGGTGCTCAGGCTGATGCTGTAACCACTGAGCCACATATGCCCGGGCTCAATAAAGTTTTAATTTGTGTTTTTCTGAAGTGTGAGCTGATCATGTTGTCATATGTTTAAGGACCATTTATACTTTTCTGTAGACTTGTTTTTCTCTTGGGTTATTGGTTGCTTATTTCTCAATTTTAAAAAACTATGTTTTTTTACTGATTTTAAAGAGAGAGGAAGGCGGAGGGATAGAGAGAGAAACATCGATGAGAAAGAGATATCACATCGATTGGCTGCCTCCTGCATGGCCCCTACTGGGGACTGAGCCCACAACCTGGGCATGTGCCCTGACTAGGAATCAAACCAGGGACCTCTTGGTTCATGGGTTGACACTCAACCACTGAGCTATGCCAGCTGAGCGATTTCTCAATTTTGTGAGCTACTCATATTTTTGGAAGGTTAGTTTATTGTGTTATGAGTTGTAAATATTTTTTCAGGCTAGGAATTATTCTCTAGTCAGATTTTAATTTTTTTTTTTTTTAATATATATCTTTATTGATTTCAGAGAGCGGAAAGGAGAAGGAGAGAGAGAGATAGAAACATCAATGATGACAGAGTCATTGATCGAGCCCACAACCCAGGCATATGCCCTGACCAGCAATCGAACCCCGATCGCCTGGATCCTAGGTCGATGCTCAACCGCTGAGCCACGCCCGGCCACGCTAGTCAGATTTTAAGATTACTTTCCCCTCAGTTTCCCATGTCTGAAGATTCAGACTGTGGGCTTGGGACAGAGTCCAGTCCCCGTTGGGACAGAATGACAACCGTGGCTTTTCTCCAGGATTTTAAGTTAATTGGCCACAGACATGTTTTCAACATGAACGTACCACAGTGTGGATGTGTTTGAGTTTGTATTGGGCTGGGTTACATGATGCTGTGAAAACAGCCAGCCCCTCATATTAACATGGCTCAACACAGCAAAGGCTTATTTCTTGGTCATGCTATGTGTCCAGTGTGTGGTCATCATAGTCATTCATGGACCCAGAGGCACCGTCTTTTTTGTTGTTGTTAGAGCTTTATTGATACATAGGTTATGTACCATGAAGTTAATTTCACTCTTTTGAAATATATAGTTCAGTATTGAACAAAATTGTTCACCCATCAACCTAATTTTATTTTAGAACATTTCATCACCCCAAAAGAAATCTTATACCCATTAAGCAGTCATTCCCCTTCATCTTCTTCCCCCAGCCTCTGGTAACTATCAGTTTACTTCTTATCCCTGTGGATTTGCCTGTTCTGGACATTTCGTTTAAATGAAGTCATCTAATATGTGGCCTTTTTTGTGTTTGGCTTCTCTCAGCATAATGTTTGCAAGGTTCATTCATGTGGTAGCATATATCCATTCTTCATTCCTTTTTAAGGCTGAATGACACTCCATTGTATGGATGTACCACATATTATTTACCCATTCATCTGTTGGCTGATGAGTAATGCTGCAGTGAACACTGGTGCACAAGTTTGTCTATAAACCTGTTTTCCTTTCTCTTGGGTTGATTGAGGCTTTCATCTTCACTACCACATTGGGAAGGAAATGTGGAGAATTGCACATTGGCTTTAAAAATGTTCAACAAAAAGTGACGCACACACTTCTATCACATTTTACTGGCCAGTGCCATGACTGACTTCAGAGGGATGAGAAAATGCAATTTTGTCACAGGCCCAAAAAGGAGGTGAACTGGAAATATTTGTGGTTAGAAGTAATTACTACAAAGGAGAAGAGAAATTGACATTCCTGGGACCCAAGAGAGTGATTCTGTATGGACAGGTCACTCTGAAAGGGCTCATTAGTTCATTAGGAAGGTGGGAACTCCAGGGTAGAAATTACCTAGAACTAATGGTTTGACCTTGAAAGCTGGTTGGTGGAAAGACCTTGAATCTTTCAAGGAGCAGCTTAGAAGTATGTGATGATGTTGGAGAGCAAAGGGGCAGCCCCCTGGAAGTATCGTTAAATTGGTTTAAGACTGGGAGCTCCTCTGTTTTCACAGGAGGCACTGTTCAAGAGAGGGAGCAGAGGACTCACCCCAGCTCTGTGACTCTTTCTGTTACCCATTCTCTCTCATTTCACCTGTAAAGTGCCTCCCTTGTGGAATTGTAACACATAGTAGGCACTGAGTAAATTGTAGCTGTCACACGTTGGTGAATTGACTAGCAGCAGCCTAGCCTGTGGTCACTGAGTAAACAGGCCTGGCCTTCCCAGGGCCATTTGCTCTTGTTTCCCATATGAAGCATAGTGTGCTGAAGGATTGCCCGGTTCCCACGGCCTGGTTCTCCCAAGGGTGGCTGAGGAGGAGGTGGGTGGCATTGACGTGGCCAGTGAATGTGCTGAGGCAAATGGACAGTCTTCCTCAACCTCTGGCACAGAGGCTCCAAACCAGACTGTTTTCTGGGCACCAGAGACACTGAGCAGACCTATAGACACCCTTGGTCAGTGGTGCTGGACACGTGCTGGCACGTATCCCTGTGTTACTATTGTTCAAGACAGACCAGGACGGTGGTGATGTAAACATTATTTGGACAAAAGCATGTGGCTGTTGGAGATAAAACCAAAAGGAAAATTACAGCTTCAGTTTCTTTGGGGTTTTGTGTTTTGATATTCAGCAGCATTCTAACCTTTTAAGGATAAAAATCATCTGGGTTGCAAACTGCTGTTTGTTTCTGCTTATTAAGTTTAGTGTGACCAGTAGGCCTGAAGAGGGCCAGTGGGAAGCATGTGGGCAGACGCAGAACCCTGTAGCAGAAGTAAAAGGTTCCACCCCAGCGCACCCGTTTCCTTCATGCCTGTTACCCGGGTGCCTCCTGGGCCGCCCTCCCCTTCCCAGAGGAGGAAACAGACTCACCCAGGACCAAAGGGGTGGGGAGAGCAGCCATCTTCCCATCCGGCCCAGCTATTTTTAAACTGCAACATCTTTAGGCCATGTTTTATATCCTGTAAGAGCATTTGTGGGTACTTGATTTGGAAGTTTGGTGAGGGAATGTTGAGGAGCAGAGAGATTGGGGAGGGGGATGCTTCTAGCAGGTGGGGTGGACGTGGTGCCCTGTGAGTCATTCATTCCTGTGGCAGATGTGTACTAGGCACTGTGCCAGGTCTTTTAAGGCAGGCAGCAGCTCAAAGACAGTTAGAGCCTCTGTCCTCTGAGAGCCTGTAAGTCCAGAGATTGTGAGAGAAAGGAGGGAGAGGTGGAGAGAGCCGGAAGCCCAGGGGGCAGCAGGTGGTGGCTCCTCTAGCAGAGGATCCCTGGAGGAAAGGGGGAGGGGTGCAGGTGGGAATTGGGGGTGGCTAGTTCAATTTTGTCCTGAGACTGGAGGCAGAGTTGGTGTGCCACAGACGTGTGGGCCTTGATGCCACAGTCTATGTGGCCTCTCCTACGGGCATCTGTGCCATTTGATCACTGGCATTAGAAGGCATGGTTCTCCCAGCCAACCTTGCTGTGCACAGTGCCCAGAGCATGCTTCTCGCCATATCCTCTGGCCTCTTCTCTGGCCTGTGATTATTGTCTCTTCCTGAAACCTCTTCACTCTCCCTCCCGTGCCCTGGATGGTTCTCCTGTGTCTCCACCACTTCATGCCCCACCCTCCGCCACCCAGCCCTTCTTGGACTTAATGGACACTCACCTCCTTCTGACTTGTACCCTTGCCCATTCTCCACTGCTGTCCACAGTCTTCTTACCTTCTCTCCGAGGGACATGCTGGCCCCAGCACCCCTCTCCTCCCTACGTGCCAGCTACATTCTCCATGCCTGTCACCAGTCACAGCTGTCTAAAATAAAGCTGCTTCTCCTGCCTCTTTCTTTCTCCTGAGATCTGCACACCCTCCCACCTTCAGTTTCTGTTAAGGGTGCCTGTGTCTTCCTGGTTACTCCCACCCCCTCTTGCCCCATCCCACACTGACCTTTTTGGTCAGGGGTTGATGCTCTTGCTGTGTGTGTATGTCTGTCTCCTGCCTTTCTCATTCCCCTGCTGCACTTGGATTCAGGCCCTGGTCTCTCCTCATTACCCCTGATGGGCTTACGTGGTCCTCCTGTCTTCATCATCCTCCCTGTCCCACAGCCCTCTCCCTGCTGCTGCTTGGCCCAGGACTTCAGAAATACCGGCCTGACAGCGTCATTCCCCTGCTCCTGAACAAAACAAACCAGCCTCAGTAGCTTTGCCTTTAGCAGTATTTCCTAAAATAACTTTAAGTTGTACACAGTTGAATGTTACTCATTTTAATAGTTCTTTATCTTAAAAATGCCATAGTACTGCCTTAACTGGTTTGGCTCAGTGGTTAGAGCATTGGCCTGTGGACTGAAGGGTCCTGGGTTCAATTCTAGTCAAGGGCACGTGCAGCAGTTGCAGGCTCGTTCCCCAGCCCTCGTTGGAGAGCGTGTGGAAGGCAACTTGCCGGTATATCTCACATCAATGTCTCTCTCTCTCTCTCCCTTCCACTCTCTCTGAAAAGCAGTGGGAAAAATATCCTCGGGTGAGGGTTAAAAAACAGCCATAGATCATCAAAAAGCTAAACATAGACTTATCATATAACCCAACAATTCCACTGCTCAGTCTATACCCAGAAGAGCTGAAAGCATATGTCTACACAAAATCTTATACACAAATGCTCACAGCAGCATTCATGATAGCCACAAAATGGGAACAACCCAGATATTCTCTACCTGATAAACGGAGAAATAAAATGTGGTATATCCATACAAAAGAAAATTATTCAGCCGTGAAAAGGAATGAAGTACTGCTTTATAGTGCAACATGGATGGACCTTTAAAATATGGTATGTGAAATGGCCAGACATAAGAGGCCATGTGGTGTATGATTTCACATATATAAATGTTCAGAGTAGGCAAATACATAGAGCCAGAAAGATTCGTGTTACCAGGAGCTGAGGGAAAGGGGCATGGGTAGTGACTGCTGACGGATTCAGGGTTTCTTTTGGGGGTAATGAAAATGTTCTGGAGTTAGATAGTGGTGATGGTTGTACAACATTGTGAATATACTAAATTGTAAGTGTGAATTGTACACTTTAAATGGTGAATTTTATGCTATGTGAATTATGTCTTGGTAAAAATAAAAGACCCCACCCTAAATGTCACAGCAAACAATTGTGCCACTTTTAGTAAGAATTTAATGAGATAATTCCTAAGACTGTGCCTGGCACATAGCAACCCCCGTAGGTGTTAGCCGTTATTATTCGGAGGCTATGGCACAAATCTTGAAGGTGAATAACCAGAGTTGCCAAATCCAGATTTCTTAGTGTGTTGAGGGAGGTCCCTACAGCAGCCTCAGCCAGGCTGGTCCTGCTCCTGAAGACCCTGTGCCTGGCTCCATATACCGTGTGCTCTGCCCACGTGGCCGCCTTCCCCTATGTACTGCGCGTCCCTCTCATTCTCTAGCGGCATTGCCTCGGATGCACCTGACCTCCTGATATTCTCCTGCCTGGAGCACCAGAACAGAATCTACTTTTGATGTCCTGTGTGAGGTTGTTGTCCCCCAGTCCAGACTGAAAGCCCCATTGTGTGCTTTCCTAAATCCCTGTACCTGTAGGTATTGTTCTTTACACACCGAGTGTCACATTAAGTAGCAACTAAACCATTGACATGTTCTTGCACTGTAATGATAAAATGGTGTCATAAGACAGGACAGAAAAAAACATTTTTAAAATGCAGGTCAGAGACCATTTATATACCCTACAAGTGAGCAGTTCTCCTAGGAATGTACTCGAGAAAAACATGGTGCGCCTGTCCCAGGAGACACACATGTACATAGCAGCACTATTTGTGACAGCAAAAACCTGGAAATAGTCCAGATGTGCATCAGCAGGAGCAGGAGGGGAAAGCTGTTAAATGCGAACATGGTCAAGTGCTACACAGAAGTGGAGGTGAGTGAGCCATGGCTGGCTGCACATAGTAACGTGGCCAAGTCTCAGACAAATAATTTGAGTAATAATGCAGATTGTAGAAGACCATATATTGCTTAGTTTTATAATACTCATAAAAGTATTATTATTTATTTATTTGAATCAAGGGACCAAAGAACCTTGAACCTGAGCCATTTTCCGGGGGCAGAGGAGTGGGGAAGGGAAGGACCCCGTGTGTGCGTTGTAGTCATGCTCTAGGCCTTGAGGGGCTGTGGGTCACAGTTACTCATTTTGTTTGTACCTCACATGTAGTTTGCACTTATTCTTTTATATGTACCCATTAGTACTTAAAAATTTAGAAAACAGAAGAGCAGCAAGAAGACATTAGGGCTGGCTCACACTTTTTCTGGGGCAGATTCTGACATTTAAGAGTTAGAAGGAACATTTCCTTCTTATGTAGCCAGTGTTGCAGAGTAAATAAAACACTGGGACTGTCTCCAGCAGGGGAGGAAGGAGGGAAATAATATTTTTATCCTGTACCAAAAAAGGAAGTTTACCTTTCAGCACTGAGACTCGTTTTTTCTGGGTGGTATTCAGATGACAGCTATTTCAAAGGAATGCAGGCTTCTTGGGTTGTTAAAGTTGATGTGACTGATTTAGAAGAAGACACAGTTATAGCCAGAGAGATACCATTTCTTAAGGACACACTTTAAAAATAGTTTGGAATGTCTGTGGTATCTCAGACTCCATCATGTGGCTGGTTTCATTGTATTTTCGTCTGTAGAATCTCACACATTTCCAGGTGAAGCTTTCTTTGAAGAGCATTATAGCCTCTTTCCATTTGTCAGCTGCACAGGAAGGAACCAGGCTCTGGTCCTAGCACTAACCTCTTAGGCCTTGGAGTCTGCGTACGGGCAAGTCCTGAGGCCCTTTGAGCTCCTGCATCTTTGGCCCTGCCCGCTTGACTTGGTGACCTGGCTGGGGAAAGGATCTCCTGTGGCCAGCTGAACAAGGCGGGGTTAGGAGAACATTTGTTTCTCTGCTGCCTCCTGGGCTCTTAAACGTCTAGACAAGTAGACGTTTAAGGCCTGCAGATTGAGCAAGGAAAAGTTCATTGTTCTTAAAACTTTGAGCACTGGATTTTTCTAAAGCCAGATGGAATAAGAAGTGAAATTAAGAGGATGGGACGAGAGGCCAGCTCTCTGGGAGCAAGTCCTGGTGCTACCACTTGTTGGCAATAGAGCTTGGGCCATTTACTTAACCTCTCTGGGCCTCAGCTTCCTCTCTGTGGAGTGAAGGTAATAATAACTCCTGTAGGACTGTTATGAAGATTCAGTGAGTAGACTTGTGTGAAGTTCTTAGAATGTGCCCAGCATATCATCAGGGCTGAGCTGGCTAGCTTCTAGTTAGAGGGCCTCTTCTATTTTATATTACTCTTCCAAGTCAATCCTGTTATGATTACTAGTGTCTGAAAGCTTGGAAATTGCAGCTGCAAAGAAGAGCTGGAAAGGGTGGCCGTTTTTAATAGGTTGTGTGTGGGGCAAATTGGGAGGTGGTTTCCTCCCTGCGTGCTTTTCCTGCAATGCTGTCATCTGCCGCCTCGGAAGTTCTCTTTGAGTTGTCCTAGGGACGTGCTGAGAAACATTCTTCTAGACATACCTTGGCGGGGCTGGGGAGAGGAAGCAGATAATTTGGACACCTGTTACTTGTCCCTTTCCAGACACCTCCTCACAGCAACTCTGAGCAGCAGCTGGCATTACCTCCATTTGACAGGCGTAGGAATAGAGCCTCGGAAAAGCTCACCAACTTGCCTCAGGTCACCCAGCTGGAAATTCAGGATGGAGACCTAGGTGGTCAGAATAGGAAATACCCATTTCAGCTCGTGTGTGCTGCCCAAGGTTGGTTGGCTTTTCTCCTGAGCCAGGCTGTCAAGGTGTCCCGTGGTCTCTGCTCTGTGGCACGTGTGCTGCCCTGAGGGGCCCAGGCTTTGGTGGCTCTTCACTCCTGTGGTGAGCATTTATGAAGCACCAGGTATGGACAACCCCTTTCCTAAGGCAGCTGTAGTTGGGCATACAGTAAGTGGAGGATAGCAGCTGTTTTTAACACCAGTGCTTGAGACCAGAAGGGGAACAGGAACTGGAAGAGTAGCCCTCACGGTGTTAACCCTAGTGGTCTCTAAGTAGACAGGATTAAGGATAATTTTTTCATTGTCTTTTTTTGCCTCTATGTTCATTCACTCAGCAAATGTTTGTTGAGTGCTCACTGCGCCAGGCTCTGATCTGGGCACTGAGGAGCTAGTGGTGAAGACAGGCAGGGCTCAGCTCTTAGGGCATGCGGGGCACAGGAGATAAACAAGTGAACTGAGCTTACACAAGAAAATGTCCAGTAGAGAGAAGGGCTCTGCTGAAAAGTAAAACTGGTGATTTAATAGAGTGACTGATGGTTCCGAGGAGGTGATGTGTAAACTGAGATCTAAATGACAAGAAAGAGCCCATCTGGTGACAGTGCTAGGGAAGGATAGCAGCAGCGGAAACAAGCGGTTAGAGTGAGGCCGGAGTCAGCTTGGTGTGCGATCTCCCTGCAGTGACAGTGAGCGGGAAGGAGAGTGTGCAGCACAGTGGTGGCACATGAAGAGTTAACCTTCAGCATCCACATTTAGGATAATTAGGTTTATCCTTTGACCTTTGCTGAGGTAAGCCTTTCCTCTGGTCTCTGGGACTCTGGTTCACCACCTCGTGCTTCTCGTTGTGGGGTGGGACCAGGGCCACCCTGTGAGGATTGTGGATGTCAGCCATCACTACCTGAAGTCTATGGCAGTAACTCTCTCAGCTACCCACAGAAACCTGCCTCGTTCCTCCACAGCTTTGGTTTTATCCTGTATACTTTATACAGTGTAGAAATACTGATCCTTACCTGCAACGTTTCTTTTGGCAAGTGCTTTGAGCTCCTTTTGAGAAAAGTGTTAGGTCACTGCTGTGCCTGAAACCAAGTCTGAGGTCCTGGCAGATGGGATTGCAACTCTCCTCCCTGTGCTTATGTCCTCTCAGTGGTTCTTCAGGAGACCAGCCGGGTCTGAATAAAACAGAAATCATGGGAAGTCTAAATTTTCCCATGCAGCTCTGCATCTTTTTCAAATGTCTCAAGCTGGAAAATTGTACTGATCAAATTGTAATCCATTGCTGGGCCTGCCCCGTGGAGTGGGTGTATGAAGCCATCAAATGCCCCATTCTGTGGTTCTAGTCCTGGGCGGCATTGCCACCTATCATTAATGGGTATTTCTAGTAGCTGAGTCACAGAGTGTTAGAAATGGAGACTCTGGCCCAGGGCCACACAGAAGCTGCCCTTGGAGGAAGAAAGGGTTCTGAGGACTGCTCTTCATACTTCCAAAGGCCTAAGGGAAGCCCTACCTTTGGGCTCACGACAGAGCCCCACAGGCCAAGAGAAACATCCACCACTAGGCTTGGGCTAGAATTCTACCTGTGCCAGGGGCTGGTGGGAAGCTTAGGCTCTCCATGGCACCTTGGAGATGGCAGAGAATTGAACCATTTGTCAGAAGGGGGTCTTGGGAATTAAGGGTTTGGGGAGACCATATGGTTTACCCCATAATTTTAGAAGTAAGGAGCCTGGTCACTGGCTGCCTGGTGCTGCAGAGTGGTCACAGTGCTGGGCGTAGATCCCTACTATCTTGTGTCCTGATTCTGTGTGCTCTGCCACACCCATTGTTTGCTTTTGGGCATGGTTTTTAAGAATGCTGTCCATGATTTCTCATTTACAGAACTACTTTGAGGAGAAGAGAGGTGGGGGCATGAAAGAACTCTCCCCCTTGTGACACGATTTTGCTCCCCAGTCTTCAGGGTGTCTGATTCTTGACCCAGTGAGGGAGGCACAGCTCACCACAGTCCTGTCTCCTAGACTGGGGATGAGGCTGAGTGACTAGTCAGGTGGCAAAGTGGAGCTGAAATGGCCAGAACGAGGTCTCCTGACCCTGGTGCTTCTTTATAGTCTTTAAAAAGAACTGCATTTCAACACCTGTGTAGTCTGCCCTCCTAGGCAGCTCTTCCAGAAACTAAATGGTCAGGGCACATTGGTAAAGAAAATTGGAATGCCTTATGTGTGTTTTCAGTGGTTGATTTCTGCTTTTAGAAAAATTAAGAACAGGTAAAGTCATAGGAGGCTGTTTGAAGTCTAGTTTGAGCTGTCCTGTGCTTATTCCAGTGACTGTTGGATCCTGGGAGAAGCTGCTCAGGTGGCTCTTTGTAGGAAGATCTCCTGCCTTGTGTGAAGGGTGGCATTGTCTAGCATAGGGGCAGGTGCTTCCTACCTGGTCAGCCCTTCATAGTCCTTCCTTCACATCTCCACCTGACCATAGGCTAACTGACACCCCCTGGGGCTCTTCCACCCTAGAAGGGAGAGAGAGAGGAGAGTGCATGGACAGATTACCTGCTTTATTATCTACAAGCCAAATCTAAAATGTTTGTTTTTCCTTGAAATTCCTTGAGCATGTGCATGCAGTTTTTTAAAGCCCACTTTTTGGATGGTGATATACAAAATTGTCTACCCAATAAGTCATTGAAATTTGGTTGCCCCCATTCAGTTAGTGAGGAGGACATTTCTTTCTTTTTTTGGCTGAGTCTGTTTATCTTGTGTGTGTAAAGTAGAGGATTTTCCCCTCTTCATTCTCTCCACTCCATGAGCATAGCTCTAAGCTCTAAGTTATTACTAGCTTTGTTGATGTAGTCATAATAGTCCTTTCTCTGGAGGCTGAAATGACCACTGGGGAAGAATGTGGCAACTGTCCATATGGTCCTGACTGGACTGTTGTCTTTGGACAGTCAGCTCAGGCTGGTCATATGAGCTGGGGTCTCAGCCACCCCCCAACTGAGCCTCCTTGTGATGGTTGTGTTACCCTTTGCCCCAGCAGGAAGATGGGGATGTTTCCTCACTCGTGGACTTGCAAAGCATTCACAGACGTAATGTTGATGTATGTCATAGAGTGACACGTGGCCTTGCCTCAGTGTGCCTACAGATCATGGGAGCTTGGTAAGAGTGTTACATCCCCTAAGTGCCACCTCCCAATTACTGTATGTCTGAAGTTTTGAATAGTGTCCCCAGAGATTCTGGTATGTACAATCAGTGGGCCACACTGAAGCAGTGCTGCAGGAAGGGCGGCTGCCTCCTCTACCCGCAGCTCTCCCTGCCATCTGCCTTGAGACAGAGGAAGTAATGAGAAATCATGGGAGGCTGCCAGACATAGATGGTTTGAACTGCTCTCTGGGCTGAAGAGCTTCAGTTCAGTTCACTGTGTAATATTTATTGATTACGACTGCATTTTCATGGTCAATATTGATTGACCTGTGACTGTTGGGTTTTGAGGGGGGGGAAAGATGATTATTGCTGGTCTTGATCCTTGATCCCTGAAAAGCCACTGCCAAAATCTCTTGTCCGGTACGGTGCACATTTTCACAGCACATGACCAGCCGTGTGCCCTGGCATCCCAGAAGCACAGTGGCTGAGACATGCAGGCTCTGACCGGGGGCCTCCGTGCTGCTCTGAGCCAGGAAAGCCTCTTCTTTCTCCTGTATGGATGCTCTGGATTTGGAAGGAATTCCCCCAGCCAGTTCTGGAAGCCCTTGGAACACATTTTTTATGGAATTTTTCTTGTCTCCAGAGGCCTCACTTTAGTCTTGGAATTTTTTGTTTGTTTGTTTACTTTTCTTCTGTTTGCTGGGTTTTTTAGGTTTTTTTAGTTTGTTTGTTTTAGTCTATTTTCAGGCTACACTGTCCTTTGAATTATCCTATTTTCAAATATGCCAGAATTTTTTCCCCCTGCTTGACCCTGCAAATGTGGTGATTCACCTGTTAGTTGGTGGTCACCATTATAAGCCACTCTCAGAAAGAGCCATGATCCCAGGCTCTGACTGGAGGTACCTGTGCTCCTGGGAGGGACATGTTCCTCCTGCAGCTGTGACCATGGTTAGGTGTGTCAAGGAGAGCCAGGCTGCTCCCTGCACTTGTATCAGAGGCCCTCTGGAGGCTCGGGGAGGCAGGCAGTGCTCTGTGTGTTTGTTGCTTGGTTGTTGCTGGCTTTCCTCCACCCTGGGTACTTGTTGCACAGAACTCGCTGTTGCAGATGATAGAAACACACATTGCTGCTGGTTACAAGTGACTGCGTTGCTCATGCAGCTAAGTCCAAGGAGAGGTTCAAAGGATGGTCTGTCTTGCTCCTTCTCTGTGTCCTGGCTGCTTGCTTGCTTCTGTGCTGGCTTCAGACTTAGGTAAAGCCTGGCCCAGTGGTGGCATCAGCAGCTTCACAACCTTGTTGGCTTCCTAGTAGTTTCAGGGCCCATCCAGAGAGGTCTCCAGGTGGTCCAGTATGGATTGTCACCTGGCCCCTGGTCTAGCCAGTATGGCTGGCAGCTTGTGGTGCTCTGAGTGACTGGGCCTGAGCCGGGCCTGCTCCTGGTCACTTCCCCCTGGAGGGCCAACGCTCTTTCCAAGACAAGGAATATGGATATTACACAGGCAGAAACAACAGATTCCATTTCTAGTAAAGATTCTGTGGCATAAAGAACCTTCCCTAGTAGAACTGTAGAAGAGTGAGTGTCCCCTTCCATACTGAGTAGTCTGTGGCTTTTAAAAAAATTATTTTTATTAAATATATCTTTATTGATTTTAGAGAGAGGAAGGGAGAGGGAGAGATAGAAACATCAATGATGAGAGTCATTGATTGGCTGCCTCCTGCACACCCCCTACCGGGGATCAAGCCCGCAACCCAGGCATGTGCCCTGACCGGGAATCGAACCACAGTCTCCTGGATCCTAGGTCGATGCTCAACCACTGAGCCACGCCAGCTATAGCCTGTGGCTTTTGAGGTGGAGACTTCAGAGCTTCCGTGGGCCTTTTGGAAGGCCTGGCAGAAATGCGCATTGCCTGCTGGAGAGGAGACTTCCCCAGACCAGCTGATATGTTCAGTTTTTTGCTGTTGGTTGGATTTTATCAGCTCATTGTGGTTACTATTGGTTATCTTATGTGTATTAGAAACCCTGATTCTTAATAAAATGAATTATTAATTAGTACTGTTTTAAAACAGTCTTTTCAGGGCAGGAGTGGGGTGGGGTGGTAGGGGTTGTGCTGGCTGGGATCCCCTAGTTGTCTTGTCCAGGGAAGTCAGTGGACGTCTTCTGGTTCCTGTTCCAGCTCTCTTGGTAGGTGCAAAAGGATTTATTTGCCTTGAATAATAAATCCAACTTGAAGTCATTTTGCTGCCTCCACTCAAAAATATTTAAAGTTGTAACAGAATTTTAAAACTTACCTGCTTCATTCACCACTTATGATAAAACAGTTCTAAGTAATACCTGATGATAGAAATATATTTCTAAAGGCATTTCTAGTTATTGATGTTCTAATGGCATTTGTCCCTTCAGTTATGATTGTATAATTTTTGAAAATGAGTCCTCCCACTTTTTTCTTTTAGTCTATACTCTAACAAAGTTTATTTTTCCTTCTTGTTTTGACAATGTCCCCACCCGTCCTCTCCATTTCTGTCCTGGAGGTCCTTAATAAATGATTGGATGTTTGTGGAATGATCATATTTTCCCAGGCTTGAGTGAAGTGCCCAGAAGGTAACAAGTTACCCTGTTTTAGTTACCTTTGCATGTACATTAATTCAGGCTCAGCCAGTTGGAGAAAAGAAAACTGGGAAATTGAGAAGGAAAATTTGGAAAGTGGAGCCGGCAAACTACTCAAACGAGAGTGAGAACAAAACAAAATTCAGATTTTGGAAATAACACAGTATGTGTACTTGAGGATGGTGTGTGCTCAGGGTTGGGTTTTGGGAGGGAATACCTGGCAGGTGTTTTGGGGAGGGAGATGTTTATTTACTGCCCAATCTGAGGTTGAGGGGGAGATGTTTTAGAATGGGAAGACTGAGGTGTGAGGTATGGACAAGTGTGGTGCAGAGCCACAGGGTCCCACGTCTTCAATTGGAGGAGCAGAGGAGAGCTGTGTGCCCAGCTGGCGCTGCTGTGGCCGCACAGCCTGCTCACATGTCACCAGGTTCCCACAGATGGAATTAGAAGTTTTTTTTGTTTTTTGTTTTTAAATCCTCCCTGAGAATATGGTATTTTTGTTGTTTTTTTATTGATTTTTGATGTATGGAACGATGCTGTCATCAACTGAGCCACCCGGCCAGAGCGGAATTGGAAGTTTTGATCTGCAAAGTCTTGGGTGAGGCGTGTGACTCATTTGGCCTTGAAAATCCTTTCTCAAAGGTTCCTTGGTGTGTTTTCTCCTATCAGGAATTTCTTATCTCCAGATTTCACCCTTCCCACCATTGGTTGGTCCGGAAAGTGGCTCTTGTCTATAGCTTTAAGAAAATGGCAGGCAGCCATTCATATTATATAGACTTTATGTGTGTGTGTGTGTGTGTGTGTGTGTGTGTGTGTGTGTGTGTTTTGAATATAACAGATATCTTATTAGCCTTTTTCTTCTTCTCGAAGCCTATTTCAGAGAGACTGCTAACAGATGCCTCTACAAGCTGATCCTGTTAAAGGGTACCTTGCCTTGGTCTGCAGCCCATTTCTGAATTTTCTGGCATTCTTTCCCCAGCCTGCATTTGTGTCGGCAGGAGCACCCTGACCCTTGCTCACAGGAACTGCTGCCTTCCCTTTGCAACCAAAGGCCCGGGAGACTCGGCGGGTGCCCTGGCTGCGCCTCATGGCGTCTCCCTGGTCTTTTCTGGGAGGACACCAGGTCCAGCTGTTCTGGTCCCCCCCCCCCCCAAGGTGGTAGGACTAGAGAAGGGTCAGCAGAGCCCAGCGCATCATTTCTCCCTCAGGAAATTATGTGTTTTTTCCATTATATTTTCAACCATTTGGGGCCTTTTTACCAGGACTCTTTGCTCTCATGCTTAATTGAAGCTGCTTTCTTACCTGGAGGAAGGTGGCCCAGGGTCTCTTCAGGGGTGGATCCTAGCTCCACCTGCTTCTCCTTGAGAAGTGGGAAAGTCTTACCTGCTGTGTACCAGCTGAATAACACCTGGAAATGCCCAGTGGTCCTGGCACCTCGCACAGCCCCTGGACATTAAGTACACCTGAATGTTACTGCTGATTTTGACGAGTGTTTGCGCTTTAATCTGGGAGATGCTTATTAAAAATCAAAGTCTTTTTTCCTTTTCGAGGCCCACCCAATCTCTGCCAGCAGTGACTTGCTATGAATGAAAATCTAATTAAAGCCAGGGGTGCAGGTCACTATGCGTTTCCATTCCTGGGCCTCCGACAGGCGTTAGGATTTAGGGGAGCCGACGGGTGGTGGGAGGTGGAATGCACTGGCCTTCAGCTGATGCCAGTCTGTGGAGGCAGGATCCTTGTCATTCCGGCATGTGGAGAGGCTCCTTGCCAGAGCAGATGCACCGACAGTCGCCAGGATGAATTTTATGAGCTGTCTCTCTTATTCGTGGGCCACCTGTGAGGAGTGGTCACTGCATTTCCTAGGCTCCCCTTCTGGATGCCTTTCACTGACTTATTCTTTCCATGTGACCACTGTGGTCTGAGGCTCGTGACAAAGGTGGGCGCCACTCACTTACTGTTTCTCCAGCAGAAACCACACCACACCGCAGCTTCACTGCTTCATGGAGAGTAAGGGCTGCTGCAATAGGAGGGAGGAGGGAGGAGGGGCCTAGCCTGGTGGTGACCTTAGTTGGCTCCAGGCCTCAGGTTACTTATCTGCACAGGGGAAGAAGAATCTCTCCCAGAAGGTCTTCAGGAGCACTAGGTGAGACAGCCTGGCCTGAGGAACGCAGCAGGTGGCGGGGGGGGGGGGGGCACCCAGGCCCTGGTTGTACTGCTCTGTCTTTGGCAGTCCCTGGAGTCTCCTGGGCCTTTTTCCTCACTTTGTAAATGAGGAGTAATCTACATCACTATGTCCCATCCATCCCCTCAGGTCTCCTCAGTTCTGAAGGCCATACTGAGGGTTGTTTCTGCAAAAGCCCTTCCCTGCCTGCCTTTGCAGCCCCACCAGCCAGTTGGTTCTGGCTTTGCACCTTTCTGTTCCCTGTCAGACTGTGGCCTTCCTGAGGAAAGGGACATTGTTTTCAGTGGTTTCATAAATTTATTCAGCAGGATTTATATCATATCAGGCACAGTGCTAGGTGCTGGGTGCTCATCAGTGAACAAGACTAATGGGGGTCACCAAACTTGTGGACCAGAGCCCATTGTCGGAGACATGGATCTCATGTCAGCTCAGTAAATGTTTCTCTTCTGGAGAGGGACTAGATGTATTTGTGGCATAGGATTGGGTGAGCCAGGTAATGCATGACCCTGAGCCTCAGTTTTCTCCTCTGGAAGTGAGGGGTTGGGCTAGCACCAGATTATTTCTAGGCTATATTATACAGGTTGGGCCAGGTGCTGGAGACTTTTGAAAGCCCAGCTCTAGAAGAGTAGTTGGGAACCTTTATAAAAAGTCAGGAGGAAAGTGGTGGTCACAGGGAATTATCTGGGCAATTACAAGCATGGTGGACCAACGCCAAATGTTAAACAATTTTAAAGGTATAGATAGGCATTTTGGGGTTAAGATATACCTGAGATGAGAGGCCTTCTTATTCCCAAAGATAATTTAAAATATGTCAGGACCAACCTCCCCCAATGTTGATTCTTTTGTAGTTTGCTTTTGCCGTGCAGTAAAAATACAACCCATAGAAGAGCCATTTCAATGGAAGCATTTTGAAAATAGAACAAAAATAGAAAATAATAATCGTGTATTTCTTCCAAAGGCTTAAACTTGAATTTAAATTTTATTCATTATTAACTTGTAATATTGATATTCATCTTGAAAGAAAGGTGGAATCTCTTTTATCCTAGGGGGGCTGGAGTATGTCCAATTTCGCCCCCCTTGCATACGCCAGTACCCACTGTTTTCAGAAGTGTCTGCGCCAGAGCCTCCTCCTGTGTCAGGAGCTCATGGCACAGTGAGTGTTTTTCTTTATTTCTCTAGGTCATGGCTTCCAGCTTCTCAGAGCTGAGTCTCCAGCGAAGGAAATGACTGTCAGGGATCTTGCTCCAGATCTGTTACAGAGACAGAACCTTTGCAGGGTGCAGCCTTGCCCAGGACAGGAACGTTTCTCTCTTTGAAGGGCTTTACATTTGTAGGATAATAAAGATGACGACTTCTTCTATCAGACGACAGATGAAAAACATTGTGAACAATTATTCAGAAGCCGAGATAAAAGTACGGGAAGCCACCTCCAATGACCCATGGGGCCCATCCAGCTCTCTGATGACCGAGATCGCAGACCTGACCTACAATGTAGTGGCCTTCTCGGAGATCATGAGCATGGTGTGGAAGCGGCTCAATGACCATGGCAAGAACTGGCGGCATGTGTACAAGGCCCTGACACTCCTGGACTACCTCATCAAGACGGGCTCTGAGCGGGTGGCCCAGCAGTGCCGAGAGAACATCTTTGCCATCCAGACCCTGAAGGACTTCCAGTACATGGACCGCGACGGCAAGGATCAGGGCATCAATGTGCGTGAGAAGTCAAAGCAGCTGGTGGCCCTCCTCAGGGATGAGGAGCGCCTGAAGGCCGAGAGGGCCCAGGCCCTCAAAACCAAAGAGCGCATGGCCCAGGTTGCCACCGGCATGGGCAGCAACCAGATCACCTTCGGTCGTGGTTCCAGCCAGCCCAACCTCTCTACCACCTACTCGGAGCAGGAGTATGGCAAGGCCGGGGGATCACCAGCCTCCTATCATGGCTGTGAGTAGTGGAAATGCGCCTCACCCTCTGCTAGAGCCCACTGGCTGCAGACATGGTAGCACTGGGCAACAGGTGGGTGGGTGCCCTTGGGCTGAGCAAGATGGTACATCTGACCTTTGTCTCAGCTTGTGGCCGCCCAGACAATACCCTTGGTCTGCTTCGAGTTACTGTTACAAAGGGGCTTTCGGCCCCATGACTGCTTTGGCTCGGTGTCTCAGGACCCTCTGCTTCTCTGAGTCTGATTCTGTACAACTAGGCAGGAAGGCCTGCAGAGAAGGCGGGCAGAGAGGCAGGCCTCCTCTTTCCTCCTGGGGAAGGGCTGCAGAGCAGGACTGGCCCGCCGCACACGCACTGGGGAGGTGACTGTATTTGGTAGCTAGGAGGAAACAAATGCTTTTTCTGGATAATCTTGTTTCTTTAATCTCACATCAATGTTTTTTTAATGACTGGGCTACAAGTCTCCTGACTGGCTCAGTGTATTTTCTACTTTAGCGTCACAGGGCATGAGGTGGTATTTCTCTGTCTCCCTTAACCAGAGAGAGAAGGCAAGACCTCTGCAGGTGTGCACGTGGGCACGGCCCCCTTTTCCCACCTGCGGATGAGAGTTCTTGGTGAATTGTTTGTGTGGTGGGGTCTGTGCTGGGTGGGCTGCTCTGTTTTCTCATTTTGCATATCAGATTGCTCTAGGCCTAAGGTTCAGAAGAGGTTTCAGGGAACAGAAGTGGAGTTCAGGGCGTGATGACAGCTGATCTCAGTGAGCAGTGTTGACATCCTGGTTGCTTGTTGAAAGTAGCCCCAGGAATGGGGCTCTTCACAGTGAGCTGTTGAGACAGGTGGCCCCAGTGCCCTTGGGGTGGGCTGCAGTGGGGGATGCAAAACTTGTGTCTTTTCTCTGTTAAAATAAAAGTGTAGGTCTCCATACCCTTTCTTTCTGGAATCAGTAACTCTATGTCAGCTAACAGAAAACTTTTTTTAAAGGAAGTTGTTTGTAGTTTGATGAACCCGGCAACCCTTGCTCAGTCAGTAGTCTGCTGATATTTCCTGCTTTTGCAGGTTTCAATTTGACATTGTATAGGCACCGGTAGCATTTTAAGAAATGTATCAAGTAGAAGATTTGCATAGTAAAGTCAGACTTCCTGCCTCTAGGAATTGTAAATTATTATCAAGCTGGGAGAGGTTAGCCCTTTCTCATCCCATCTTTTCCTCACTTAGTTTGAACTCTGCTTAAGCAAAGGCTGTGACCTTCATGAAAGCCCTTGAAAAAAATATAACCTACATCTGCAGAGGTCTCCTTCCAGGCTGGGGCACACTAGAAAATAAAGATTGCTCTTTGAGAAGTGAAGGTGTTTGTTTCCCTCAAGTTACCTCTCTCCATCCCCTAGAAAGGTCCCTGTGGGTCGAGTTGGTCTCGTCTCCTTGGCTTCCTCTTTGGGAGGTGGCTGGAGTTGTGCTGTGTGGCCATCGGAGCTGTTCCTCTCTCTACCTGCCTTTTGCAGTCTTTGTTCTCAAGAAGCTGGAGGATACAAATCGAGGAGCTTAAGTAGTGTTTTCTTTCATCAGTAGTTTGTGGAATGTTCCAGGTGCAGGGGAGAGGTCGTTGAGGGTACAGGTGGGAACCTGGATGGGGCCTCTCATCACAGGTCCTGCCTGGCTTTACACTGAGCTGACTGCTGCTGCCATAGTCAGCTCTGGTGGTTTCTGGTTCCCTCAGACGTTGAGATTGAGCAGCATATTCAAGGTCAGAATGTGGTGGATCAGCAGGCTGTTCACTGCCTCTGAGAACGTCGGTCAGGAATCAGCCTCTGCTCGAACCTCGGCCACTTCCTCTCCCTCTAATGGCATGTCTTTTTCTGTGTGTGTGTGTGTCCCTGCCCAACAGCACCCGAGGCCTCGCTGTGCCCCCAGCATCGCACAGGGGCCCCGCTGGGTCAGAGTGAGGAGCTGCAGCCGCTGAGCCAGCATCACCCCTTCCTGTCGCACCTGGGGCTGGCCTCCCACCCAAATGGTGACTGGTCCCAGTCCTGCCTCACTTGTGACCGCGCAGCCCGAGGTGGGACGGCGGTTTGCTTTTCTCCTTCCTAGAAATGCTGGGCAGCTTGCTGGGGCGGGGTGGGTGGGGGGTGGTGCTTGTCATGTCAGTACAGCCAACTCTCTCCCTGTCTCCTCTGGACCTCATGGTCCAGCCTCCAGAAGACCCAGGGCCCTTTCTTCTTCTCCCCCTAGGAGCTTAAATCCTGGTCATGCTCCCTTCACACTGTGCCATGTCACTTGCTAGAAGTTCTGCCAAAGGCTTAATAGGGGAGCGGCTGTTTGGTTCAGGCATGGGGTGGCTGTCCATGCTCTCCTGTGTCCCTGTGCCCTGAAAAAATTGGAGAGGACTCTGCTGGCTGCCAGACCCAGGTGCAATGGAGGACCAGACCACTTGGCTTGCTGAGCCAGAAAGGTGTGGTTTAAATCTCGCAGTGCCGGGCACACCCGGGAGGCCTCGGTGGATGGTTGCTGGAACCCATCGTCCTTGGTGCAGTGATAGTGCTGCTGAGGACAAAACGGGATTGTTTTTGCTTCTCAATTAACTGCTGTTCTTCCTGAAACCCCCATTACCATGGTAAACAGAGAGTTAGCTGTACTGTCTATTCTAGGTCACAGTGTTTGAAGACACCTAATTCAATGGGTAATTAAAAATGGGGCTTCTCTTTTGACTAATAATGTATCATGGTCAGAGACTACATACAACTGTTACAGGTTAAACTGGAAACAGATTTCACTGTTGTTGACAAGAAAATGCTCTCAATCTAATCTACCTTGGTCCCCAGTGGGCCCTGCTACAGAGGAGAAAGCTGTTATTGGAAGGGATGCCGACAAAGAGCCTTTGTGACTCCCAGTAAGGTGTGGCCAGCCTGTGTTCAGCCCTGGGAACAGTGACTGTTTATTCCCGCCTCATTAATACTGCAGTTTGTTGGACGTGGGCATTTGTGTGATCACTGTATTTAGCTCTCGGGTATTTTCCTTTGTACCCCCGAACAGTTCATAGGGGACTTTGTAAGGAGGGCCAGCTTTACACTGTGTTCCCAAGGAGCCCCAAGTGTGTGCTGAGCTGCAGGCCTGCCTCTCCCATCAGATCTCTGGGACTGTTCCCAGCGGGACCCTGGGGTCCCTAGAACTCCAGGAGCTCCCTTTTCGTGTTTCCCAGGTTCTACCCATGTAGTAACTGGCAAGGTCTGTTGTGAGCTCAGTGGTTAGCTGCATTCACCTGGCCCTCCAGCTCTTCTGGTGGCAGGCTGGCTCTCCTGGGACATTGGCATATTAAAATCAGGCTGACATGCCCCTTCCACTTCCTCCCTCTATGCTAGGACCAGACACCCTGCTCCACCAGGCCAGTCTCCCTCTCTGCATCTTTGCCCTGCAGTTCTTTCACTTGGGGCCTCCCGGCACCTCTGGCACATTGCTCAAGGTATATGGCCCATGTGGATTTTTCTTCTCCTTCAGCTCTGGTAGAAATTAAGGATAAAAATGAGTTTGTTTGTTTGATCATTTCTCCTGCCCTAGATGGGTTTTAGGCAAACAAGTGTTACTGGTGTCTGTTTCACCCTTCACCGTTTTGTGTGTGCACTCCCCTCCACACTTCACACTCTCTGTGCACATGTACATTCCCCTCCACACTTCACACTGTCTTCATGATGGGGCTGCATCGCGGGGCTTCTGTTCTTAGCATCTAGCAAAGTGCCGAGTGTAAGGTAAATGCTAACATATGCACATTGGTGGACTTGCTTTGAACATACTTGCTTGTAATCCAGCAGTGGAGAAGTTAGACTGATGCCAGCCATCCAGGAATGGTCTGGTGAAATGCAGGCTGGGATTCAGGGGTGACATTTGTGAGAGGCACACTTAGGACCCCAGACCCCTCAGGGGAGGCCTGGTGGACACAGGTGCAGACTCAGGACAGGGCAAGGGAGGCCAGTTGCCAAGAGGATCCCTTCGTGGGAGAGCCAGCATCATGGGGAGGCTCTGACGCTTTGGCTGCTATTCTTACCCACAGCAGTGGTGGTTGAGGAGAGCTGCCTGCTCCGTACCGTACCCATTTACCCTCCCTGTCTCCTCCCTCTCACCTTCCACAGACATCTAGAGGTCTGATCTTGGAAACCTCTCCAGTGCTCTCCTGCATCTCTAGTTCCATGGCCTCAATTCACTACCAGCTTTCTGATTGGTTTCCTTGCTGTTAGCCTCCCCATTCTTATTCACCCTCCAACTTGATAAATCATGTCTGATCCTAGGTCTCAGAAAGCTCCTCTGGATCCCAGGGGTCCCCAGAGGGCCCAGCCCAGCGCTTTTGGCATGGCAGACAATCCCTTTCCTAGTGGTCCTTGGTTGCCCTCTGCCAGCTTGGGTCTGCTGAGGTCTGCCTTGGGGCACCACTCGCAGTGAAGCGTGCCCTATCTGCACTCTGGCTCCCGCGTTTCCTTGTTCATTCAGCAAGGATGTATTCATTCCCCACTGTGTGCCAGGCACTGTGCTAAGCGCAAAACGGAGCTCCCGCCATTACTAATGGGAAGAGAGACAATAAACATAAGACATACAGCACATTACGCGATGAGTGCTTTATGAAAAAGCAAACAAAACCCAAAGCAGCCTGGCCGAGCGTGAGGAGTAGGGAAGGTGGTCTGCAGTATTAAGGGGGGTGTCAACAGCCTCTTTGAGAAAGGCATGCTAGAGCAAGGATTGGAGGAGGAGGAATGAGCTGTTGAACATCTGGAAAAGCATTTCAGGCAGAGGGCTGGAGCAGCAGTGCAAAGGCCCTGGGGTGGGGGTCTGCTCAGGGTGTTGGCAGAGCAGGAAGGGGAACAGGAAGGCAGCCAGTATGGCAGGAGCTGCTTGAGGGAGAGTGGTTAGTGAGGTCAGGGTAGGCATATAGCAGAGGGCAGGCCTGGGGAAGGGTAGGCCTGCTTCTCAAACTGACTCATTTCTAATCCATCTCAGACTGATACTTTTGTATCAGTGTTTAGGCTTTATAGCAATGTCAGCTTGCTATAAAAGTTTGTAAATGCTTTTCCTCACTTTATTTACCTTGTTGGGTACCATATGCTAACTAGACCGGTATAGGGCCTTTGGGTCATTGTGCAAACCCTTTGGCTTTTACTCAGTGAGCTAGGGAGGCCGGGGTGGGTTTAGAACCGAGGGGGAACTTGATCTGATTTAGGGATGAGAAGGCGTAGGAGGACTCTAGCTATGTTTGGGGCAAGGTGGGCCCAGGAAGACCAGTCAGGAGACCACTGCCCTTATCCAGGTGGGAGATGAAGTGTCTAGATCGGATGGGGCTGTGGAGGTCTGGTATATTGTAAAGGAGAGCAATGAGACTTGCTAGAGGGCTGACCCTGGTGAGAGGAGTTTGGGACAGCTCTGATGACTACTGACTCAGCAGCTGGGGAAGGAGCTGCCGTCCCTTGACGGGAGGGTGCTGTGAGTAGAGCAGTTTGAGCAGAGGTGGGATCACGTTCTAGACACATTGAAGTGTCTGGAAGGCTTGCAAGTGGAGGTGTGGAGAAGGGCTGAGAAGTCTAGGGCTTAGAAAAAATTCTGGGCTGAAGATGCCTTCAGCACTCTGGCTCACCTGTCACTCATGCTCACATAGTGGCGTCCATGTTCCTGGTGAACTGGCTGCCCTCCCTATCGAGGCTGGCTCCTGGGCTCCCCTACGCTGCCTGCCTCACTTGATCTTGTATGAGTAGTCAGGACTGCTGTGTGCAGGTGAAGCTGTGGGGCCTGAGAAGGTCTCTCGGGCTGCGAGGGGTTGGGGTTTGCCCAAGACCACACAGACAGGGAGCCAGCTTGGATGGAGCAAACAGCCCACCTGTCCCCCTACCACAGGCTCTGTCTACCCTCCCACATTCTGCAGAGCCAGTCATGGCACTCAGCAGGCTGTGGATAATTGTAGATGTTCTTGGGGCGGCGGAAACCCACATCAGAAGCTCCACATGGGGGTTGGGAGAATTGCCCTGTGAGTCAAGGTGGAAGCCTGGAATATAAAGATTGCTGCTGTCCTCTGACATGGATGCTCCAGGGTCCGGAGCTAGACCTCCCTTCCCGGCATCTCTGCTCCTGGGTTTGCCTACATGGAGGGAGGGGCTAATGACAGAAGGAGAGAAGCCCAGCTCGTCCTCTCAGCCCCCTTGTGCAGCTCCCTGGGTGGTGTCCAGAACCCAGCCACACTTGCCTTGCTGTAGCATGACGGTGTCCGTGGGCTGGTGCCTTGGGCTTCTGGCGAGGAGATCCACTGCCAGCATTCCCATTCTTAGAAAAAGAAGAGAAAACGGAAGGAAGATGGAGAATTGGAAATCCTCATTGCCCTCGGATTCCCTCGAGTAAATCAGAACCGACCTGAAGCCCCAGAACTGAAGGGCAGTGGCTGCTTTGCATAGTCTTTCAGGCTATCCTGATGGATACCCTGCCTGGTGGCACCTTCAGCACTCTGGCTGATGCCAAGAAGCCATCTGTGGGTGGTTCAGGTCTGCTTCCGGGGGACATCAGTGCTTCCTTCAGGCCAGCCTTTCATTCCGGCCAGGAGCTGGCCTGCAGGGCAGCCCTCATGCACCGTCCGCAATGACCTGTTAACTAGAGGGTGCGCCCATTTCACCCATTTGCCCTGCTTCTCTAGGAAGGACTGCAGCTGGCAGTGTCAGAGGGTTAAATAGGTACCAGAAAGAGGTGAGGCAAACAGAAATACGCAGGGCAAGGGTCCCATGTAACTGCTGGAGATGAATCCAAATTTGGCTTTGAACTTCTCAGCCACCAGCACCAAAGAGGAGAGCTTCTCTTTAGTTGCTGAACAAGAGCCCAGTGAATGCAGCCCACACAGGCCTTTGCTGTGGGCGCTCTGTCCTGGCTGACCCCACGGTCTATACAGCACAGTGTCTCACCTAAAGTGCAGTGATGGATGGCTCTCCCACTCCCTCCATGGAGATCAGCCATTCTTAAACCCGTAAAGAGATTTGGAACACTTCTGCGTGCATCGTTTCTTTCCCACATGTGCTTGAGAAGGCCCCGAAACAGCCTGCCCTCTGGGCCCTTGAGGGAAGCGGATTCTCCACAGCATGGGCCCCTTGGGTGAGTAAGAGTCGCTATGGCACCACCTCTGCCAGCCAAGCTGTGGGAGTACAGCTGGAGCATGGACTGCCACGGAGAGAACGTTTCCGTAAGAATCAGGCCTCTGAGAAAGGGAGTCTTATATAGGTCTGTTTTGAAAATTTGAGGATGTGGGGAAATATATTAATTGCTTTAAAAAAACAAACCTAGCTAGCATGTGGCTCAGAAGCCCTCCTGGGCCCTGGCTGGTGTTCTCAGTGGTTAGAGCACTGGCCCCACACACCAAAGGGTCTCTGGTTAAGGGCACATACCTCTGTTGCAGGCTTAATCCCCAGCCCGGTTGGTGCACATGCGGGAGGCAGCCAATCAATGTGTCTCTCTCACATCGATGTTTTTTTTCTCTCTCTCCCCTCCCTCCTTCCCTTCTACTTTCTCTAAAAATCACTGGAAAAAATATTGTTGTGTGAGGATTAACAACAACAACAAAAAATTGCCCGGCCGGGCATGGCTCAGTGGTTGAGCATTGACCTAGGATCCAGGCGATCCGGGTTCGATTCCCTGTCAGGGTACATGTCCGGGTTGTGGGCTCGATCAATGACTCTCTCATCATTGATATTTCTATCTCTCTCTCTCCCTCTCCTTTTCTCTCTCTGAAATCAATAAAGATATATTTAAAAACAACAACAAAAAAACCCAAAAAATTTAAAAGAAAGAAGAAGCCCTCCAGGGTGTGGTCTTGGAAGGAGCCTGGGTCAGTTGAGGCCTCTGCGGAGCGTGAGAGGTGGAAGGGAGTGAAGCTCTGAGGTGCAGGGATGAGGTAAACTGCCCAGGAAAGGGGTCACGGGACATGCTCAGGGCTGAAAGGTGGTTGGTGGCTGCTGGTCAGGTGATTCCCTGGTATCAGGAAAGCCTAGGGACAGCAGCCCTCAGGTGCCCTCCACTTGGCTTTGGGCTGCATCGTGGCATTGTTTTCTGAGGGGTATAGACTAGAAGCTGGGAGTGAGATGGGATTCTTTTGACAGCCCGTTTTGCTGGAGCAGATAATTCTTTGGCAGGCAGTGAGTCCCAGGGCAGAGCAGGTGCTGGGCTGTCACCCTGAGCCTGCTCTGGAGAGAGTTAAATCTCTTCAAGTGGAAAATAGGATCAGAGAGGGAATAGGTCAGTGATGCCAACAGACACTAGAAGGTGGCAGTTTCATTGACACATCTGTCCGAGGGTTAAACATTAAAAATGCTCATTCTTGCCCAAGGGCTTGAGCCTTCAGTGGGATCTGACTGTGCCAGGGTGAGGCTGCTGGATGGCTGAGCTGCTCCAGTCAGCAGTTGCTCAAGACAGCCAGAGGCGTAAAGGTGGTCCCTCCTTTGCTTCTCATGCTGTCCTGAGGAGGTGGGCAGGACAGGTGTTGCTGATCAGGACACTGAGATGGACTCATTACCCAAACCCACTCAGGCATAGTGGTGAACCCAGGCTTTCTACAACTCTGGTTCTCCCACTTTTCTATTTAAAAAAAGGATTTTTTAAATTGTTGTTCAAAATGTTTGAATATATAGTGTGCAGGCCAACGCTGTAACCACTGAACCACACAGGCCAGGGCTGAGCTTTTTTTTTTTTCTCAAAGCATTTCTTTTTCAGGGTTGCAGTTACATTGTAGATGCAACTTTACATCCCTTCTTTCTATCTCACAACGTTATAACAGAAGCATTTTCTCACATCTCTGCAATCCTGTAAACTTTTTAATTTTCTTTCATTTTGTAAATCCTCACCTGAGGGTATTTTTCCCATTGCTTTTCAAAGAGTGGAAGGGGGAGAGGAGAGAAACAAAGATATCAATATGAGAGAGACACATTGATTGGTTGCCTCCCGCACGCGGGGATCGAGCCTGCAACTGAGGTATGTGCCCCTAGAACCCGGAACCCTTCAGTCTGCGGACTGACACTAATCACTGAGCCAAACTGGCCAGGGGCAATCCTATAAACTTTTTAACAGCTATACTCAGCATCCCACTGGGTGAAGGTTCCTAAGTCATCCTCACCTGATATTGGACGGTCACAGCAGACAGCCCAGCCGTTTCAGTGCCAGGGTCCTGCTGCCAGGATAGAGCCCCAGCTGTGAGGTTTTGTCGTGACCATTGACTGTGGGTAAAGCAAGCAGTCTCTTAACCTGGAGAGGAATTAAGACCCAATCAAGACCCACATTCCCCAAAGGCAACTGTACTAACCAGTCTGATCACAGGTCTGACTAGTGTTCCATGAAAACAGAACGAATGTAATGTTTTATATTATGCAGGTAATAAAACAACAGTATTGTACAGGTGTCATCCATAGCCACGTGACATTTTCAAAGCACAGTTTTCAAAATGTTAGTTTGTTCATTTCCTCATTTTGGTCCCTGTGTGCCAGAGCTGGCACTTGCAGTGAAGGGGCTCACAGCTGGCCAACTGAGGCCTTGCCGGAGGTGGACTCTGGCCCAGCAGAGGAAGACACATTGACACCATGCCAGGTGTAGTGCTGGGAAGGGCCGGGCAGGCGGGGCAGGGCACCTGCAGTGTCCACTGTGGCCTCAGAGGCTGCCTTTCAGTGCGGTCCTCACCACTGGGTTCCCATGAGAAGCAATTACGGTTATGCAGTCTGGTTTTTCTACCTTTCTGTGTGCATTTTCCAGGCTGCTTCTTTCACAGTTACACTTATTTCAAAAGATCAAACCTTAGGTAGGTCACTGACTTCAACAACTTTAAGTCTTTTAATCTGTGAAATGGGGTTAAGGATAGCACTGCCTCCTGGGTAGTGGTGAAAATTACGGATACTATTATGTGCAGTACGCATCTGCCCTGCACAGAGCGCAGGCTCCATAAGCAGTCATCACGGGCAGGTCAGAGCTGTGTTTAGGTTCGCATTGCTGTAAACAGCACTGTGGTGAATGTCTTTGTTTAGAAAGCTTGCTTTTCTAAGGATTCTTCAGACTACGTCTTCAAGGTAGGAAGGGAGTTGAGATTAATGGGAAAAGTGTATGAACACCATTCTGTCTCCCATAACATGGCAAACACTCCCCAACCCCTTGTGCCCATTTGTAGGCCTCCAGCCCTGGACTTGCTCAGGCAATAGCCCCTGAGCCCAAAATGGGTACTGTAATTCTTTTTAAGGTCATTTTTAATTTAATGGAAATTGCTGTCAGAACACTTATTTTAAAAGTGAGTTTCTTGTTTATAAGTATTACTCTAAGACAGCGATTTTTAACCTTTCTTATCTTGTGGCACACAAACTAATTACTAAAATTCTGCGTCACATCAGAAAAATATTTTTGCCGATCTGACAAAAAAAGTAGGTATAATTTTTTGTTGTTAATCCTCACCCAAGGATACTTTTCCATTTATTGTATTTTATTAATTTATTTATTTTTAAATTAATTACTTTTTTAAAAAATATGTTTTTATTGGTTTTTAGAGCGAGAGGGAGGGAGCAAGAGACATAGACTCATCAATGAGAGAGAAACATCGATCGGCTGCCCCCTGCACAACTGGGGACCGAGCCCACAGCTGGGGCACAAACTGGCAGCCTGTTGGTATGTGGGCGATGCTCCACCACTGAGCCACCCCGGCCCAGCTCTGTTGACTTTAGATAGAGTGGGAGAGAGGGAGGAAGGGGCGGGTGAGGGGGAGAGAGAGAGAAGCATGGATGTGAGAGACACATCAACTGGCTGCTTCCTGCACGTGCCCTGACCAGGGCCAGGGATCCAACCTGCAACCCAGGTATGTGCCCTTGACCGGGAATCAAACCTGAGACCCTGTGGTGCTCAGGCTGACACTCTAACCACTGAGCATCACTGGACAGGGCTTAGTAGGTATGATTTTGATTCATTCACACTGGAGGGCTGTTGGTTGGTTATTGTAATTTTTTAATTTGACAATCTAAGGGAAAAGAGGTCAGGTATTGCATGTTTTAAAAATTCTTGCCCAAGTACTTCTGCCTGGAGCCTGCTCCTGGCCCTCCTGCCTGAGGTGGTGTAGAGCAGAGGGAAGAGCTTGCTCCAGTCCAGGAGCTCAAATCATCTTTCAACAGATTTCTCTCCCACTGGACCTGGGTCAGCTGAAATGTTGGGGGTGAAGAGAAACAATCGCTATTTTTTCTTTTTTATCTGGTAAATAATTAAAAGAAACCCTCCCCCCCCAAAAAAAACTTCTTGCCTAGCTGGCATGGCTCAGTGGTTGAGTGTTGACTAATGAACCAGGAGGTCACGGTTTGATTCCTGGTCAGGGCACATGCCTGGGTTGCGGGTTTGATCCCCAGTAGGGGGCGTGCAGGAGGCAGCTGATCAATGACTCTCACCATTGATGTTTCTCTCCCTGTCCCTTTCTCTCTTTGAAATCAATAAAAACATATTTTTTAAAAAAATACTTGCTGCATATCTGTTGAAAATCGCTGCCCTAAGAAACTGCTATAGGCATTTAACTTCTTTAAGTTTTGATTGAATTAAAAATAGGTAAATTATGTCCTTGTTGAAATCCTTGCCCCCCTTCTGGCATCTGGCATTGCTCTGGCTCTGCCTCTTTGCTCCCTGGGTTTCCGCTTCTGTGTTTATAAATGGAAGTGGCAGCACCAGTATGGTAAGGAGTCTGTGAGGTTTGCCCTTGGAAATCACAACCTTTGTTCTCACTGGGAACTGAACTTGAAAATAAACTGACAAGTGTTTGAACTCCGCTCTGTGCCTAGAACGAGGCCGGTGTGGCTTCAGCCATGTTGGGGAGAGGGCCAGACTACAAACGGCAACTGTGAGGATACATAGGTGGGGCTGCAAGGAGCACAGATGCCCGCTGTGTGCTCGAGGAGTGCCTGGCCTGCTCTTGGTGCCTGGGTGGGGTGGAGTGGGGTGGGGTGGGGGTGTCCATGGCAAATGAAGCCAGTAAGAACCCCTGCCCTGTGATGTGGAGTATTCTAGTGACACCATTGGGGACGTCTTGCTAGAGAAGACAGCACTGGAAGTGACACAGATGAGGGCATTTCTCTTTCCTGAGGAACAGGGAAAATGGACAGTCCAGGCTGGAAGGAGCTGAAGGACTCTAGGGACTGAGTGTAGGCTGTTGAGACAAGTGCCCAGGGGCAGGATGGGCTAGTAAGCAGGGCTGGGCCAGGTGATCGCCACTAGGAAATGAAGAGTCAAGAGCCCAGGGAGGAGACGTCCATTCCCTGCTTGATGAGGATGCCCATTTCAGTGTGCATGGGGGGGGGGGGCACTGAATTGTGCTCTGGGATAGTCTTTGACCTGGTAGCTTCCCAAGGATACTGCAATGAAGTGGAAACCTGGGGGCTTAGAGCAATGGGTTAGGCCACCCTTCTGGAGGCCAGAGTCCAACACCGGTGTGTGCAGGCCCATGCTCCTTCTGAAACCTGTCCAGGAGAACCCATTGACTTTTCCTAGCATTTGGTGGTGGCTGGCAACCCTTGGTGTCCTTGGCTTGCAGCTGCAGAGCTCCAGTCCCTGCCCCCATCATTACATGCGTTCTTCTCTTGTATGTCTGCACCTGTGTCTCTTCTCTTGGAAGGACACCAGCCATATTGGATTAGGGGCCCACCCTACTTCAGTGTGACCTCATCTTAACTAATTACACCTGTAATAGTCCTGTTTCCAAATATGGCCCCATTCTGAGGTGCTGGGGCCAGACTTTCTCTCACTAGCTAGGTGACCTTGGGCAAATCACCTCACTTTAATCCCTCAGCCATGGTCTGTAAGTTAGGGGCCAGTACCCCTCCTAGACCAAGGGTTCATTGAGATGCTAGTAATGGTATAGGTGTCATGGGCCGGGTGCTGGACTAAGTGCTTTTCAAGTATTAACTCATTTAATCCTCTTAGCCACCCTAGGAGGCAGGTGCTCTGTCTCCATTCTGCAGATGAGAAAACTGAGGCACAGAGAATTTTCTACCTAGTCCAAGATCACGTGTTGAGAAGTGTCAGCACCCAGATCTGAGCCCAGGTGTTCGGACTTGCTCTCCATGCTGGGCTGCCTGTCTTATGCCGAAAACACTCCACCTAGGTTGACCAAGGCAAGACACACACACACACACACACACACACACACACACACAGAGGAATGGGCATGGTTCCCTGAGGGTACAAGCCAGAAAGGCACACGCACACACCCACACATGGAGCATGCATTAAAAAGCTCTTCTGGGTGGAATCACAAGAAAATGTCAACAGCTGTTTCCTCTGGGGAGAGCAATGGGGAGAGGAGTGGCTCTCACTTCCTTTCATGCTGAAGCGTTTAAAGAGGTTCTACCTGTCAGCACGTGAGCCTGCCCCTCCTGAAGAGTGAGGGCCACCTTGGCCACACCTGACCAGGTCAGTCCCACATCATCTAATACCTAGTACACAATTTTGCCTGTTGTCCTGAGAGTGTCCTCGAGCTGATCTGTCTAAACTGAGACCACCCAGGACCACCTGTCCCTTTAGTCGCACTGCTGTGAATTCTCATGACCCTAATGCACAAGAGACTGGGCAGTTGTCCTGCAGTGTCCCTTGGCCAGGCTGGTTCATGCGCTGCCGTGCGCAGTGTTTGGCTTATTCCTCACCCTGCACTTCCGTGAACTGGAGAACAGACCCAGGGTCTGGATTGGAATCAAGTTAGAGGTGTTGCCAGGACCGTCGTGGGTGGTGGGATGGTGTCGTGTGACAGGCAGGGGTTGGCAGTGGCATCGGGTAGCCCCCCTTGCCGCCTGAGAGTAATCTGGGTGATGGTACTTTGCTACACTTCCCATCTTGTGCCTTCCTTGCTTTTCCACCATGTATTTATATCTCTTTTCTCTTTTATTTCACCCAGGCCAATCTGAGCTTATTTTCTCATAATTTCCCTCATTAAACTAAAAGCAGTCTTCCCTGTGAAGTGGTAAAGTGAGGCCTAGAGCTTCTCCCATGGGGAACAGAGTGAGAGACCTCAGCGCAGGCCCAGCTGTGGGCAGGAGGAGACTCAGCAGCTGAGGGCACTGACACAGGAAATGGCCTGTACAACCACAGGAAGATGTTGCCATGCTGAGGAAGACCCAGCAGGCACTTCACTGCAGTTTAGTAATGAGGAAGGAACGTCAGTGGGCTGGGGACCTGGTCACTGGGGGCAGAAGCTGGCCTTGGGCTCGTTGTAGCCTCCCAGCCCCTCCCTCAAAGGACCACAGCAGCAGAAAGAGGAGGGTGGAGACCAAAGCCTGGTTGAAGCCACAGTCCTGTCCCCATGAAGGCCTGGGCCACCACAAGCTACCCATTTATGGTTTCTACTATGTGAGATAGAAAGTAGGAGTGCTCCAAAGAGCTCTGGTGCCCAGGTGGCCTGGTGGTCATGGGATGGAGCAGAGAGCAGTGCCAGGAGGCCAGGCACAGCCTCTGGGGAGAGCCAGCCATGTCTTCGTCACTCACAACACATCCAGAAGTGCCACTGGTCTCCATTCCACAGACGAAGGAGGGGTCCAGAGAAGTGGGACATCTGCATGTGGTCTCACTGCCGGTGGATGGTGGTGACAGATCCTAACCTGGTGTCCCTGTCAGCTGACGGGCAAAGGGCTGTAAGTGGGGGCAGCAGTGCTTGACCCCAGTTCAGTCTCGGGCCCTGAAGCCTGGCGACCTTACATTCTCGCTGAGATGCTGGCTGGGGACACATGGACATGAGGACCTCGGCCTGCATGAGGCCCACATACCTGAGAACTTTACCAGATGTGATGCTGTCACCTGAAAGAGCCATCTGACAGTTTCCATTAATCAGCATGTGGGATTGTAGAAGCTGCTTAAGTACTTTCTAGGAAAATTGCGAAACCTGGCCGATGAGAAGCAGCAATTTCCTGTTTTCCTGTTACCTTGACTGCTTTGCTTGTTTCTTTCAAACTTACCCCAACTTGATCAGCTGAAGCGTCTTCGTTAGGAAATCTTCCAGTCTGTCTGGGAGCGTGTTTGGATCAGAGGACTCCCTGTAGCACAGGGCCAGCGTGCAGGCTCGGCCCAGGCAGGCCGTGGAGCAGGAGGCGTGCGGCGTGGGCCAAGGTCCTTCTGCACTGGGAGGTCCCCGCTTCCCCTTCTCTTTAGGGAAGTAGTGGGCTTTTACAGGCTTTCTGTTCAGCCTCTCCCCTCAGGCTTTCTCAGGCAAGGTGGCCGACAGAAAGGCTGAAAACGAGGCCTTTGTTTCTAATTCTCAGCCAGAGCAGGGGTAGGCTTCGCGCTCTCCCAGGTGGGGTCTTGGCGGCCGGAGAAGGGCACGGTGCGCTTGCGCCTGCAGTGGTGAGCGTACATGAACAATTTCTGTTCTCCCCCCGAGGGGCTGGGCGAGGAAGCACCCGGCTGACCCAAGAGCAGCCAGGTAGTCTCTTGGGCACTGGCTTTTTCCACAGGTCCCTGTGAGTTGTGGACCCTCACATCCTCGGAGTAGGGCCAGGGCCACACTCAGGTGGTCAGAGGGTCCATTCAGGCCCATCTCACAACCGCGTCTGTGTTCCCTGCCATGTGCATGGGCACAAGAGGCCCTTTGTGGGGCCGAGATGCTGTCTCTGTTGGATCCTCCTCACAGCTGAGACCTCTGTGCAGCTCAGCTGGTACTCAGGGCTGGTGGCTGTGAATTCTGCCATCTGCGGGACTGAGAGTTGGTGCCTCCGTTCATAAAGACCACAGCATTTAGGGGAATGCCCCTTGTCTTTAATTCCCACATTGATGTGGGAAGCTATTTCCGTATGTGGGGACTGTGCAGTGCTCTGACCGCATCACTCATGGTGGATAAGATGTGTATTTGCCTCTGAAGCCAGCTTGACCTTGCAGATGTGTGGAAAGGCTCAGAGGACAGGGGCCTCGTTTCTCCAGAAGGCGCTGTTCGAGCCCTGACCCATTCATCCCTGGGCGCCTGAGTCGGGCCTGTGGCAGTGCTGCCAAGCGCTGCTTTCCCTGCCAAGATGAGGCTCAGTGTTCAGAGCACTTTGGGGGATATGGGGTAGGATATGAGGTCTTCTTTTTTCACTCATCATTTCCTTTGGTAGTAAATGAGGGGTGTCAGATGTGCTGTGTTTGTTACAAACGGAGTGTTTGTGAAGCAAGCCTCAGAGATTCTTTACCAGGAAAGAGGCTGGGAACGGGCAGTCCGGGTGGTTGTGATCAGTTGAGGAGAGTCCCCCAGAACTGTCCCCCACCAGCATCCCGGGAAGCATCTGGCTTCCTTTGTTTCCACCAATTGAATGGAGACGTCTTTGCTTCTAGAGCACAAGGAAGCCCAAACCTAGGTCCTGTGATGGGCGTGAGTGATGTTTGAGAACAAAACCAGCAAAATATGTACTTTTGTTTTGAAATAAAATTATTAAGATGGATTTGAGGACATTTTGGTACTATCTAGCTTTATTTCTAAAGAAATGCTTTGTAAAATATTGTGGTTATGCACTGCTGGGATTCGACTTGATTTTATATAGAATAATATATATTTTTTATAATGGCAGCTTTTTTTTTTTCAATTTCATGTAGCTTAGAGCAGACATGAGGCAATTAGTTGCTGGCTTTTTTTTTTTTTTTAATCTTTGGTTGATAATAAATCATAGCAGACACACTGTGCTTCACACCACTGAACTGTTCTAAGTGAAATCTTGCTGCTGTATGTTTATGTTTTTCTTAATTGTGTGACAGAGCAATGCCATTTATATTTATAGTCTCCTAGCCTGCACTGCCCAGCCCTCTGCCCGAGCAGCCCCTGCAGCCTCACCTGGTTCTTCTGTGGGCTACCTCCTCAACCTTGACTGTAGGTAGCCCTCTTCTCCTGTCTTATTCACTGCAGCCAGAACCCAGCCATCTAGAAACCTCACCTGTCAGGAATCACACCTTTTACTTTCTCCCAGAGGCAGATCCTAAGAAGGGAGTTAAGATTGGAGATTTAGGCAGAAGCAGGATTTGGGCGAGTCCTGGTGATTGGGTTTGTTAGAATGGACGTAATGAAAGAAGGAAGCAAACTAATACACAAGTAAAGCATTTTAACAGTTACCCATCAGCCATGACATTGAACCCTCCACCTTCTGTCCATCCATTCATCCACTGTGCATGCAGAGACATCTATTCATCCACTCAGTGGCTGTCTATTTGCCAGCTGCTCTGTGGACCTTGGTGAGTGGATGGGATAGTGAGAAGACAGGCCTGGGCTTTCCCCAAGTAGTGTCCCTTCTTCCATGACCTGCTGAGTGCAGAATAGGGGCGAGTGCTGTGAGCGAGGCGGGTGCTGACCCTGCCCCAGCTGGGAGGGCCGCCCTCAGGACCTGATGGGGAAGCGGAGTGCTGAGACCTGAGGGAACATCATGCTGAGGCCCAGAGAGAGGAGAGTGCGGAACCATCAATGGCAGTGGTTCCAAACCTCTTTTACATGGCAGACCTCCCTTTGAGAATTCCAGAGAAGCTGGGGGCCGTCTCCTGGGGGGAGGGCAGAGATGGGCATGCACTGAGGCACACACTCCCAACGCTTTATATCTAATTTCTGGAGGCACCTAGACTCCCTGATGCACAAGCACCCTGGTAGCCTGTAAGCCCCAGCATTTTCTGCACGGAAGGCCCAGCCTCACTGACAGTGTGATTGTGTGATCACTCCTGTCCTTAGGGTTTGCTATGTCAGCTAGGAATTCATATCTCATCCCTTCAGTGAAAGCTGTCTCTCCAGGAGCTGCTTACAAGACTTCAAATGAGCATTTGTTTGTTTTTTCAAGTCAGTGTACAGTTTTACTTAAAAAAAAAGTTTTCGCCCAGCCAGGCGTGGCTCAGAGGTTGAGCGTCAGCCTAGGATCCAGGTGATCGGAGTTCGATTCTCGGTCAGGGCACATGCCCGGGTTGCAGATTCGATCCCCAGTCAGGGGCGTGCAGGAGGCAGCCGATCAATGACTCTCTCGTCATTGATGTTTCTATCTCTCTCTCTCCCTCTCCTTTCCTCTCTGAAATCAATAAAGATATATTAAAAAAAAAAAAAAAAAAAGTTTTCAGGGTTACTGCAGAAATGTTTGGCTTTCATTTTCCATGATCCTTACAGCCATGAGATAAAAAGTAAGATTCTTTTGCTGGGGAAGTCTCAAGTTGCATTCTTGGTCCATAGGTGCCTTGCACTTGCTTGTCTGATGTTTTTTTAAATCCTCACCTGAGGATATTTTTTCCATTGCTTTTCAGAGAGAGTGGAAGGGAGAGGGAGGAAAGAAAGAGAGAGAGAAACATCTATGTGAGAGACACACATCAACTGGTTGCCTCTTGCATGCTCCCCGGTGGGGCAGGGAGTGAACCTGCAACCCAGGTACGTGCCCTTGACCTTGACCAGGAATCGAACCTGAGACCCTTTGGTGCATGGACCACGCTCTGACCACTGAGCAGCACCGGCCAGGGCTGACTGATATTCTTTGATCCAGCTTTTCAAGAGCTATACTCTCAATCTTTTGAAAAATGAGTTCTTTCTTTGAAGCAGTGCTGCTCTGCACTGAAAGCTGAGGTTCGAGTCCTCGGGGGGGCCTGACCGCTGGGTGTGTGCCTGAGGCATCTTTTCTCGGTTGGCACCATGTGGCAGCTGTGAAACCACGTTTGACATTACTTGATTTAAATCATGAAATACTTGCAAACCTTTCAATCCCCATATTGTTGGGCTATTGCCAGACCTTGTGGATGTGAGATGCGAGGCTGTGGTTTGACTGGATAACTACTGAGCTTGAACCTGTCCTTTGCCTTTCCCCACAGCCACTTCCCCTCGGGTGTCCTCTGAGCTGGAGCAGGCCCGGCCCCAGACCAGCGGAGAAGAGGAACTGCAGCTGCAGCTGGCACTTGCCATGAGCAGAGAAGTAGCTGAGCAGGTTGTGCCCAGGCCCATGGTGTGACCACCCTGTGCTGGGGGGGCGTGGGTCGCAGAGAGAACAAATGCCTGCCCTGTCCTCACGCTTTGGATGTGCTTTTTAAGACATGACTCGTGTTGCCACCAGTGTGTTTTGTCACCTACTGCCTCCAGTCAGGGAAGGCGTCCTACGCCAAGTTACATTTAGGAAAGGTTTTCAGGGAAGTCATGGCCAAGGGACAAACCACTCAAAAGTGCTTCCCAGAAACACTTTGCAGACGTGGCCATGCCTCGGGGGCTCGTTCTGAACGAGCTGCATGTCCATGGCCTCCTTGACTGCTGGCATATGGGCTCACTATCAGGCTTAGCCCTGAGACGCTTGGTAAGACGAATCAACAGCCTCTGAACACCGGAAAAAGGGGAGCTAGAGGAAGTGCTCCAGGAGTAAGAGGGCTTACACCTGGGTGATGGAAGTTCGTGTAGTTTAATTTTCCAGTTCCCATCTTTAATAAATGAGCACGTCTTTAAAATGGAGGAGGAGGGAAAGGATGACTAGCATGGCCTCTTAAGGCTGCCAGCCCTTCAGGTGCAGTCACCAGGTCTGTCCGCACTGACTTCGGTTAGAAGGACACGTGGGGTCAGGTGTTGCGAGCAGTGGGGTGCAGGTGGGGGATCTTCTCAGAAGTGGTGTTTAGAGACAGGTCAAATACTACAGACCCACAGGTGGAAATACAGGTGGGTCTCCTGGTCCGTTTTAGTGAATACCATGTCTATGATTTATTATATTTATATAATGAATTTACTTATATTTAATCATCATTTAAAAGCTAGGATGACCCAGTCTTTTGCAACGGAGGCTGTAATGAATCATTTTTGTTAGGAAGCTTAGGAAGCATACAGTCATTTCTGGAAGTGTGCACAGCGGGAGGGGTGATTTATGATTTTCTCCTCTTTTCCTTTCTGGGTTGTCAGGGTTTTTAGTTTTATAAGGAGACATATTGCTTCTATAATTGGAATTATAGAGCCATTTTCATTTTGAGAAAAAACATTTTAGAATAAGTATTCCTTTTCCCTGATTTGTGTTGCCTGTACCCCAGTCTCCCTGAGACCCCTACACGGGTGGAACCCACATGCGGTATGTGGGGGCTGAACTCACAGAAGAGTCACTGTGTCCTGCACGTTGCTTCCGAATCCTCTTTGGAAATAACCTGTGATGCAGGCCTGCATTTCCTGGCTCGGGCTGGGCTGCTTTGCTCTGAGTGATGCCGCTGCAGTCCCACCAGCTTCACTGCCATTGTTTTCCACAGGAAGAGCGCCTCAGGCGGGGCGATGACCTCCGACTACAGATGGCCCTGGAGGAGAGCCGGAGAGACACCGTTCAAGTTCCAAAAAAGAAAGAGGTGAGTGCTTCACTGGGAGGTGGGAGTATAGAGGCCTCCCCGCAGTTGTTGCTGTAGGCCCACACCCACCCACAGTGTACGTGTGCCACATGTGCCACATGTGCCCTTCCACATGCCGGTGTCTCTGCATTCCGCAAACAATCCTGAGGCCTGTGGTAAGCAAGAGGGAGGTGAGGATGGAATTGAAAATACGTCCACCCAGGACATGACTGCCTCCTGAGACCACCTGGGACAGATGGACCTGGGCATCCCCTATCCCCTGCTGACCTGCACCTCAGTCTCCCTGTGAAGTAGCAGAAGGTAGAGCCACCTCACGCAGTTATGGTGGCTGCTAGTTACATAAGCTAAGTGCCAGGTGCTCTGGAATAGTATTCTGCACAGGGTCAGCCCTCACTAGTGCTAGTGGTCCCCGCTGTCATCATTTCTGTGCCAGGCTTCTAGCTGCGGACCTCAAGGTGACCAAGACATGGCTCTGCTCCCAACAAGCTCATCATCCAGTCAGGATTCAGCCCCTCCTACCACAGGGCTCAGGGGCTCCAGTGGTCTCCCATGTTACAGTCCCCAAGGTGTCCCTGACTGCAGCCTTTGGAGCAGGAGAGTGGGGCAGCCCCCAGGAATGAGGGCCCTGGATAGTGGCTGGCAGGTGGGGACAAGGCGAGTGTGCGTTCTAGGAGGAGGAGTAGGCCTGGGGAAAGTTGGCGTCATTCAGGAAAGCCCTAGGACTGTTTGAAAGAGGGCAAGTCATTTGGCACATAGTAAATAGCTCTGTGTGGCTATGGTGATATTGGGGGGCAAAGGGGCATAGAGACAGGCTGCTCAATTTCTGAGATCTTCTGGCCCCTCCCAGGGGGCCTCTATTCTAGTAAGAAGCACAGGCAGTACTTATGGCTGACGTGTTTATTTCCTGGCATAAAACCTGTCCCCTTCTCTTTGTCTCAAAAGCCCGGCTCCTACCCACAGCAAACCACTCTGTTGGATTTAATGGACGCCCTCCCCGGCTCAGGTCCTGCTGCCCAGAAAGCAGAGCCCTGGGGCCTGTCCGCCTCAGCTAACCAGAGCAACCCTTGGGGGGGGCCGGCAGCCCCAGCCAGCACTTCGAACCCCTGGCCGTCATCAATTGGTAAAGATCCCTCATCTTTCTCTTGTGCGTGCTCGTTGAGTGGGTGAGGGACAGCAGGGGAGAGCTGCTTGCTTTCTCACCTGGCAGAGGCAGGAGTGTGTCTGGTCGATGGTGGTGGGGGTCCAGTCCAGGCTTCTTCAGTCCCTGGCTGTAGCATCTACCAGGCTGCTACTCTCCTGAAGACGAGGCACAGCACACTCTTTCACTCCATTTTGAATGGTTTCCTGCTTTTTTAGAGAAAGGCTGCCTTCCTCTCTACTGCCCACGTGCATCAGAAATGGCTTATCCCACCTCTGGGATAGTCAGCTCTCTCAGCCTCAGAACTGTACCCAGCACCCAGGTTAACAAACTATAATGCACAGCATGAAACATGTAAATCAAGTTGCTATAATTAGCTGGCAATATGATGTACTTAACATGACTGCTAATGAAAAAGGGATACATTTGCTGTCACTCTTCTTACTCATTATTTAATGCAATAGTGAATCAGTTTACTAGGCTAAAGGAACATTTTAAAGTTCTGTTTAATGCCAAATGTAAGGGAATTTGTCAAGAGAGACTGAAACATGAGTGTAGCATGATTGGGTGAAGATCTTGGGGACTTGGGTTTCCGGATTGCTGGGCGCCGGCTGACCTGCAGACTTCGTGGTGGCTTCGCACCCAGCCTGCACTCAGGAAGTGCAGCACCACCTCCTTCTCAGGGCACTGAGCCCTGCATCTGTGGGTGAGCGGTGAGTTTTGTGTCTAGGAACTTTGAATTGTATATTTTGTGACAACTTGCCTATATCTGTTAGTGTCTCTGTTTCCCCAACTAGAACCATCTTTTGTAGTCAGTTGGGTTCCCTGGATGTTTGCCATAGTGTACCAAATGCCAGACTATCCTGTCATGTAGGGACCCAGACACAAACAGGTGGTAGTCCTGCCCTCAAGGTTCTGGGCAGGTGTGGGCAAGATGGGAACAGCAGCATAGTAGCAATGTGTGTGCACTGGGCCTTGGTGGCAGTTGAGAGCATCCTGGGGCAGGCTTAGCTCAGGAGGTGGGGCTTAACTGGAGTTGGGAGTGGGGGGTGTGACAGGCATTTTGGAGGAATCTTCCAGGGAGAGCAGGAGCAGCCAGGCCAGGAAGAGGCAAGAAGGCTCGGCCGTGAGAGGAATGAGGGCATGCAGTGGTGCAGTTGGTACAGGTATGGGGGCCTTCCTGGTGTAAATTGGGCAACAGGGGGTGGGGGTTGGGGTGGGGAGGATGGCGCTGGAAAGTGGGGATTGGTGGCTTCCTGGTTACTCAGGACCCGGCAGCCTTGCCAAGTGCTTGGATGTGTCCAGGGGCCAGTGTTGGCCCCAGGTGTCCTTGGGTGGTGGTGTTGGCTTCAGGGACCTAGACAGACAGAGCCCCACCTTCCTTTGGCAGGGTCCCGCTCACTGGTTCACAGTGCCCGCTTACTGGAGGCAGCACCAAGGCTGCCAGGAGCTTGTTTGCGTGGTCCATGGCCTGTCTGCTGTGTCCCCAGGGAGCCTGTGGTGGGAAGTCTTCCTGAGCTTGTGTGGGGCAATGAAGGCAGGTCTGCTGGAGATGTCCATTGGGCGCTGCCTGCGGGTGCAGCAGGCCCTTCTGGACAGTGGCTTTGATTTTATTTTTAAGTGTGGAAAACAGTTTGTCTGTAAAGGGCTGGCCACCTCAAGTTATGGATAAAGATGTTCTTCAGGAAGGACCGTCAGCCCCTTTCAAAGTTGTAGCCCATCATCAAACTGATCGGCGGTCTTCTTGGGGAGCCGGGTGAGAGTGAGACGACTGAATCATGCTGAGTCCGCGACGGATTCTGGGGAGGTGCTTTGGTGGTGGGAGGGGCATAGACTTTTCCCTTCTGCTCTGTTTACTGTTTCTGTTACCTGCTTGGAAGAGGTAAAATAAACATTTCATAAATAAGTTTGCCCAGCCCTTCCTTTGGCTGGTGGACAGGGCTGTGCCCTAGAACTGAGTGTAGTGATTGAGCCAGGGACATGACCCTCCCAGGGAGCTGTTGGTGGGACAGGACCACCTCCAGCTGCTGGGGTTCTCACACACCTGCAGACAGCATACACCAGGCTCTGGCCCGAGGCAGGTGCTGCTGGGGAAAGGCAGCTGGTGCCTAGAGGCAGATGAGCATCACGTGGGATGCCACCCATGTGAGTTTGCTCTTCTAATTTATTTATTTATAAAAATATATCTTTATTGATTTCAGAGGGAGAGAGATAGAAAATCAATGATGAGTCATTGATCGGTTGCCTCCTGCCCCCTGCTGGGGATCGAGCCCACAACCTGGGCATATGCTCTGACCTGGAATTGAACCGTGATCTCCTGGATCAGAGGTTGATGCTCAACTGCTGAGCCATGCCAGCCGGGCCCAATTTATTTTTAATCAACATCAAATTCATATAACATAAAAATCACTATTTTAACCATTTATAAGTGGACAGTTCAGTGGTTCTTGCCATTCACAGTGCTGTGCAGTCATCAGCACTGGTTCCAGGCACTTCTGTTACCCTGTGCCCATTAAGCAGCCCTTCTCCACTTCCCCTCCCCTGCCCCTGGCAGCCACCATATACTTTCTGTCTTTGGATTTGCCTGGTCTGGACATTTCATATATGTAATGGAATCACACAACACTGGTCCTTTGTGACTGGTTTCTTTCACTTAGCATGTTTTCAGAGTTCATCCATACACTTGCATGTGTCCCTACTGCTTTCCTTTTTATGGCTGAGTAGCATTCCATTTTATAGATAACACTACATTTTGTTTAACCACTTAGCAGTTGATGGATATATGTGGGTTACTTACACTTTGGGGCCATTATGAATCCATTATTTTTAGAAAAGATCGTAACCTGCATTTTTGAAATCTATTTTTAAATGTTGACAATGAATTTTAAAAATTAAGAACATGTTTGGGACTAATGAAAATATATCTGCAGGTAACCACAGGTGGTTCATGGACTGCTGTTTCTTTTGCCGCTTCCCAACCCGGGGCCCTCTCCTTGGTTCTGATGCATTTGGTGTTTTTACCAGTGACTTGGGGAGAAAATAGGCCACTAAAGCCTAGAGAGGTTGTTCGTGTTCTGGGGTCACTCAGCAAGTTAGAGGCCGACGCAGTGCTTGGGACCCTCAAGCTGGAATTACGGCACTAACCCAGACCGCTCTGAAGGCCCCCTGTGAGTGTGCACACCCTGGAAAAGTAATCTCATGCCAGCACTGAGAGGCAACTAGTGTTAAATGTTAGCTGATCTGCTTCCTGTTTTTTCTGGGCACTTAACGTTTTTATGTGGTTGAGATCATATTGTATATACAATTGTGTGTGTGTGTGTACATCTACAGAGAAATTTCCGTTTGTACTGCATGATGAACATTTCTAGGCATATTAGACACTAAACAGCGTGGCTCCAGGGCGCAGTCCAGGGCTAGACCACCTTACCCAGCGGCCATTGTTGTACATGAGGTGGCTCTGCACTTTTGGTACTCTGTTCTCAGCAACGCTACAAGAGATGGCCTGACACCAGCGCCTGAGCTCCCCAGAGCAAGGGTACAGCCCCCTTGCTTTCATCTTCCAAGACACAGCTCCAGAGCAAGGAGTAGTGTCAAGTTTACCGATTAGTCTCTAGTAAAATCTGCTACTGTGTGTTCAGGGCCACCCCACTGTCCTGAACACGTTCATAAATTGGAAAGATTAGAGGGTCTCATTTCAAACATTGTTAATTGCACCCTCTGGATGGAAGGAACAGTGTTTTGAAAGCCGCCGTTTGTAGCTAGCCCTGCCGTTGCCATTTCTTTCCTTTCCTAGCAGCATTGGGGCAGCTTGGCCAAATGGCCTTGAGAGGAAATGCTAGGGGCCGAAGGGAGGGAAATTGGAGCCCGCCAGGTCAGTGGGGCACTTCCTCCACTGTTCAGACACACAGAGCAGCCCACCTGGTATGAGGAGGGCTCACAGCCAGGCGATGCAGAAGCCTGGGCTGGCTCGGCCCTCCTGCTGTCTGGGCCAGGCCAGAGGCTGTCTCCCGCTCTGGCGGCAGCAGGTGGTGCTGCTGGTTTCTTGGTTACTCCTGAGATGGCTTAGCTCTGTGACTTCCTCCTCGTGCACATGAATATCAATGTGCCAGGCCGGGATGAGCCAGGCTGGCCAGTGAGAACCGATGGCTGTGTGCTCCCTGTGCATGGGCCCTCAGAGAGGAAGGCCGGCAGCCCTGATCCCCGCTCCGTTTCATCCCCCTTGCATTCACTGGGGCAGTCAGCAAGCATTTATTTATCGGCGTGTGGCATAGTCCAGGCACTCCCGAGGACATGGAGGGCAGAGCACAGAGGAGCCTCGCAGTGAACCCACTGTCACTCATGGGGCACAGAGCTGTCAGTGGGCATTCAGGTGGACTGTGCCTGCCCCCTGCTGCCTGCTTTCCCACAGGCTAGTTTATGCATCCATGGGAGGGTGGAGGAAACATTATCTGTCCTGGTTAGGCTTGAGGAAAGTGCGGTGCTGCAGTGTGTGGCCTCCCGGGTCTCCCGTAAGCACCTTTTGGAGCGGAGAGTTGGCGTCGTGTCCCGGACACATGTAGGTACCCTGATAACACTTGCCAAGGCTCAGTGGCTTATCCACGGTCATCTGACTGACTTGGGGTTGGCAGGGTTTGAACTGAACTTGTCTTTCATTTCACATCCAAAGCTCTGAGCTGTGACCAAATTTGTCCCTGTGCATGGCAGTCCAGGAGCAGCGGCTTCCTTTCAGGCCAGAGCTTGTGGGTGCAACATTGCACATCATAGAGGAGGCTGATTTTTAAAGTTCTTGGCCATGCTGTTGTTTTTGCTGTTTCAGCAGATTCTAAAGGGGAAGTGAGGCCCATGGAAAATAACTGGAGGAGTCAGAAGAGGCTCCTGACGTTTCCAGGGTGGCACCACAGGGCAGCAGGTGCTCAAGGAGCCTTGCATGTGAGCCCAGGAGGACAGGGCTCAGTGTGATGCCAGCTCATGAGAAAGCATTTTACACAGCTTCACAAGCCAGAGTGTTCATAGAGAAAGAGCCCTTCCAGAAATGTTGCAGTACTTTAACTCTTAAAAAAAAAAAGTTTTTATTGATTTCAGAGAGAGGAAGGGGGAAAGAGAGAGATAGAAACATCAGTGATGAGTGAGTCATTGATCAGCTGCCTCCTCTATGCCCCCTACTGGGGATCGAGCTTGCAACCTGGGCATGTGCCCTGACTGGGAATCGACCTGTCATCTCCAGATTCATGGGTTGATGCTCAACCACTGAGCAATACTGGCCAGACTGTTTTAACTGTTAGTAACTAGTGTTTTTAGATCCTCTTGGCCCAAGAGTGAGTCCAGATGGTAAAGCAAGTGTCTATTTTTTTTTTGCATATGCACACACATGCACAAACACACATACAGACACATACAGACATACACATACATGGACACATGCAACATATACACATATATACATACGCTCACACACTTGCACACATACACACTTGCACGTGCACACATATGCGCACACATGCACAGACATATACGATGTGCACAGAGTGTGCTGGGGATATAGTCTGGTCAGGATGCTATGCTGTGAACAGCTTCAGTAGAGAGAGGTGGCTCTGCCTTCAGTCCAGCTGGGTCCAGGGCTCAGAGATTGTCACCAGACTCTATCCTCTGCACTGTCTCACCCAGTGGGTCTCCTCTCCCCTCCAGTCTTAGAAACTTGAGGTCCTGCCACCTTGGTGCCCACCTCACGCTCCCAGTTCTTAGCCCAGGGGGTTAGGAGTATTTCTCTGTAGCTCCTGTACTATTCTAGGACTTGGGAGTGAGGGGTTGGGACTGGGGCACTTTGCAGATTGACTTTAGTTGGTGAAAACCCTCCCCTGCTGCCAGGGCAGGGTCAGTCCCACTCTGACTGGGACGAGCAGTGGGCGAAAGTCAGCGCATCCTGAGAAAGTCTGTGTATCCTTCAGGAAGAGGGGGGATGGGTGTGGAAAGAACTGGAGAGTGTCTCCTGATAAAGGCAAGGAGGAGGAGGGGCAGTAGCTCTCTGTCTGCAGGGTGAAGGTGCCGGTTTGGTCAGGGCTGCAGGGGAAAGAGCATGCGGCTCTCAGTCCCTGTCCTCCCAGCACAGGCGGGCCTGGGGGACATGGACCGTGTAACGGTAATTCCACTGTGAGCTTGTTCAGTTCTCATGGCTGTGGGTGAGCAGGAGGAGACTGAGGAACATGTGCTCATCCCTGTGGTTCCATGGGGAGTCAGAGGCAGCCGGCCCCAGACCCCAGGCCTTCCTGTGACTGAGTGCTGTGTCCTCCAGGCCTTCGTGGGGAGCCCTGAGACACTTCCCAGCTCTGTGATTTGCACTCCAGCTCTCCCTGATGTAGCTGCCACCACTACATCACTTCCTTGCATTGAGATGGAGAGCTGAGGCCCTGTGAGGTGCTGTGTTGGGGGCAGATCAGGGGCCCGTCCCTGCTGTGTGGCTCCAGCTGGGACTAGGTTCAGTGCCCAGGTATGTCCTTTGAACATCAGCAGAGTGGGCCGGGGATTGCTATTCAGTCAGAGGGGAGCTTGTTCTGCGCGAGATGCTGGGAAGACCAGGAGTGAAAGGTGGGAGGGGCTTCTGGAGGCCCCTGGAGGGCTATAGGTTTCTGGCAGCAGCAGGAGAAGCCCTGAGTTCACACAGAAGTTGATAGGCCAGGAGCAAGTGACAGGGGTGTGTTTCCGGCGATGATGGAATGAAGCCTGCAGGTAGAAGTCTGCCCAGTGTATTTGTAGCTCACAGGCAGTTGCCGTGGCAACCTGGGAAGTAGCGGGCGCCTCCCCCCCCCCCCCCCCCCCCAGCAGCTCCAGCTCACCCTACCCAAGTGAACAGGAGTGGCTAGTACAGGCCTGAAAGGCCCCCTCTAAATCCAGCCAGCGGTCCAGAGATTAGGAGTGATGCCATCAGCATGGGAGAGCAATTACAGAGGGTCTGTCTTTCAGAAAGCTGCAGAACCTTCTACCTACACCTCCGTCCCTGTGCACTGCCCCTGGACCTGCTAAGGGGCCTGGGTGGGACTGGGGCCCAGGAAATGAGTCCCTGGAGGCTTAAGGGAGCATTCCCTGGTCTCCTCTAAGACTGCCTGGTGCAGGGGGAGGATAGCTTTCGCCCCAGAGGAGTTTGCAGTCTAGAGGAAGCTCTGAGGCAAGTAAGTAGTTGTGGTGCTGTGTGTAAGAGCCAACAGAACGCGGTGGAGGAATGGGGAAGGCAGGGGAAGACGGGGAAGATGGAGGGACTGGGGGGCCAGGGGCCGCAGGTGGTGGATGTGCCTTTGGTGTGTTTGGGGGCCAGTAGGGAGGTCACTGTGGCTGGGGAAGCATGGAGGCAGATTGAAGATATCTAATACACATCTGTTTGGAGTTCCAGAAAAGTTAATATTTGAAAAGATAAATGACTAAAGCTTTTTAAGAATTGTGTCAAGGTGCTAATTCTCAGATTCAGGAGGCCTAGTAAATCATAAGCAGAATAGTAAAAGAAATCTCACCTACACACGTCATCAGAAAACCAGAGAGAGAGAGGACATCTCTAAAAAAGCCACAGGGAACAGATGGTCCTTTACAAGGAATGGCTTCCCAGCCGCGATGCCAGGTGCTAGAGAACAGTGGGGAGGTATCCCTGGTGCCTGACAGGGAAGCCCTGTCATCACAGAATTCAGCTCTAGCAAAGTCATCTCCCTCTAAGAAGGATGGTCAGGTAAAGACAGTTGAAGTTTTATAATGAAAACAAAGCTGCCACCCTCCGGAGCTCTCTATTCAGTGGAGGTATTCCTCAACAGTGACGGTGGAAAATAGCATTTCCAGGTAATAGGAAACAAGAGAATCTGTTGCCAGCCCATCTGCCCCCCACAGAAACGCTAAGGGATGTTCTACAGGCTGACAAGAAAAACAACCAGGTGGAAATTCCGTCTCAGGAAAACATCAGAAATGGGAAATAATGTGGGAGAACATTTTTTTTGTTTGTTTTTTTACTCCTCCCCCAAGGGCATGCTTAGAAAGGGAGAGAGAAACATCGGTCCTGAACGCCCCTACTGGGGATCGAGCTCACAACCCGGGCATGTGCCCTGACCGGGAACTGAACTGGCCACCTTTCAGTGCACAGGACGACGCTCAGCCACCTGAGCCAGTCCAGCCAGGCATGGGAGAATATTTTTAAAGTAGTAAGAACATAAGAAAACATGAGCATCATGATTCCTGAGCCTGTGGACTTGTTCACAACACTTGGAGAATACACATTATTTTCAGTTACATACAGAATACTAACAAAAATTGATTATGTGCTGGGCAAAGATACTAGCCTCCACAAATTTCAGAAAATTGGGGTCACATAGGATATATCTTATGACCACAGTACATTCAAGTCAAAAGTCAGTAACAAAAAGATAACTAGAGAAACTCCATACACTTGACATTTTAAAAACACTTCTAAATTCTTGAGTCAAGAAAATATCATGAAAGAAATATTTAGAACCAAATAATAATGTAAATATTTTCATATCAGAATTTGTGGGACAACTGAAGCAATAATATGAGGGAAATTTACAGCATAAGGTGTTTACATTCGTCAAGAAGAAGGGCCCAAGATTAATGAGGTCACATTTGGGGTAGACTAGCATCACACCCAAATAAGGAAAGGAAGAGAAGTGAATTAGAACACACACTAGTAATACCCACAGAGATGGAAGTTGGTCATTGAAAAGAGTAATAAACTAGACAAGTCTTTGGCAAGATTAATTTAAAAAAAACAGGAAAGTCACAGTGTTGGAATGAAACAAAGACCGTAACTGCCAAGATTCAAAATAGAGCAGAGGTTATTTGATCAACTCTGTTTTCAATCTGAAAATGTAGACAAAATGGGTATTAAAAAGACAAATGAGCACAGCTGATTAAAGAAGGCCTATGAATAGGGGTAGTTCTATAGTCATTAAAGAAATAGAGTCAGTTACTTAAAAATTTCCTTCACCCCTCAAGTCTACCCAGAGGGCTTTACTAGCAAGTTCTAACATCATTCAAGAAACAGTTCCACTCTTACACACACTCCTTCAGAGGACAGGAAGAGAGGGATGGAGCATCCTACACATTTGAGGAGGCTACAGAACCTTAACACCACAACCATTCAAAAGATATGTGAGACTAGACATGCCAGGCCAGTCCTACTTATGAATATAGATCAAAAACCCTAAGCAGAGAAACGGTAGCAAAACCAACATGAGGAAAATATAAAAATGCTACAGTACATCATGAAAACTTGGTTTTCAAGCACCAGGTTATTAGAAAATGTATTGATGCACCATTTTAACAGACCCAAAGAGAAAGATCATGTGATCTTGACAGAGTCAAAAACAGGTTGATAAAATTCATCGGCTATCCCTGGCCAGTGTGGCTCTGTTGGTTGTCATCCTGTGCACCGAAAGGTCACTGGTTCGATTCCCAATCCCTGGTCAAGGTGTGTATGGGAGGCAACCAATCGATATTTACCTCTCTCCCCTCTCCCTTTCCTCTCTCTCTAAAATCAATTTAAAAAATAAAAATTAGTTTAAAAAAATTCATCACGTATTCATTGTGAAATTTTAGCATATTTGGAATAATAGGGAACTTGCATAACCTGATAAAGGACTTCTAAAAGGAAAAAAAAAACACATTATTGCAATTGGTAACTTTTAAAAAATTATTGATTTTAGAGAGAGGAAGGAGGACAGAGAGAAATGGATATGAGAGAAATATTGATCAGTTGCCCCCATACTCGCCCTGATGGGGGTTCAGACCGGCAACGTTTTGGTGTATGAAACAGTGCTCCAACCAGCTGAGCCACCTGGCCAGGGCCAGATGATACCATTTAGTAGTAAAATGTTGAAAGTTGACCCTGGGAGAGCAAGACAAGGACACTTCTGCCTTCCAGCTTTATGTTGGGACTCGTGGTCACGCCAATGCAGTGAGACAGGAAAGTGAAAGAGTATAAGGACTAGAAAGACTAAACTGTTGTTATTTGTAAGTCATAGTTTGTGTACATAAAATATTAAAATTTTTCTGCAGATGAGCTTATTAGAATTAAGAGTTATTAGAATTATAAGAATAAATAATTAGGATGAATTTCTATGTTGGAATTAAGAGTAGCAAGATTTCTGGAGAAAAATTAGCATACAAAAGTAAATTGTCTTATGCATAACAATAAATAAATAGAAAATGAACTTTTAAAAATATATGAGTCCCTGGGAATAAATTTTACAAACGCCGTATAAATCCCTTATGGAAATAAAGGGTAAAGTTTTAAAAGATTAAATTTTACTGAACGACATTAAAGAAGACTTAAGTAAGTGGGGAGATAGTCTGTGGTTTTGGTTTAGGAAGAGTTGCTATAAAGAGAACAATTTTCTTCAAATTGACGAGATTCAGTGCAATTCCAAGGCTTTGATTTTTTTTTTAACCTGACAAGATTATTTACAAATGAATGTGGAAGCGTAAAGGGCCAGGAGTAGCCAGGATGCTCCTGATGAACAAGGCCGGGTTGGGACTCTCTGTGCCGGGTGCCAAGGCGTGTTACCGTGGTGGCATCTGGGGGGGTAGCCAGGAGCGCGGCCTGGGGACCGAGGGGCCGCGGGACAGCAGAGCCCGAACGAGCCGCGGCTCCTCCGCCTGGCGGGTGGCGCCGGGCGAGGGGGAGCCGCGAGGTGGTCCTTGCCTTACACCACCTACAAAAGCCAGGCGCTGGTGAATCAAGCATGAAGACATGGAAGGCAAACTAAATCTTTCAAATGTTAGGCCTCAGTGTAGGGAAGGATTTTCAAAATGTCAGGAAAAGCAGATTTCAAACAAAAATACTGATAGGTCTACTCCATTAAAGTTAAGAACTCACCTGTTCACTGAACGGTACCTTCAGGAGAGGGAAGGTGAAGATATTTGCAACACGAGGAAGAGAATCAGTTTTTAGAACATGGGAAGAATCTACCAAATCGGTGAGAAGAACCCAGAGGGAGGGGTGATGGCTGGGACAGTCTTTCTAGGAGACAGGTGGAGTTCATAGGAGAAGAGTCACAAAGGGACAAGGTGCACAGCTTCGTGGAACAAGGAGAGGCCAGTCTGACCCAGGAAACCTCGAGAATAACATCTCCCACCCACCCAGATGGGCACCCTTGAGAAAGGGAGATGGCACTAGGTGTTCCTGAGGTTACAGTGCGACTCCGGGAGCCCTGGACGTTATCCACAGCCACTGGGAGCGTCAGCTGGCCCGACCACGTGGGGACCCTTCTGACATGACTCGGGGAAGAAGAAAACGCCCCCGGGACGGAGTGGACAAAGCAGCACAGGAGGGACCGGATGGACCAGACCCGTGCCTTCCAGACCACTCGACGGGCCTCGTACAGAATGACACACAGCGAACCTCAGCACAGGCGGCTCTTCCAAATAAAACGTGGAGCGAGCGCAGCCTGTCACAGGAGAATGTCTGCAGTATGTTTCCATGTATAGAAAGTTCAGAAAACCGGCACAGCTAACCACTGTACTATTTAATGAGGAGGGAAATCAAGAGAGGGGCTAACAATCCACGATGATGGGGGCGAGGGCGCCATTGGAGGAGGCACTTTCTGGTCCCTAAGGAGTGGCTGGTTTTTACACATTTCCTGTGCTGTTCCACTGGAGGAAAGGAGATGCACGATGTATGTGTTGTGTACATGCCCACACATAAACGTGTCCACACAGACTCAGATGTGTGTGTGCACATGTCCTCGTAAACGTGTCCACATGTGCCCAGATGTATGTTTGTACACACATACATGTGTATCTACACGAACCTAAAATGGAGACACACAACAGGATTGACACCTTACGTAAGTTCGCTCAAGTGTTTTCTATTCTGTCCTTTAAAAAAACCCAGTGGTGGATGACCCACTAAATTGATTTGTCACTCACAATTCGAACATGTTTAATTGCTCGAGCTGGCGGTCATTTGTTATTGTTCCTCTCTATGCTGCGCTCACCTGCTTCAGTTGGCCTCCTTTCAAAAGCAGAAACCACTCAAAGCAGGTGGGGCGGGGACCCTGCCGGGGCAGAGCGCTGGTCCAGGGAAGCCTGTGGGCTCAGGAGGTGGGCTTGAATTTAGCCCAGGGAGCCCTTTGCAAGACTGGGTGTCAGCTGTTTCCTGTCTGGCCCCTTCCCAGGGCAGGGGTCCAGCGGGCCTTGCCCAGCGCTCTCCCAGGAGTAACACCCCAGAACTGTCAGCCCTGGGCTTCAGCTCTGGCTGGTGTGGGATAGCACCCTCTGGGTGTCTGCCTGTCCTGATATGGGCACAGATCCTAGTGGCTTATATGGCCTGGCCCACAGTGCCCTTGGTCTTTTTACTCCAGCTGCCGAGAACTTCTGAGGGCATCTCTGAGTCCTACCCTGCCTTCCTACAGGTGCCAAGCCAGCTTCCTCTGTTGTCCCGTGGGGAGGCCCCCCTGGAGCCAGCACACACTCCGTCTCCAAGAGCTCAGATTCCTGGGCAGCCCCACAGCAGCCTGCCCCGAGCACCGAGAAAACCGCCGATGCCTGGGCAGCAGCCTCTGCCGACCAGCCCATGTCCACCTCTGGTGAGACCTCATTCCTCCTGGGCTAAGAGCCCCTTTTAGCCCCAAGAGCCCTTTTGGGCCCTGCCACTTCCCCCCCAGTGGCTCTTTGACATAGGGCCTATCAGTTTGCCTTCACTTGCTACCCTCCTCCCGCAGCCTTTGTCCCCAGTCCCCGGGCTAAGCCCAGTCTGTGGAATGAGCTCACAGGCCTCTGGGCACCGAACCTCCTCCAGAGGGTGCCACCCCAGGGCCCCTGGGCAGACTGCCCCGGACACCCCGCCAGTCACTTCCTATAGGCCCTACCCCAGCTCCTAGACCCAGCTCAGGTGTGTCTCCACCACCATTAGCTCCTTCAGTTTCAGGGGGGATGATGGGAGCATTGGCAGGCGAGCACCCCACTTTGCACCAGGAGGCCAAGCTCTCAGGCCTGGCCCTGTCCCCTCCAGTTCCAGCCCACCAGGTAACCTTGAGCCCGGGCTGCCCCCTTGCTCTCAGCATTCTTTCCTAGAAGGTGGAATAAGCATCTACCCTCCCCTGTCTGGTGCCTGCCCGCTGCAGACCATAACTGGGAAGTGGGACACAGAGAAGCCATGATGCCCATGATCACTGGCCTCTTGTGTTCACCCAGGGGCCTTCGATCTCTTCAGTAATTTGAATGGGACAATTAAAGATGACTTTTCTGAATTTGACAACCTCCGAACTTCAAAAAACACAGGTATGTAAAGGTGGTAATGGTTTCCATAGAGTGTGCATTTGACCAGCCCAGTTACTGCGGAAAGAACAGTCAGCTTTCAAAACCTCTGGACCTCATGCACCCGCTCTGCCTTTTGCTCTTGGGAGCCGTAGTGGAATCGCCTGAGCTCGCACATCTGCAGTGAACAGTCCAGTCCTACTGTTGAGTTTTCCTCTCACCCTCTTGGGTGTCTCCTTTCTGGGTCACCTTTTTCTTGGCCTCACGCCCCCTGAGGCTCATGACTGCCCTGCCCCCAGCACAGAGTGGGGCCCCCCACCTGCAGGCCTGAGCCATGGTTTCCATTCACCCTCATCCTCCCAACTCCCCGCTCCCAAAGGCGCCAGCTTTTCCAGTCTGTGCCTCAGTTCATACCTGGGGTTGCAGCTCCTGCTCGGCCGGAGCCCCGTCCAGGAGACCCATGGTTTCATCTTCAGGCCCAGCTCCTCCCTGTGTGCCCTGGACTGGGAGGGGTAGGGTGGGGTGCAGAGTCGGCCTGAAGGGAGCAGGAGGAGCACGCCCAGGTGCTTTCTCCATCCACCTCTGAGGAGCTGGGCGCCTCAGGGCCGCGCTGTTTGTCCTGCAGAGAACTTCTCTTTCCTCTCCTCCCTCAGCTCCTCCCTGTGCACACCTTCCTCCCACTTTCTCTGCCTCTTCCCGGCTACAGCCATAGGCTTGGCTGGCCCTGGTCTAAGGTACGAGCAGCCTGGCCCCTCCGCTCGGGGCCACAGGCAACTTAGAATGTGCTGCTTCTTGGGGTCTTTGTTTCGCTGCCTTCAAAGCAACAGGGTGCCATGGTCTCTGTAGCCAGAGTGCACCCTCTCTGTCCTTCCTGCGCACCCTCCAACTTGCAGTGATTCCCCCGCTCTAGGACTGTTCCCATGGTGGTGAATTTGGAAGTTGATGGGAGAAAATGGAAATCGTTTCTGATTCTTCCTCCTTCCCTCAGTCACTGTTTCCTCTTAAACACAGTTCTGCTCATCCTGTCAGGGTTGAATCCTGCCCCACCTGTATAGACTAACAGATTAAGAAGGTTTTCTCATACCATTAAAAATTCTGCAGAAAGTATTTCACATCTGTGTAGTATCTGTATTGCTCAGCACAGTTCATTTAATCTTTATTCTGGGAGGACACTTGAGGTTGGTTTCAGGTTTGCTGATGTCAATAACACGGCGGCAAGTGTCACCGGGCCTGAGTCCGCGGCCACATCTGCATTATTTCCCGAAGCTGGATTCCTAGAAATGGGCTCACAGAGTGGAGCATGACCATTTTTAAGAACCTCTGTGCCACGTACCCACCGGCCTGTCTCAGCACACCCTCTATTGGCTGGATTTTTAAAAATAATTCGCTTTCTTCTAACTATCAAGAAATTCATGTTCATTGTAGAAAATGAAAACATTACAAACATAAATTACCGTGCCTAGCCGCCAGCCCAAGGCACCGTCTTACACTGGAGGATGTGCTGTGCTCACTGTTCAGTCCCCGCTTTCTCATTTCAAATGCTGATAAGCTCGCTCTCCTCCTTGTCTGGGCTCCTCTGTCCCTGCACTCGGCCCGGTTATCTGTACAGTGGGTTGTGTAGCCTGCCCTGTGGCTAACTCTGTCACCAGCTGGTGGCTATTGGAAACAACACTGCAATGAACACCCCCATTCTCTTCACAGCCCCATGGGGAATTGCGGGTGCTCTGGGGTTGGCTGGCAGCCTTGGATGCAAGAGCCTTGGGACCTGCCCTCCACGTTAACCGTGTCTGTGTATGTCCTTGTCTTGTAGCTGAGGCCATGGCCTCTCTGCCATCTCAAAAAAATGGAACTACAAGCCCCGACCCCTTTGAGTCTCAGCCCCAGACCATGGCCTCGAGCAAGCCCAACAGCGCCCGGAAAACCCCAGAGTCCTTCCTGGGTCCCAACGCAGCCCTGGTGAACCTGGACTCGCTGGTGACCAGGCCAGCCCCGCCGGCCCAGACCCTCAACCCTTTCCTGGCTCCAGGTATGCTCCTCCGGGCGCCGCCTCTGCTGCCTGCCCTTCCTCAAGCGTTGTGGGGGGCCGCCCCCACCCCGTGAGCGCCATCTCAGGCCCAAACCTCCCTGGGTCTAGGAAATCGTGGAGCCAGCAGGACACCTGGACAGCATTTTGGCTCTCCTGGGCCTTAATGGGGGGCCTGTGAAAGCGGCTATTAGCTTGAGGGGAGTGAGAAACAGCGCCTCCTTTCAGTTGAGACCACTGAGCAGAAGCCCCAGCCAGGGAGACTGTCGAGTGAGCGCCAGTTCTCGGGGTGCTGGGGTGAGGGAGAGTGCACTTTGCTGCCCTTCATTCCCCGTCAGGTGGAATGTCACTGGGCCCTTAGCTGGGCTATCCTGCAGGGACCCGAGGACCGTCACTTCACCCCTGCTGCTGGATTCTGTCTTTCCTGGGGCCGGGCACTCTACCCTCCCACCCCCCTAAATTCATTCTCCTGCTGGTGGGTTCTGTCTAAAGACCTGCTCTCCACCCTCGGATTCCATATGGACTGCAGGGCAAGCCTCTGGCCCTTGCATTAGTGTCCAAGTGTTGTGGCCTCGCCCTGCTGTCCCCTCCCTGAGTGCTCGGACCCTCAGCTGTGCCGAGCTCCTGACATTTGTCATGCAGACACATTCTGTTTCCTCTACCTGCAGTGACCTCCCTCTCCCCCAGTAGGAAGTCACATCATCATATCTGTCCTTCAGTGCCCATCCCAGACGGCTCTCTTCCTCTAGGGAAACCTTCCATCCCCACAGATTTCCCAGTAGGGCCTTGGGCTCCCCAAAGGCAAGAACTTGTCACATTCAAGGGGTTCAGCCCCAGACCTGCCCCCTGATGAAGGGACCTGAAGGTCTGGACCACTGCCCCTGATGGGACCCTGCAGAGAAGGACCCCAGGACTTAGAGGGTGGACTTTGGGGACCCTAGGGCAGAAGTGGATGTGTGCAGTGCCTTGTCCTGCCCCACCCTGCAGCCCCGAAACCGGTGAGGCGGTTACCCACAGGGGCAGTGGCACCATGGCTCCTGCTCCCTGGATGGAGCTCTCGAACAGAACCAGTTCCCTAAGCCAGCATGAACCCCTGCCCCTCCCGCAGGAGTCCTGCTGGCAGGTTGTGTCCATCGTGTCTCCTCCAGGCTTTTGGGGAGGGGGGATTGTCAGGGTCTAGGGGCAGCTGTGCTGTCTGCAAACAGGCTGTGGTCTCTGGGACTGAAGCCAAGATGGAGGAGGTTTGGGCAGCCCTGCTGGATCTCCAGGGCTGTTTCCAGGTCACACAGGTGGCTCTAGTCTGTTGTCATTGGTGGGGTCCTGGCTCTAACCCTTCTAAGCTGGGGGCCTCAAGCATGTCACTGTCCTGCTCTGCAGTCTGTTTGGTCATCTCTAGCTGGGGTGGTCTGAGGGCTGCATCCTAGGTTACTTAAGGAGGGGCTGATGCAAGAGTGTCAGGAATCCCCTCCGCAGGCCTGCCTCTCGCGCGGAGCGGGCAGTGCAGCTGGGGTGACTTGCTGGGGTGCCCTTGCCGGGCAGCCTTGTGAGCAGGAGCTGGGCTGCTTGGGAGACTCAGTGCCAGCAGCTTTGGCGTTTTTTGGCAGAGTGTCAATAGATGTTTTTGCTAAAAGGGGGAAAAGGCTTTCTGATGTGAGATTAATTCTGGAAATACTGGGTAAGACAGAGCTGCATCTGCGTCTTGACTGTAGGACTTCTCAGGGTACAGCGTGGGGACTGCCACTGTCAGGCCACATGCTGTGGTTTCCCCTCCCCCTTTGCCCCTCTCTCTCCTGGGCACCTGTTGACATGGAGCAAATGGGACAGGGGAGCAATGCCAGCTGTTGGCTGCTGAGGGAGCCCTGGAGTGCAGCCCTGAGGGAGCTGGAGCCCTCCGAGCCGAGCATATTCCTGGCACTGCCTTGTTTAGGCTTTGTGACCTTGGACAAGTCACTTGGCTTCTCCAAGTCACAGCCTTAGTCCCCTCATCCAAACAGCAGAGATTCCTTCAGGGAGCAGACATGTCTCCGTGTGTCAGCTGGTGCTGCTGCAGGCTCTGTGGACAGTGGGGACCAGGATGCACCCAACCCTGGTCTTGGGGATGGGAACGATTCTGACGATCCACTGGCCTCCTACTCTCTCCCCAGGTGCAGCTGTGGCTTCGGGCCCTGTCAACCCATTCCAGGTGAACCAGCCCCAGCCGCCGACACTGAACCAGCTGCGGGGCAGCCCAGTATTGGGGACCAGCACGTCCTTCGGGCCTGGCCCAAATGTGGAGCCCATGGCTATGGCCTCTGTGGCCTCCACAGCATCACACCCAGCTCTAGGGGCCAGCAGTTCCTCCCTGACGCCACTGGGCCCTGCCACAATGAACATGGTGGGCAGCATGGGCATCCCCCCTTCGGCAGCTCAGGCTGCTGGCACAACCAACCCTTTCCTTCTCTAGTTCCCAGGCCTGGGACCTGCCACACAGCACATGCCATGAGCACCTGTGCCGAGGACGCCGAGCAGGGACTCTCACTGTGGAATGGTGCCCAAGGTTGGGGTGGGTTAGGGCTTTCCAGTCTATTCCTGGTAGAAGGGTTGTCTGTACAAATAGCCCCGTCCCTAGGCTAGAGCCGGGCGGGCATGCTGAGCTGGCAGATCCAGCACGGGCTCTGCACACCTGGCGCCTGCTCTTCGGTCCCCGGCCTGCAGCTTGAGGCCCAAGAAAGCCCTGACCCACCCAGCCACCCTCACCTCCTCCTCCCAGGTGCAGGCAGGGTCCTGGATCCCATGGGGGTTACCAGCTCTCCAGGGCCTTGGTCAAGGAGGCAGGAGTCCTCAGGGTGGCCTTTGCCTTTAGCCTCAGCCTGAGGGTCTCGGGGACACCATCTCGCCCAGGACTTGGGGTGGCCGCCTTGTCTTTGCCCTTCCCCCCCAGCCCTACCGACACCCCAGGCAGTCCCAGGCGTGGTTGGAATGAAGTGCTGGCTCCACTAGACACTGACCTTTAGGGGAAGTGGTTGTGCATAGTTTTCTTTGACTCATGTATGAGTTCAAAGTAAACACCACCACTGGGAACAACTCGCGTCAAATCCACTAGAGCAAGCTTTAAACTAACCTGAGCATAACCCCGCCACGCGGCTCTGTGCTTGTACACGTTTGCACATATTTTGTTTAGTACAGTTTCATATTTGAGTTTGCAGAGTTATCTAATAGTCTTTTTTTGGCTAATATTTTTATAATGTGGTTCTTATTTAACTGTCTAGTTTTGATAGAATTTACCAGGTCTGGCCGAATTAAGATATTGGCACATGTCATATTAGTAGTTTAAATTCTCTTATTTATGGTTTTAACTCTGTAAGAAATTTTAAATAGGAAGAGAAAAAATGCCTTATGGGAAAACTAAAGCAGATTCTTTATAGGGAAAAATACGAGAATTTGATTACACTTAAAAGATGATGTTTATTTAAAAAAAAACAGAAACAACTACAACAGTAACAAAAAACACTGTAGCCTCCAGTTGCCTTTTCCTTTAATTCCCTTTTTTGGTGAATTACCAAACTGATTGACTTTCAGCCTTTTAGGCTAGATGCTAAGAAAGAAGCTATTTTTCTTACTGATATACCAGCATCAAGAAAGTTAAAGAAAAAATCCAGTGTATGAATGTGACTCACCAGTCTTACCACTAATTCCGTTGTGTAACCGAAGGCCCACGTGGCTGACGGGCTCCGTTTCCCATGGGGATGAGACAGGAGAGGCGTCTTGGACCCGTGTCCGCGATCTCCTGTCTTACCCCTCCCTTGGGGTAGAGATGGGGAGCGTGTGGAGAGGCAGTTGTCTGGGGGCAATGGCACTTCCTTGCCCCTGGCTCCCTGGGGTCTCATGGCTGAGATGGGTGAGGCACCAGGGCTGGCCCTGACCCACCCACCTTCTAACGCCAGACACACATCACGGACCTAGAACCGTAACCCCTGACGTTGGCGACGAGGAAGCGTGGCCCTCACACAGGACAGGCGCTGCCCACGGCCCTAAAGCCTCCCTCCCTCCACCGCCCCTACGTGTTAGGTCGGAACTAAAGACAGAAAAGGCGCTGCTCCCCAGGGCGGGGCCGTGCCCCCAGCTTGCCTCACCTTCCACGGTGGGTTCCTCCCTGTCACCCCAAGGGCAGCTGACCACTGGCCGGCCTCCGTCTGGGCGGGTCTGCCCCTTAGCACTGGCACAGGGAGGCGTGAGGCAAGCAGGCTGCGGCTGGTTCAGAGCCGCCCCCAGGCCCGCTCCCGTTTCCCTACTCACCAGTGTTGCTCCCTGAGGTCCCCTGGGGCTGGGTTGGGGGGGGCAGTGGACTCAGGCAGGGTGCTTCCCCAGGGGCTGTGGCCTGGCCACCTCCCAGGTGAGACTGCACTCACTGCTTGGGTCAGAGACACTTTCTAACAGCTCTCAGGCCACCCAGGCTGTCCCTGGGCACCTGTCCCTGTTGCCCGCTGCACTGATCATGAAGCCGCCAGCCACTGCCACACGGCGGCCGTGCTCCCTCCTGAAGGGCACCTGGTAGGGGCCTCCCAGCCATTTTCTCAGTCCCAGGGGCCGGTAGCTGGTTTTGAACTTGGGTTCACTCTTGATACTTTACTGTATAAATATAATTTATCATTTGTATCATGATGCGGTCTCTGGCTGTGTCCTTCCCCCACCCCCATCTTTATCAGTCCTGTGATAGGAGAGGGGTGGGCAGGCTGGGGAGCCGGGTCCTGCCTGGAATCCAGTTTGACCTGTGGTTGGCAAGGCCATTGACAGCCCCGATGGCTGAGCGAGCCTCTGGATGTCCGGAAGGAGAGGGGCTGGGAGCAGCCTTCAGGACACTGCGCCCAGGGGTCTGCAGGCATGGAGGTGGGGGTGCTGACCCTGGTCCTGCCCCCACGCTGTGGTGGGGGGTACACTTCCCCGCCTGTGTACTGGCCAGGCTGTGTCCACGCCACCGGAGAGCTGCTCCTTCAGACCTGCCTGGCCAGCCTGCACATTCTCAAGGGGTGATCATCACAGCCACAGGCTCTTACAAATTTACTGTGGCAATAGTGGACTGGTGCAGGGGCCCTGTCCCCCTCAGAGCCTATGACCAGAGGAGGGAGAGGTGTCCAACTGTACAGGGAAGGCAGCCATGGGCAGAAGGAAACAAGGTGGTGGTGCTGAGGGAGGCTTGAGGCGGCCCTTTCTAGCCACCTCTGTGCTGAAGCCCTGGCTTCCTTGTGCCCACTCAGGAAGCAGGACTTGACATGGGCCCTGGGAGGGTTTGCCAGAGCCTGCAGCAGCTGGGAGTCCACTCAGGACAGGTGAGGGTGCCCTAGGGTGCTTCTGGTTGGGCAGCTGTCCAAGTAGTGACTGGGGACTCCAGCTGCTCTCCTCTGTGACCCTGCTACCTTCCACACAGTCTCGAAGGCTGCCATGCAAGGGACTGAGTAAGCAGAGCCGGAGGTGGGGAGATTTCTCAGGGGCCAGGCCTGCAAGCACGTGACTTCCACCCTGTCCCTGCACCAGAACTGCTCTCGGCTCCACCTAGTGCAGGGTTCAGGAAATGCAGGGGCGGGAAATGGTCTTGGTTAGCTCACGGCTGGCCGTCTGTCACATGGCCCTCTAGTCGCCAAGTCCTTCATTCACTCTTTTTCTCACACATAGGTCATATACCCCCTCCCAAGGGAGACATCCATGGGACCCATCAGTCAGTCACCTGTAGAATCAGGAGAGATGATAAGTGGCGGTTAAGCTACAAAGCTCAGGCAGTTTGTTAAGACAGCGATATACACGTGGGTGGACGCGTGCGCACGCCCTGCCCAGCGGGAAGCTGCTCGCTCTCCCTGCTGCCTTACCCGTGCTTCTCCCACTCAGTGGTAGCTGCTGGGAGGTCGTTTGGAACAATGGTGCTAGTGCCGTCTCGTTAGCCTGGTATTTGCCAAAAGGCAGTTACCTGTCAAAGTCAGTCACTGGGCCTCTATGGCTCAAAGCATTGTCCAGTCTTAGCCTTTCCTGTATGAGTTCTAGGAAGTTCCCTTTCCCAATCTTTTGATATTAAACATTTTTGGATTCTCTTTATTTCTTGTCTTTTCCACTTGCAAACCGGCCAGTTCTGTCCTGAGCACACCTCTGCTGTGGTAGCTTTTCACAGGAGCCAGCACTCCCCGTGCCTCCCAGCAACTACCCCTTGCACCGGAGCCAGCGGCTCACCGGGCACAGCCTGCCCGGGCTAGCAGGAAGCGCCCCTGAAGTTCTCTGCCCCCCTAATAGGGTTGTCCTGCTGCCCAGTGTTTTGTCCGAGTTCTTCCTGCCTCCACCCACCGCCAGGCCAATACGCATCGGTTTGTTTTGTTTTGGTTACAGCAGAAACCCACTCCTGATACCATTTTCCATCTCAGACTAGAATAGGTCCCACAGGAACAAATACACCCCAAACTCTACGGCTGAGTGCAGTTTTCTCACCAAATGCCCAGTGGCGATGTTCCCGGCAGCGCCCTCGTGATGGGCCACCTTTCACACCTGGCCTGGCTCTGGGAGGTTGTCCATGGGTCACATCTCTGTGTGGGGAACATCCTCTCAGCTCACACTCTCAGCCAGCCGGTCACGTGCGCCCACTTAGCTACAGGGGCCTGGGCACGGTCTCCCCACAAGCCCAGGAGAAAAAGGTGTCCTGGTGACAGCTTTATCATGGGAGGGTGGGAGGAACAGCAAGGGGTAGGCTTGGGGGCCACAAGCCTGGGCTGCTCTCAGATGGTCGCAGATCCCACCCCACTGCCCCTTCAGAGGCGGGAACAGGGCGCTCAGCCCCGAGGCTGCTCCCTGAGCCATTCTGTCCCTCGGCTGGGAAGAGGCGGCGGGAGTGCTCCCAGGTGGTGGTAACACTCCGCTTGAAGGCCTGGGCATCATTTGCCAAAACTCGGCGCGGAGCACACTGAAGAGCTGAAAGAGCATTCGGCTGAGCCTCCCAGAGGCCAGCGTTCGCTAGCCAGTGAGGCGCTTGCTGGCCTACGCAGGCGCTCTGCTGCTGTCAGCCGCGGATTTTGAAATGCACCAAGAGCAGGATGGCTCAGAGAGGAGCTGGGCGGCAGTGCAAACTCAGACAGCCCAGCCGGGCGTGGCTCAGCGGCTGAGCATCGGCCTAGGATCCGGAAGATCGGGGTTCGAGTCCAGGTCAGGGCACATGCCCGGGTTACGGGCTCGATCCCCAGTCGGGGGTGTGCAGGAGGCGGCTGGTCAGTGACTCTCTCATCATGGATGTTTCTCTCTCTACCTCTCCCTTCCTCTCTCTGAAATCAATAAAGACATATTTTTTAAAAAACACACAAAAAAACACTAGGAAAGGTA